>NC_073232.2:123224166-123543333 GCF_029281585.2 Gorilla gorilla gorilla | reverse complement strand
AAGGGATTCATTTCAAACTCATTCCCACTGCCAGCCAGCATGCTGTACTGGTAGTAACTTGTCTTCATTTGCAAAGTCGTAATGAAGAAAAATGAAGAAAATTAAACATGGATGCAGAATTGATCCAGTGACTCACTTGTTCAGAAGCTCCCCACTATCTGGAGGAGAAGATTTCAGTTCCTGTGCACACAGGCACTGCCTTTCCTCTGCTGGCCCCCACGTTCTTTCCCAGGAGCATTTCTTGCCACCTCCCATCTTCTCACAGGCCATACTCCATTCATCCCAAACCTCTTGCTGCTTTCCTAATCCACCCTACTGTTTCTCCCCCATGTGCTTTCATCATTCTCCTTTCTCTTCCTCTTCATCTTGCCTACCTGGTAAATTACTGCTCAGTTCAAGCTAACCTCACAAATGAAGCCCTCCCACATTTCCCTAGGAAAAGCTGACCATTCCCTTCCTTGTCCCCCATGGTCCTTGTTCCATCCCTCTATAGTGGCTCCTACTACCCTATAGGATATTTATGTGTGATAGATGTCCCAAAATACATCGGATGCCTACCATGTACCTAACACAGCATTAGACATGTTGCAGAAACTTGCCCTGTGGTTTGCATACTGCCATTCCGATAGATTATAATAAAATTGAAGGCAGCAATACTTACTTTTTCACTCCAGCATCCCTGGTGCCTAGCACTTTGTAAGTGCTAAAGGATTGTTCATAAATTTAAATTCAACTCACAAACAGCTAACAATTGAATGACCAATAACCACCATAAAAATTTCAAGCAGTTAAGATTCCATGTAGTAAGACCAGCAATAGAAAGTTTCCCATAGCTTCATTATTAAACTGAGCCCAGGAGGGCTACTTTTAAAGTCAGTTTTCAGATCTGGAAATAAGGAAAGGCAGAGGAGGAGGAGGAAGAGGAGGAGAAAAAGGAAGGGAAAAAGCTCTCACTTACTGAAGCAAACAAACATCAACTGCAAAAAACAAAACAAAACAAAAGGATAAGGATAAGAAAGGGATATAAAGATTACGGCGATATCCTAGAGCATTCTCTCTAAGCAACCTCATCACTCTGCTCTCCTAGCTGAATGGCCAAAGATGTAATTTATATGCTCAGACTTCATCATCCTGAATTTTTTTAAGGTGATAAGTTGTTTTAATCAACCTGGCTTATTATTTTTTTCCCCTATGTCTGATATAGTCTTAAGCTAGAAAGCAGTTTTGTTCAATTCCTCTATTTGGCTGATATATTATGCTCTCTTCTAAGTTTTTCTCCTGAGAGCATGCCTCTTTTATTACTTTTCATCTCAGTTCTTATAATGAAAGTTTTGCAAAGCATGACTACTGTTTTTATTCCTGATCAAAACGGGAGACCATACAAAATAGAAAGAATATGAGTATAGCTGGAATAAATTTTTAGCAAAACGTTGTGCTCTTAAAGGATGAACATCCTGCAAAATCTAGAAGCTGGCGGTGGCAGGGAGGGGGGTCTTCGCAATTACAGCAAAGGACTCTTTCAATGGTGAGAAGGTCCTAAACAGAAATAAAATGAAACCAGGTGGCAACTTGCCCTTCCTCACCTAGGTGATCGCTCTTCTGCTGCTGCTTTACAGATTACTGTCTTTTTTGATGAAGACTGCATCCATATCTGTGTTTGGCACTGTGCTAGCTACACTGCCAGCATGCAATAAATTCTGATCATGATTAATGGTGATAATAATCATGCAGGGTGAGAAAGTTTCTATCAATTTCCCATAGCCTTATTTACCAGCTTCTTTGCACCTTCCCTGCAGTTACTAAAAAGAAAAGGACTTAATTTGCACATACCTATGCTCTGTGTTTCAACCATCCCACTTTCTTTATATGCCAGATGAATCTCCCAGGAATGCAAGGTTCCAGGCAGAAAGCATGGCTGCCCTGAAGCTTTATTCAGAAACACTGCTAATGTTGCTGCATGTCCTAGAGGAAGTCACCTTCCATTCCTAGGACGGCTCCACCTCCTTGCCTACAAAAGTCAGGGCCCCACCCCTGCTTGTCTGCCATATCAGATAGTACTGCCTTGGTACCAATTGCACTGGTCAATGAAATAACGCTTCCCTTCACATCTTCCTAAGAGTTTCTTGTATTAGTCTTCTCTCTTGTGGAAAACAAAATAAGATGAATAAGATGTTGGTTATGTTTGCTGACTGAATGACTGAACCAAATGGAATCAATCACTTGTAGATAATCTATTACTCACTCCTACAGGCTTAGTCAACAGTCACCCAGTGGGGACCCAGAGCAGCCCTCAAGGAGATTGATTGCAATGGTACAAACAGAGATCAAGTACAAAAGCCAAAAATATGATGCACATGGAATGCCCAATTCAGTCATAAGGTGATACCATTCAAAGGATCCACCTCAGTTAAACTGTGGAACGGAAACCAGAAGTCACAATGTAGGACCAGCCAGAACCAGAAGACAGAAGAAGATGGGTAGGTACTGTGGTTTCCCTGATTCTCTGGTTCTTAAAACAAAAATGCACTTGTGTCTAGAGCTTACAGGCAATGGTAGACTTAGAGGCTGTCCAAGATTTGTCTATGATCATCCTCAAGATGACCATGGCAATGGTCCATGATTGTCCTTGAGAGAGAATGGAAAGATAATCACAGTGAGATGATGAAGGAAAGAAAACCAGAGCAGACATAGGGTCATTAGGATCAAGAAAATAGCTCAAAGCAGAGAAAGAGCTGTAAACATCACAGAGAAAGCATCTCTAGTAAACTTGTCCGGTTCTGTAGTATTGGACACCGGAAGTGTTCTCACAGATTTAAATGGCCTGTAAGTTCTAGTAACAATGAATACAATTAATACTTGCTCAAATAGGACTCATTTAATCATAAGAAATGGGAAATTCAACTCAACCTGCTTTAAATTGCAAAGGAGACTATTGCTCATTTAAAGGGCCTTAGACGTAAAATTTCAGGCACGGCTTGGAACCAGGTGCTCAAATGAAACCATCAGAAATCTTTCTCCAGTTACTAATAAGTTCTCTCTGAGTGGAAGCAAGGGTAGCCACTGAAAGCACCAGGCTTAAAAGCAAATAACTGAAGAGACTCAAGGAAAAAACAGACAACTTCTTTTCATCAACGTCAGCAAAACTTCTGAGACTGAGAATTATTAGCCTGGCTTAGAACACATAACATTGTCTGAAACAATCACTATAATGATGTGGAATGTCCCCATTGGACATCTCCATCATATATCAGAAAAAGAAAGAATAGATGTAATCAGGTCAAAACAAGGAAAAGTGGATGGACAGGCAGACTTACACATCTGTCTCACCAGTATTTAGCAATTATTAGGTGCCCCCAGTGTCCTAGGTATAGTCAAGAAATAGCATTCAGTGCTGTATTAGCTTTTTCTAAACACTCATCAAGGAAGACCATAAAGAAAAGCTTTCTTCTATCCAGCACCTCCCCTCCTCACAAAGTATCTCCAATGATGGACAATAATTTTTTCCAAGAGCAGTAGTCATTGTGTTTGAGATATTTTAGGAACGAAGATCAAAAGATTAACAGTGAAAATTGTACAGGAAGAGGTTTTAAAAAATCTCTATTTGCAGATGATATAATCCTAAAACCGCAAAGAATCATGGACAAAATTACCACAAGCAACTCTTAGTAAAATTGAGGAATATACAATTATCATGTTACGCCAGCTATTAAGCTCTTGTCGCTCAGCTCCAAACCCACCCTTCTATACTCACTTTTGTGATGCAGGAGCTGGGACTCCACAAATCCAGTTTCAGCTTTGCCAGCGGCTCCCTCTATGGCTTCAACAGAAGGGGCCCCAGAGGGAGACTGCAGGTTGCAGGGGAAGAAGGAATTTGCTTCTTCCTCTTGCCTTCCTGCCAGCTTCCTATTCCTGTGAATGTCTCCAAGCAATAATTCCTCATTCCAGTAGCATCAGTGGAATCCAGTTTTCAATTTCTCCAAAAATTACAGAACCAGCTATGTCGTGTACCCCTCCCAGACACCAGCAACTGCTGGCCAATGTCCGGGTCCCATGGCCCTTCCTCTGAGCTTGGAGATTCCAGCAGCAGCCGAGCAGCTTCCACCTCACAGTCAGAGATTCAACTCCATGGGCTCCCCCAACCCAAACTTCTAGATTTAATACCTCTCTCCATGTGCCTTTGTTACCCAGCCCTAAGGATGGTAGCTGCTTCCTGAAGATTTTTTCTTCTGTGATTACTTAGTATTGTCTTTTTACCTTTTCAGTTATCCACTTTATACCTTTATACCAGTTAACAATTCTTTGTCTTAAATAGTCTCTGTTAAAATAATTGGTGCTATGCCTGTCTCTTGACTGGACTCTGATTAACACCTATACAGAAAGCAATAGACTTCACATATACAAAATAACCAATTAGAAGATACAAGGGAAGGGAAGAGAAAACCCCATTCACAAAAGCAAAATAAAAAAAAAAGTAAAACAAAATACCTAAGCATTAAACTAACACAAAATGTGCATAATCTATATGAGAAAAACTGTAAAATACTCCTGAAAACACAAAAATAGTTTGAACCATAGGAAGATACATGCTATTAGAAAAACTCAACATCATAACATCAGAAGGATGTTCGTTTTCTCTATGTTAACTTATGATTATTGAGATCTCAGTAATGATCAGGTTTTCTTTCTTCTGGAGCTAAACAAGTTGATAACAAAGTTCATATGGAAAAAGCAAAAGGGAAAAATAACAAAGAAAACCCTGAAAAGCTAAGGCAATTCTGGGGAGGTGGGAACTAGTCCTACTGGATATTAAAATATGAAATGTCTCTATGAATAAAACCGTGAACTGTTATATCATTAATAGGCAGGCAGACCAGTGGTCCAGAAGGGAAAACCCAAAAATAGACCTAAGCAGACAGGGCAGTTTAATGTATGATGAAGGCAGTAAGTATCTCAAATAAATGAGAAAAGGCAGAGTTTAATAATTGATGACGTGACTATTAGACGACTACATGGAAAAAAAAATCCATACATTAGAATAAACATACATTGGAATACATACATTAGAATAAATCCCAAATGAATTAGAGATTTTAAAGTTTTAAAAAATAACTGAGGAAAATCTTTCCTGGGTATAACTTATTTTAAAATTGCTCTAAAAGCCAGAGCCTAAGCTTTTAAAGGACTGGCAGCTTCTACTTCACTCTCTTAGAAGCCTGAACCACCACCTAAGCAGTCCTTCTACCCCACTAAAGAGGCAACCACCTAGAAAGGCCCTGAGGCTAGTTGGAGGATGAGGAGATCCCAGCTGAGCCCAAATATCCAGCCATCCTTGACAAGGCACCAGCATGTGAATGAGCTGTCTTGAGTCAACCCTGACCACAACATGAATATTACTGACACAACATGGAGCAGAGGAATTGCATAAGTAGTAATACGGCTACAGTTATTTTTAAATTATAACATGTATGTTTTTTGTGTGTGTGTGTTTGGTTTGGTTTGTTTGTTTTTGAGATGGAGTCTCGCTCTGTCACCAGGCTGGAGGGCAGTGGCACGATCTCAGCTCACTGCAACCTCTGCCTCCCTGGTTCAAGCTATTCTCCTGCCTCAGCCTCCCCAGTAGCTGGGACTATAGGCGAGTGCCACCATGCCTGACTAATTTTTGTATTTTTAGTAGACATGGAGTTTCACCCTGTTGGCCAGGATGGTCTTGATCTCTTGACCTCGTGATCCGCCCACTTCAGCATCCCAAAGTGCTGGGATTACAGACGTGAGCCACCGTGCCCAGCTAAATTATTACATATGTTTTATAGCAAATGATTACAATGATGCCACTAGGAACCCAAATGTTGAGTTTAAAAGAGCATAAGTCAGACAAATTAAAGAAAGACCCTGCAAAGGTACATTTGAACGGAAAACATCAGTATCTACTCATATGTTTTCTGTTTCTAAGAATATGTATTTTCCAGTTCAGATCACTGAAGAGGCCTAGTAACAATGACAACCCAGTAGCAATGAGCAACCCAAATGCCCAGTCTGCGCTCTATAAATACCACTGTCCACAAAAAGACACTGGGATTTCTTGTAGAAATGACTGAGTCCAAGTCTGCAGCTGGAAATATACAACATGAGCCTGAGCTCTGGTGGTGTGCCAAGAGAGCAAGGAAGTCATCAGAGGCAAAAAGGGCCATGTTAAAAACACTCAGGAGCCAAGCCAAAGGTGCATAATGCCCTAAGATGACATAATGTGAGAAAAAATGATGACTGCAATGGATTGAAATATATCAAATATATAAAATTTATGAGTTAATCATGATACGAAAAACTAATCTCATTCATCACCACTGGAGGTTGCTAAGGCACCAACTTATTACCCCAAAATTTGATAATGTGCAAAAATCAAACATTTATTCTGACTTTCCTGTATAGATTTTATTCAGAGTAATGAAAATGTTGAGAACAAGTTCTTCTTTACAGAAAAATCCTAGGTAATAAAGGCAGGAGGAGTGATGGAATTAGAATATCACCTTTTGGTAACACAAATAAAATAATAGATTTAGGCAATAACAATGAATGAATGCTAAAAACCACTAGTGAAATTGGAACATTATAATGGAGAGAGCAAGCTAGCACCACTTAAACACTCAACTCCATCTTTACAACACTAAAAGTGGAAGAACCACACGTTATATGCCTCACAATGTATTACAATACCAAACACATAACTCCACTATGAACCTCTGAAGTGTTCCTGTTTAAAAAAAAATTGAAGCAGAATCTTCTCAGTCTCTAGGTATACCTGTAAGATAACATGAAATACAAGGAATAGAATAAGAAGCTAAATGGCATAATGAAATAGTGATCAGTCACATCTAGAATGTTCTACAAGCTAAATGTTCTAGTACTTCAACAAATAAAATGGCATGAGAAGGGAATCATACGGTAGTCGCATGCTTAGTTTTTTTAGTTATTTTCAGACCATTTTCCACAGTGGCTGTACTAATTTACATTCCTGCCAACAATGTCCAAGGGTTCCCTTTATCCATATCCTTGCCAACACTTGTTGTAGCTCAACTTTTTTATAAAAGTCATTCTCACAGGAGGGTTTAATTTGCATTTCTCCAATGATTAGTGATGCTGAGCATTTTTTCAAGAACCTGCAATGTGGTGTGAATACACAATGGAATACTATCCAGCTTTGCAAAGGAGTAAAATCCTGTCACTTGGGAGAATGTGGATGAATCTAGAGGACCTTGTGCTAAGTGAAATAAGCCAGGCACAGAAAAACAAATGTCACATGATCTCAATTATATGCAGAATCTTTAAAAAGTTGAATTCATAGAAGTACAGTGTAGAATGATGGTTGTCAGAGGCTTGGGGTAGGGAAAGTGAGGGAATGAGGAAATATTCACCAAATGGTACAAAGTTTCAGCTAGATGGGAAAAATAAGTTTTGAGATCTAGTGCACAGCAAGGTCATTACAGTCAATACTAATGTATATTTAAAAATAACTAAAAGGGTAAATTTCAAATCTATCACCACAACAAATGTCAAGTAAGTGAGGTGATGAATATGTTAATTAGCTTGATCTAATCACTCCACATTGTATACATATATCAAAACATCACATAGCATTCCATAAATGTCATGTAAGTATGATTTGTCAATTTAAAATAACATAAATAAAAACAGATAAATGTTTAGAATGGGGAAGGAAACTTATCAACACATAAAAACCAAATGTAATGTGTAGACCTTGTTTAGATCCTATACAGTTGCAAAACCATCTGGGAAAAGAAAGCCTAAGTTTATCAGTCTCTTAGCTGACAAAGTAAAAGCTAAATATTCACCTACCCTATGACGTAGAAATTTTACCCACTAGTTTGTATTCAAGAGAAATAAAAGTATGTCCACAAAAAGACACGTACAAGAAAGTTTATAGTATTTTTATTCCTAACAGCCAAAAACAGGGGGCTGGAGGGGTGGGATTAATGTTCATCAACAGGAGAATGGATAAACAAATTGTAGTATATTCATACAATGGAATACTAGTTCTTAATAAAAAGGAATGAGTTACTAGACACACAACATGGATGGACTAACAGATATCATAACTAAAAGAACCCAAACACAAAAGAATATTGTATGATTCCATTTACATGAAGTTCTAGAATAAGTAAAAGTAATCTATGGTGAAAAAAATAAGTGATTAGCTCTAGAAGGGTAGTTAAAACTGGGAAAGGGTATAAGAGGATTTTCTAAGGTGATGGAAATGTTCTCTTATCTTGAGAAGGACGTGAATTACAAGAGTGCATGTATTTGTCAAAACTCATTGAAAGGTACTCAGGATTTGTACATGTCACTCTCGATCAATTTTACCTTTAAAAAAAGAACATAAACAAATACTAAACTCTAGTCAATACGTTTTCTTTTCACAGTGATATGGATTAACAATTCTAAAACCACTTTCTGTGTTTTCTAGGCTTGAGCAAATAAGTAAATACATTGAGGATCACAGGGGCCAGGTTTCTCAGTATTATAGTATGGAGATATCAAACTGTATCTATAGTATCTATAGTATTATAGTATGGAGTGGAAAAGGAGCAACTGGAATGCATTGGATTAGGATGGCAGGCATCAGTATTAATGTATAGTTTTAATTAATTTATAGCTTTTAATAATTTACAGTTTTATAAAAGTAAATGCATGTGCACATATATTTTCTAGCTCTGTCCACTGAGACAGCCTGGAAGCCATGATATAACAATAGCAATGAGCACACTGGCACCCAGATTTTGGATTCTAAGTACTATTATTCTCTGAAAAGAATAAGAACTCTGAAAACTCTAATTCCAGAGCTGGAACAATGAAAACCCAGGAGATCCTGGAGCACCTTGTTGATCCGGAAATTAAGGAAGTGCTTAAAGAACAACCGGGACATAGGAAAAGGACACAGGAGCTGGCTGGACAGGATTCCCACTGGCCAAATTTGGGAAAATTTAAGCATCAAAAATAAATAATTGATTATCACACATTAAGTAAAGTAATAATCTGCAAGTCCATACTGATATAAATAAATCAATGACTAAATAAATGGCGGAAGACCCATGTGTATAGAATGCCAAATAATAAATTAGACAATAAACTTAGAAAATCACAACGGATGCTTAAAACTTGTCAGTAAAAGTTTGATGACAAGTAGGATATTTACATAGTCTCCCAAGCTCCCCACTAATTACTTATAATTAACTATACAATGAAGAAACCCGGAGACACCACCATAGCCAAATGATCAAAGTCAACATGACCAATATCGCCTTCCAATAGTATGCATGGAGAACAACACAGTATCACGTCTTTGGTGCTTCTGTCAAAAAGACATAACTGAAATCTAACCATAAGGAAACTTCAGACAAACTCAAATCATGAAACATTCTACACAACAGCTGGCCTGTACCTTTGAAAAAATGAAAAGGTCAAGAAATACAAAGGCAAAGGAGATGTTCCCTACAAAAAAGACTAAAGAGACATGACATCCAAAAGTACGATCCTGCACTGCATCTGGACTAGGGAAAATACGTAACTCTAAAAAGAATTTTTGGGGAAACTGCCAAATTTTGAATGTGGATGAGGATAAATAGTAGGAGTGCAGAGTTTCTTGTTCTTGATAATTATACTGTGTTATACAAGAGAATGTCTTTACCTTCAGGAAATATACACTGAAATGTTTACAAGGAATGGGATATGATATCTCCAATGTACTTCTTGTCACTTAGGAAAAATATTTATATAAATAATAAATCAAATACAGCAAAACGTAAGCATTTGGTGAATTTAGGCAAGGTATATATGAGAGATTCTTGCAACTTTTTGTCAGTTTTATATTTTCTTACAGTATCAACCAAAAAAAAATTCTCTAATAAATCAGGGATATGAACATAGACAGATGATATGAAGCAATTCCTAATAATGGTATGGGAGTTATATTTGTTAAATCTTTGCTAGAGATACAAATTAAATTATTTGTGAGTGATACAACACAATATCCAGAATTTTCTTTAAAATAATCCAGTAAGAACAAAAGGTAAGGAATAAAAAGTCATCTGCAAAATGAGGCTAAGGAAACTGCCTCTGTCTGTCTCACTGCCAGGGCTGCTGGGAGGGGCAGTGACTGAGCAGGCAGGACCCTCTGGAGCCATTCTGCAGAAGGCTGTCCCCTCTGCCCAGCTGGGTGACTGCTAGCCCACTGAGCCTCCTGTCTTCACAGTCCCCTGTAGCAGAGCTGCAACCTGCAGAACTTACTTTTCTGCTTTTCCAAGTACTTTGGCAGCAACAAACATGGGGGTGGGTAGCAGAAGGGGGAGCTGGGATAAGCTTGCCTTCATTGCAGAGAAAATAAATCTAACAGATTTTTCTGTCTTAGGAACACTTAGCATACTTTCTAAATGAAATCATGAGTTTCCTGAGAGTCATTTGCCAGGCTTACGACCTCAGAGGCAGTCCCTGTCTCCCTGTCTCTGTTTCCCCTCAACAGGCTGACTGGCTTTCTCTGCTTTGTCTAGGGATTCATGCCTCTGTTCCTGGTGGAGCTCACCTGGCGACACCTAAGGCTTTTCTCTATCCTCAGAATAGGAGACAATGAGGCATCTAATTAAGGTGATGGTTGGTGAGCACTGCTCTGAAAGACAAAGTCGAGCTTGCTGGGAAGGCTTTTCCACTGGCTTGGCATAAGGGGTAGATCACCTCAAGGACCACCAGCCTTTTGTATGCCTGAATGGACCATTCACAGACATGCACAGCTGTGGAGCAAACCTGGCCTCTGTCAGGTGAGGAAGAGGACCCCGGAAGGCCCTCCTGGGTAAGCCAGTGACAAGATGCCACACTGCTGTGATCCTGTAACTGCCTACCTCTTACACTAAAGCTAGTCCAGCCAAGGAGACCAGATGGGGTTGGGAGGGCATTGAGCACTTTTCACTTAGGGCAGAAAGAGTCCCCATCTCCACAAAAAAAAAAAAGAAAAAAAAAAAACAGCAGAAACACAAAAGCTGTATTCCTGATAAGGTGAGGATGATCATTTATTAAGGGCTAAAAGTTTGAAATGGACTATTCCTTCTGCAAAAAAATGCTGTTGTATACTTTGTCTCCATTTTTATTATATCATACATTTAAATTACATCATAAAAGTATTTAAACACCTTTATTATCTCCACATGAGAAACCTGAAACTGAAGATCAAGTAGTTTCCTGGGGCCACAAAATAATAAGTGGGAAGTGGAATTTGAACCTAGAACAAGTTTGAGTCTTAAGTTCCTGCTCTTAACTTCAGGGCTATGCTGCTATCAACTCACGGGAACCAAAGCCCAAACCTAAATGTCAATTCCCTGGGGGACGTCCAACTTCTAGAATGGAGGACTCAGTCAAAGCGACTCTGGAATGCAGGAGCAAAAATGCAGACCTTGGGACTGGGGTTATAGACTGACATCCAGTCACTTAGAAGCCACCGGGAAAATAGCCAAGGAGGTGGAGTTGAGGTATCTGGCCTCTAGGAACAGAAGTCCAGGGCAGCCATTGAACCAGAAAGCTGCTTTTGCTAAAGCTAGGGAGAAAAGACTTGGTGGTAAGGCTACTAAAGATTGATTAGCAGCCACATTTAAAGTGGCTCCTAATCAATCTTTAGTAGCCTTACCACCAAGCTGGGGGGTGGGGGTGGGGTGGAGGGAACAATCTCTGTGAGCTAAGGCAGGAGTCACAGAAGGCTTCCAGGAGGAGGGAGCCATCCAGCTGACCCCTGAGGGCAGGTAGGATAGAACAGAAGGAGAAGAGGAGGAGATGACTTCAAATGGTCACCAGGATGAACAGAGCAAAGATGAAGTATTTCTTTCTCTGGACCAGAGTTTCTGGTTTTGCTTCCCTCTTAACATAGATCTGTGCTGAAGGACCCCTTTCCAGGGAACAGCATTTTATAAGGTATACAACATATAGCCACTATAGTCACCCTTCTCATCTACTCCCTGTCACTATCTCATGAGAACGAGAAGATGCTATCACCATTTTACAGAAGCGGAATTTTTTCCTTTTTTTTTTTGAGAGGGGGTCTCACTGTCACCCAGGCTGGAGTGCAGTGGCGCAATCTCAGCTCACTGCAACCTCTACCTCCCGGGTTCAAGCAATTCTCCTGCTTCAGCCTCCCTCCCAAGTAGCTGGGATTATGCCACCATGCCTGGTTAATTTTTGTATTTTTAGTAGAGACAGAGTTTCACCATGTTGGCCAGGCTGGTATCGAACTCCTGACCTCAAGTGATCCACCCGCCTCAGCCTCCCAAAGTGCTGGGATTACAAGCGTAAGCCACCACACCTGACCCAGAGGAGGGATTTTAAGCTCAGAGACTTTGCTTAAGGAAAGACGAAGTCAGTTTCAAAGCCGGGTCCTGAGAGACCTTCATCCCAACCTTGACAGGCACAGTGGAGGAGAGAAGGCCACTTGTTGATGGATTTGAAGAGTTGACTGTGGCTGCTGCTGAGGAGAAGAGTGAGATTCTAGGTGTTGCTGCTGCGTCTCATCTTATGTCACCAAGCTAAGGTCAGGATCTCTAGCTGGCAGGAAGGAGCCAGTGTGGGAAAGGAGGCAGTGACAGAAGAGAATGAACCCAGTCATTCAGCTTAATGCATCAATTCATCCATCCAATGTATATTGAGCATCTACTCTGTGTTTGATTTGTGTTTGATTCCAGTTCCTAGCAGACAGAGTTCCTATGCTCATGAAGTTGTGCAGTTTGAAAGAAGTGGAAAGTCTTGATCAAATAATAGCACAAACACAGAACTACAATCTGGAATAGCACAGTTTAAAAAGTACAGCAGGGTATGAGAGTTGTAATATGGATCCTGACCTAATTTGGGAAGTAACCTATTTACTAGGAAGTGACATGTAAGCTAAGATCCAAAAGAAGAATACGAACTAACAAGAGTGGCTTACAGAGACTTCTAGAAAGAGAAGCCCACTGGGGTCAAGGCCATGAGGCAGGAGGCAGTGGTGAGAGGACAGCTGAGCAGGCAGACCAGCCTGAGGGGACACTGGCAGGCAGCAGGGCCAGACTGTGGAGGGCCAGGCAGGACGGAATTTTTTAATTAATTAATTATTTTGTTTATTTATTTATTTTGAGATGGAGTCTCACTCTGTCACCCAGACTGGAGTGCAGTAGCACAATCTCAGCTCACTGCAACCTCCGCCTCCTGGGTTTAAGCGATTCTCCTCCCTTAGCCTCCCCAGTAGCTGGGACTACAGGTGTGCGCCACCACACCTGACTATTTTTTGTATTTTTAGTAGAGATGGGGTTTCACCATGGTGGCCAGGATGATCTCAATCTCCTGACCTCATGATCCGCCCGTCTTGGCCTCCCAAAGTGCTGGGATTACAGGTGTGAGCCACTGTACCCGGCTTTATTTTTTTATTGTACTTTAAGCTTTGGGATACATGTGCAGGACATGCAGGTTTGTTACATAGGTATACATGTGCCATGGTGGTTTGCTGCACCCATCAACCCATCATCTACATTAGGTATTTCTCCTAATGCTATCCCTGCCCTTGCCTCCAACCCCCCGACAGGCCTGGGTGTGTGATGTTCCCTCCCTATGTCCATATGTTCTCATTGTTCAACTCCCACTTATAAGTGAGAACATGCAGTGTTTGGTTTTCTGTTCCTGTGTTAGTTTGCTGAGAATGATCCATGCTTTATCCATGTCCCTTTATCCATGTCCCTGCAAAGGACAGAAAACCAACACAGGATGGGATCTTATCCTCAGAGCATGGGAAGCTAAAGAAGGCATTGTGCTTTGGGATGCTTGATTAGAACTGTGTTTTAAAATGTCAGTGTGGCTGCCATGTAGATAATGAATCAAATTGGGACAAAGGTGGAGGCAGAAAATAACTAGAAAATAGTGTAATAGAATAAGTGGAAAGTAAAAGTGACTTCTTGGGTAATGGCCATGGATGCAGATATTAATAGATTCCAGAGTTACAAAGGAAGCATTATCAACATAACTTTTTTTATTTTTTTATTTTTTTATTTATTTATTTATTTATTTTTGAGACAGAGTCTCACTCTGTCGCCCAGGCTGGAGTGCAGTGGAGCAATCTCAGCTCACTGCAAGCTCCGCCTCCCAGGTTCACGCCATTCTCCTGCCTCAGCCTCCTGAGTAGCTGGGACTACAGGTGCCCGCCACCTACCCAGCTAATTTTTTGTATTTTTAGTAGAGACGGGGTTTCACCGTGTTAGCCAGGATGGTCTCGATCTCCTGACCTCATGATCCGCCCGCCTCGGCCTCCCAAAGTGCTGGGATTACAGGCGTGAGCCACCCGTGCCTGGCCTCAACAGAACATTTTGTTTGTTTGTTTTTTAAGACAGAGTTTGCTCTTGTTGTCCAGGCTGTAGTGCAATGGCACTATCTCGGCTCGCTGCAACCTCTGCCTCCCGGGTTCAAGTGATTCTCCTGCCTCAGCCTCCCAAGTAGCTGGGATTATAGGCATGTGCCACTACGCCTGGCTAATTTTTTTGTATTTAGTAGAGACAAGGTTTCACCATATTAATCAGGCTGATCTCGAACTCCTGACCCAGGTGATCCACCGCCTTGGCCTCCCGAAGTGCTGAGACTACAGGCGTGAGCCACTGTGCCTGACCATTAACAGAACACTTCTGAGCGAGGAAGAGAGATCCTACATGACATGCCTCCTGGTCATCCAGCCCTCAAGAGGGGCCTTCTGGTCCAGCTTCTTCTTTTCATAAAAGAGGAAACCGTCAACCCAGACATGACTGAAATTCCCAAGGTTACGCAGCCAGGAGAAGAGTCCGGGTCTCCAAATCCCTGAGAAGAGCCTATGCTCCGTGGCACATCTCTTCCTGGGAGAGCACCAAGGCATAGTGCTACCACAAAATGCCTCTCAGAGCTTAGTTTAGCCTTTCCGTAAAACAAGACCCACATCCTAGTGACATATTTCACACTCTTTTCAAAATTGGTCTTAAACACAGCCGATTCACCAGCAGACCTGGCTTCCCTGAATCCCCACGGATGGATAATTCAAAAAGCCACTTACTGCTGCTGCAACAAATTACCATAAGCTTACTGTTTTAAACAATGTAAACCTATTCTTTCCCAATCCTGTAAGTCAAAAGTCTGGAATCAGTTTCACTGGGCTAAAGTCAAGGTGTCGACAGCGTTAGTTCCTTATGGAGTCTCCAGAGGAGGATCTATTTTCTTTCTTTTTCCCTCTTTTTGAGGCCGCCTACGTTCCTTCGTGCATGGCTCCTTCCTCCATCTTCAAAGCCAGCAGTGTCACAGCTTATTTCCATTGTCACATTTCATTCTTCTGTAGTCGAATCTTTTTTTTTTTTTTCTTTTTTGAGACAGAGTCTCGCTCTGTCGCCCTGGCTGGAGTGCATTGGTGCGGTCTCGGCTCACTGCAACCTCCGCCGCCCGGGTTCAAGCGATTCTGCTGTCTCAGCCTCCCGAGTAGTAGCTGGGATTACAGGCGCATGCAGCCATGCCTGGCTAATTTTTTTGTATTTTAGTGGAGACAGAGTTTCACCGTGTTGCCCAGGCTGGTCTCAAACTCCCGAGCTCAGGGCATGTGCCCACCTCAGCCTCCCAAAATGCTGGGATTACAGGCGTGAGCCACAGCGCCCGGCCCTCTTCCTCCTCCTTCTAGAGATACTTGTGATTACACTTCGGGTCCACTTGAATAATCTCCCCATCTCAAAATCCTGAACTTAATTACATCTGCAAAGTTCCTTTCGCCAAATAAAGTAACATTCATGTGATCTAAGGATTAGGACCTGGATAGCTTTCTGGGACATTATTCAGCCTATCATAGCTTCTACTTATCTGAGCTGGGGGGAGACAGGAATTGCAGCCCTTTCAGACAACATGGGTAACCACCTTCTTACTCTAAGGGAAACTAGGTTAATATTAAACTTGCTGTCCTTACCTCAAATATAGACAGGCAGGACAGGAAATAGGAAACAGAAGTTAACTGAGGATCAGCCAAGAAGACTGGCGTCATGTTGAACTAAGGATGCTCACCCTTTAGAGGCTACAGACCACCCCCCTTCCCCTCTTTGAGAATACAGTGAAAGCCTTGGATGCTCTCCTTCCAAAAAATACAGACTCCCGAAATACCATTCTGTATATAACTTTAGATATTTTGCAGACCTACTGAAGCCTGTGAAAGCTAAACATTTGCTGTGCACAATCAAAGCAGACCTAACACAACTGACTGGGTGTTCAGGTAATACAGTCTATACAATTCTGTAACTGACTCTTGGTCAGACCTGCTCAAACTGGTCTTATGCTGAGTCTGTCCTGGGTATCTGGGGTTGGCACACTAACCAGAACTAGCCATCAAGAAAGTGGTATCTTAGGGCTTCTGCTGACAGTCTCCAGCTACATGCGCGCGCGCACACACACACACACACACACACACACACACACACACTAACAAAGAGATACTGGAAAACCTAGCTACACTCCTATAAATTTAATTTTTATAAACTGTACAATGAAAATGTCTACATTTAGATGGATAAGAGCCTTTTATTTTCAGAATCCATCACATTAGATATAATCAGACATTTACCTAAGGCAAATGAAAACAATAATTCACTCTATAAGAAAAAGACAAGCCAATAGAAAGAGTAGCAAAGATTTAAATAGATTGTTCACAAAAGAGAACAATAGGGCTCAATTTCATTAGTCATCCAGGAAATACAAATTAAATCTATGAGATAATAATACACATCATCAGAATGGTCTATGTGAAAAAGATATTATCAAGTGTTGGTTGGGATGTGGAACATGAGAAACTATCACATGCTGTTGCAGAGCTGGGGCTGTGAGTTACTACAATCACTTTGGAGAGATAATGGCACTATCAACTAAAGCCAAACATATGCATAGATTATGTCCCAATAATTCAAACAAAAATATAGATGTGTTTATCGAAGGATATGTATTAGAAGAACACTTATAATAGCACCATTATTATTTTTTTAATCATGGTATACATAACAAAAATTACTATCTTAACCATTTTTAAGCATAGTTCGGTGGCATTAAACACATTATTAAGCAACCGTCACCAAAATTCATCTTTAGAATTTTTGTCATCTTTCCAAACTGAAACACTATACCCATTAAACAAAACACCCAAACCCTCTATATCCCCAGCCTCTGGCAACCATCATTCTACTTTTGTTTTCTATGAATTTGAGATACCTTATGTATCTCATATAAGTAGAATCATATAGTATGTGTCCTTTTGTGACTGGCTTCTTTCACTTAGCATGTCTTCAAGGTTCATCCATGTCATAGCATGTGTCAGAATTTCTTTTTAAAGCTGAATATTCCATTGCATGTATATACATTTTGTTGGTCCATTCATTCATTGGTGAACACTTGGGTGACTTCTCCCTTCTAGCTATTGTGAATAATGCTGCTATGAAAAATGAGTGCACAAATATTTGTACAAATATTTTTGTATCCCAAAAGTCTCTGCTTTCAATCCTCTGGGGTTTATACCCAGAAGTGGAATTGCTGGATCATATAGTGATTCTGTTTTTAATTTCTGAGGAATCTCCATACAGTTTTTCATAGAGGCTGCACCATTTTCCATTCACACCAGCAAAGCACAGGGTTTCAATTTTTTCATATCCTGGCCAACACTTGTTGCTGTTTTTTGTTTTTGTTTTCGTTTTCTTTTTAATAGCCATCCCAAGGTGTGAGATGGTATCTCACTGTGGGTTTTATTTGCATTTCCCTAATGATTAGTGATGTTGAGCATCTTTCATATGCTCATGGGCCATTTGTATATTTTCTTTGGAGAAGTATCTATTCAAGTCCTTTGCCCATTTTTTAATCAGGTTGCTTTTTGCAGATGTTGTTGACTTCTAAGAGTTACTTATCTATTCTGGATATTAATCCCTTATCAGATACATAATTTGCTAATATGTTCTCTCATTTCATGTATATTAGTCAGGGTTCTCTTAGAGGGACAGAACTAATAGGATAGATAGATATAAAGGGGAGTTTATTCAGTATTAACTTACATGATCACAAGGTCCCACAATAGGCTGTCTACAAGCTGAGGGCAAGGAGAGCCAGCCCCAGTCCCAAAACTGAAGGACATGGAGTCCATTGTTCAAGGACAGAAAATGTCCAGCACGGGAGAAAGATGTAGGCTGGGAGCTTAGTCCTGTCTCTCCTTTTCACGTTTTTCTGCCTGCTTTATATTTGGTGGTGACTGATTAGATGGTGCCCACCCGATTAAGGGTGGATCTGCCTTCTCCAGCCCATTGACTCAAACGTTAATTTCCTTTTGCAGCACCCTCACAGACACACCCAGGATCAATATTGCATCCTTCAATCACACCATGTATTGTGTTTTCACTCTAATAATGTCATTTAAAAATATATATATATTCAATTATATGGATATATAATAGTTATGTATATTTATGGAGTATTGTGATATACTGGAGCATACAATATAGAATTATCAAAGCAGGGTAATTGGAATATCCATCACTTCAAGCATTTATCATCTCTTTGGGTTAGAAACATTCCAATTCATTATTTTAGTTATTTTGAAATATACAATAAATTATTAACTATACTAACCTTGTTGTGTTAGCAAACACTAGATCTTATTCCTTCTACTTAACTGTATTTTTGTATCCATTAACCATTCCCTCTCTATCTCCCCTCCCCACCACCCTTTCCACCCTCTGCTAAGCATCATTCTATTCTCTATCTCCATGAATTCTATTTTTTTAGCCTCCACATATGAGTGAGAACATACAATATTTGTCTTTCTGTGTCTGGTTTATTTCATTTTGCATAATGTCCTCTAGTTCCATCCATGTTGTTGCAAATAATAAAATTTCATTCTTTTTATGATGTAATAATATTACATTGTGTATTAGTACCACATTTTCTTTTTTCACTCGTCTATTGTTGGACACTTAAGTTGATTCCATATCTTGGCTATTGTGAATAGTGCTGCAATAAACATGGGAGTGCAGATATCTCTTCAATACACTGACTTCTTTTCTTTTGAATGTATAAGCCAGCAGTAGTAGCTATACTTATATCAGACAAAATAGATTTCAAATTGCTGGGTCATATGGGGTAGCTCTATTTTAATTTTTTAAAGGAACTCCATACTGTTCTCTATAGTGGCTATACCAATTTACATTCCCACTAACAGTATGAGGATTATCCTTTCTCCAAATCCTCACCAACATTTGTTATTGTCTTTTTTTAATTAATTAATTTATTTATTTAGAGACAGAGTCTCGCTCTGTCACCCAGGCTGGAGTGCAATGGTGCTATCTCGGCTCACTGCAACCTCTGCTTCCCAGGTTCCAGTGATTCCCCTGCCTCAGCCTCCCGAGTAGCTGGGATTACAGGCGCCCGCCACCACGCCCGGCTAATTTTTGTATTTTTAGTAGAGACAGGGTTTCACCATGTTGGCCAGGCTGGTCTTGAACTCCTGACCTCAGGTGAACCATCTGCCTCGGCCTCCCAAAGTGCTGGGATTACAGGTGTGAGCCAACACACCCGGCCATATTTTGCCCATTTTAAATTAATTTTTTTTTTCGTATTGTTTGAGCTCCTTAGATATTCTGGTTATTAATCCCTTGTCAGATGGGTAGTTGGCAAATATTTGCTCTCATTCTGTGGGTTGTGTCTTCACTTTGTTGATTGTTTCCTTTGCTGTGGAGAAACTTTTTAGCTTGATGTGATCCCCTTTGTCCATTTTGCCTTTGGTTGCATGTGCTTTTTGGTCTTACTCAAGAAATCTTTGCCCACATCGATGTCCTGTAGTGTTTCTACAATGCTTTATTCTAGTAGCTTCATAGTTTCTTATCTTACATTTAAGTCTTTAACCCATTTTTATTTGATTACTGCTTATGGTGAGGAATCAGGTCTATTTTCATTCTTCTACATATGAAGAATGTGCAGTTTTCTCAGCACAGTTTATTGAAAATACTATTCTTTCTTCAATGTATGTTCTTGACTTTTGTCAAAAAATGAGTGGACTGTAAATGCATCAACTTATTTCTGGGTTCTCTATTCTGTTCCATCAGTCTTTATGTCTGTTTTTATGCCAGTACCATGCTGTTCCTCTTATTATTTATTTCTAGTTTTATGCCATTGCCATCAGAAAAGATACTTGATATGATTTCAATTTTTTTTTAATCTTTTGAAACTTGTTTTGTGGCTTAACATGTGTGGTAAGGAGAAGAATGTGCATTCTGCAGCTATTGGATGAAATGTTTGATAAATCTCTATCAGGTCCATTGGTTCTGTGGTGCAGATTAAGTGTAATGCTTCTTTCATTTCTCTCTACATAATCCGGCCAATGCTGGAAATGGGGTGTTGAAGTCATCAGCTATTATTGTACTCGGGTCCATCTTTCCCTTTAGCTCTAGTAATATTTACTTTATATACCTGAGTGCTCCAGTATTGGGTGCGTATGCATTTATAATTGTTTTATCCTCTTGCTGAATTGACCATTTTATCCTCATATAATGACCTTCTTTATCTCCTTTTGTTTTGAAATATATTTTTTCTGATATAAGCATAGCTACTCCTGCTCTTTTTTGGTTTCCATTTGCATGAAGTATCTTTTTCCATTTCCTTGTTTTCAGTCTATGTGAATCTATAGATGAAGTGAGTTTCTTGCAGGAGCATATAGTTGGGTCTTGTGGGTTTTGTTTGTTTTTGTTTTTTAATCCATTAAGCCACTATGTCTTTTGACTGGAGAATTTAGTCCATTCACATTTAATGTTCTTATTGGTAGTTAAGGACTTACTACTGCAATGTTCTTATTTCTTTTCTGGTTGTCTTCTTTATCCTCTCTTCTTAATTCCTTCAATTCCTTCCTGTCTTCCTCTGTGTAAAAGTTATTTTCTCTGGTGGTACGTTTTAATTTCTTGCTTTTTATTTTTTATATACCTATTTTAAGTTTCTCTTTGTGGTTTCCATAAGGCTTGCAAGTAACATCTCATAACCAATTATTTTAAACTGATAACAACTTAGCTCTGATGACAAAGAAAAAAATACAAGCAAAGAGAAAACTAAAACACTTTACACTTTAACTCCATCCCCTTTGCTTTTTGACCTTATGTTGTCTCTATATGTTTTTATATTGTCTATCTTTAAAAAAATTGTTGTAGTGATTATTTTTGATGAACTGTCTTTCAGTTTTTCTACTAATGATACGAGTGGCTTACACTCAGCAATTATAGCAGTAGCGTATTCTGTATTTCTCTGTGTACTTATATTTACCAGTTAATTTTTGTTGCTTATTGATGTTCTTTTCTTTCAGATTGAAGAATTCATGTTAGCATTTCATATAAGTCTGATTTTGACAAAGTCTCTCAGCTTCTGTTTGTCTGTGAAAGCCTTTATTTCTCCTTCATGTCTGAAGGATAATTATCTCATGGTCACCACAGTTGGCACCAAACTGGATCACACCTGGAGCTGAGGACCTTCCAGACCAGCACAGTACTAAAGTTCATCCAAAGCCTATGGCTGCTACTGCCTGGCTGTTGATGTTTATTCAAGGCCAAGGCCACTTGAGTCAGCAAGTGGTAAATCCTGCCTGGACTGGGTTCATACCAACAGGGAAGTAGATTCCCTTCTGGTCTAGGGTGGGTCTAGAAACAATGTCCAGGAGTAAAGGTCTAAAATTGAGAGCTTCAGGGATCTGCCTGGTGCTTCATGTTACTGTGGCTGAGCTTGTACCCAAGTTGTATGACAAAGTCCTCTGTCTCTTCCCTCTCCTTCCCCCGAGTGGAAGGAGTATCTCCCCAAGCTGCACTGCCTAGAACTGGGGGAAAGTTTATGCAGGCACTCTTGTGGCCACAACAGCTGGTGTCCCACTGGGTTACACCCCAAGCACACTGCCACTGAGACCAGGACTGCACGAGCGCTTTTCCATGGACTACAGCCACTGTGGCCTGACTGCCACTCAAATTTATTCAGGGCCCCAGGTCACTTTAGTCAGCTAATGATGAAGCTGGGCAGGACTCCGTTTCCCCCTACTAGAGCAGAGCATTTCCCTCTGTCCCAGGACTCATCTATATGCTCCCTTCATGGGCACTGGTGGATTCTGCCTGGTGTTTTGTTTTGCTGTGACAAGGCAGCACTGTGTTCCAAGGCAAAGTCTTTCATTCACTTTGTTCTCCCTCCATCAAGCACACAGATTCTGTCTCTGAGCTACCTGGGGTTGGGAAGGATTGGTGTAGGCAATGCAAGACTGCCCTTTGTACCTTCTTCAATCCCTCTTTCCTGTTACTATGTTAAAACCAGATACTGTGATTGCTCACCTGATTTTTTGTTCCTATGAAGGTGCTCCCTTGCAGGTATAGTTGTTTAATTTGGTGTTCCTGCAGGGGATAATTGCTGGAAGGTTCTATTTGATTATCTTGCCTTTTAATGCACAAAAGTTTTTAATTTTAATGAAGTCCAATTAATCTATTTTTTCTTTGTTACCTGTGCTTTTGATGTCATATTCAAGAAATCATTGCCAAATCCAATGCCATTAAGTTTCCCCCTATTGTTTTCTACTAAAAGTTTTATAGTGTTAACTCTTACATTTAGGTCTTTTATCCATTTAAAGTAAAGGTCCAACTTCATTCTTCTATAGGTGGATATCTAAGTTTTTCCAACACCATTCGTTGAAAAGGCTGCCATTTATCCATTGAATGGTCTTGGCACCTTCGTCAAAAATCGTTTGACCATATACATGACGACTTACTTTTGGGCTTCCTATTTTATTCCATTGTTCTATATGTCTGTCAACAGCACCATTTTTAATAGCCCAAACATCAATCAATAGCAGGATGAATATATAAATAGTGAGATAGTAACATTATTAAATGCTGTACAGCACCAAGAGTAAAAGTTTTACAACCAATAATAGCAACATGGATGAATTTCACAATCATAAATTAAGCAAAAGCAGCCAAACACAAAAGAGTACTTATTTTATGATTTCATTTACATAAAATACAAAAGCAGGTAAATTTAATGCTTCTAGGAGTCAGGATAGGGGAGGGAAGCAGTAGTGACAGAAAGGGGGTCAGGCAGGGGCAGGAGGGGCTTCTGAGACGGTGATGTTCCATTTTTTTAATTTAAGTGCTGGTTTCCTATGTTCAATTAGTAAAATCCATCAAACTAGACATTTATAATTTGTGCATTTTTCTGGATGCATATATGATTAAAAAGATTTTTAATAAACTCACACTTTATAGATGCAAAGCAAGGGAAACATCATGTTACTACAAAAACCATTATCACAGCTTACAGGTCATCACTATCAGCTGACCTGTTAGAAACCTCAACGAATCAGAATTCAGCAATGCCAGACTGTGTCATTCACATACATGGGGTGGCTATCAGCTGAAAATGGCTTATAAAGTTCTCAACAATGTCTACTCCAGTTGATGTCCTGAGTTCCTAAAGCCAATATAAACAAAGTACATTATCTATGATCAGTGTCTAACAATAAAATAATATGATTATACCTGTTGCTCATATGTCTATGACTGGGAGACAGCATGACAAGGGCAGACAATTAAATCAGGATATGCAATAAGTTAATCCTGGGAGACTCTGGAAAAATGAAACTTTGCCTCATCTATGACTGTCATCAGGGGCCGTATGAGTCACTCCAAAGCACCTCTAGCTACAGAAACCTCAGGAAAGATGCCTTTCAGCGGTCTTGTCCCTTTGTACTGTTTCACATGGGCTGTGTCTCCTTTGCTCCCTTCATGCCTTTCGAATGATTCCAACGCTTGTGAACACTCACAAGCCAAATGCTGGGCTGAACCCTCTCCGTGCGTCTCTTTTATATCCGCACAGCGAATCTGCAAGGTAGAGACTATCACAGCTCTTTTTCAAAGGTGAGAAAACCCAGGCTTAAGATCCAAGCATCTAACATAACCAGTAAGTCACAAATGTGGAATTCAAAACTAGGCTTTTAGATGCTGCACACTGATCTCTTAACACTATCACGCAGTGCCTGAGGGCATTGCTCAGGGCTCTCCAGAGAACAGAACCAATAGAAGATATATTTATATATTTATATTATATATTTATTATAGGAATTGGCTCACAGATTATGGAGGCCAAGAAGTCCCACAATCTGCCACCTGCAAGCTAGAGCACCAGGAAAGCCCGTGGTGTACGTCAGCCCATGCCCAAAGGGTTGAGAACCACAGAAGCCAAAGGTGTAAGTCCAGGAGTCCAAAGGCCCTAGAACCAGGAGCTCCAATGTCCCAGGACAGGAGATTAATGACCCAGTTCAAGGAAGTGAGGGAGTGGAGGAGGGAGAGAGAGAGAATTTGCCTTGCCTTCACCTTTTATGTTCTGTCCAAGCCCTCAAGGGATTGGATGACGCCCACTCACAGCGTTGAGGGCAGACTTTCTTCACGCAGTCTACTGATTCATATGCTAATGTCTTTTGAAAACATCTTCACAGACACTCAAAAAAAAAAAAAAAAAATGCTTTACCAGCCATGTGAGTATCCCTTAGCCCAGGCAAGTCCACATGTAAAATTAAGCATCACACTGAGTACTCTGACTCCTCCCTGGTCACAAAGGAATTGGAGCCTTGCTGAGGAAATAAGACGTAAAAAGGCAAAAGGACAATCCCTAGAGCTGTTAGCACATCTGCTGCTACAGTGAGGCTTTGTGATCATCAGTTCACCTGTCAGTCTTACTCACTAAGCAGGGTCTGTGTCCTGCTTATCTCAGAGTCCTCGGTACAGAGGAGCACAGCACCACACGGCAGGTGCTTCATAAATGTTTGTTGACTGAGACGGAGGGGAGAAGAGGAGGGATAAAGGGGGGAAGGGAGAAACAGTTCCCTTGACAGGAGACCATGGAACATTCTAGAAGCCATCATGACTGTCAAAAATCCACCATGTTGGAGAGTCCCAGACAGTGTTCTCTTATCTAAACATTGGAACTAAAGGCTGAATTTAGGTTTCAGAGATGGCAGGGTGCTATTCAATTCCTGTGCTTATTCAAAATTTTATTTTTTGTTTATCATGGGTTTTTATGTTGAGTTTTTAAAATAGTGCATTAAAATACTGTTTATCCTGATTACTGAGTCTTGGGCACACCCTCCCATTTCCCTCCTAAAGGGAGTGTTCCCCTCTCCTCACCCTAGTCCCTGTAGCTATTTTCACACTTGAAGCAAGAGACACACTCAGGACACAGCAATCGTGTGAGTGCAAGCGACATGCTCTTAGCTCACAGCCAGAGTTCACGCCACAGAACATTCCAGCCCCAACATCCCTGAGCAGCGGAAACACATTTGCTGGCAACTCCTCACCAGACTTGAACAATGTTTTGGTGTTTAATTAAATTCCAAGAACACCTGTTTCATCAGCTTATAAATTCCAAGTGAATTTTAAGCGACTTCTGTTTGGCATGCAGAGTTTTTATTTTCTAGGCTGTAACCACAGCAACATTTTTTTCCCTGAATATCTGTCCTTCACTCCTGCCACACAATTCACCCCCTTTCCCTGCCTTTTGCGGGCACGCAGAGCTCTTCACTGCCTTTTCAGACTCCCCATTTAGCTCTCTGGCTGTCAAAATAGCAACACAGTAACATGTTGTATTGCTTTTACTTTTTTTGACAATTCATCTAAAGTTTGGACATTTGTACAATAGAGTACAATGTGATAAACTGAACTTCCTTCACTAGCTAAAACCTATGCACTGAAATAGCTGCCATTTTTTAAGCATCTCTAATCCACATGCAGAGCCCTAGACTGGGCGCTTCACATTCATTTGCTCTTTCTGAGCAGCAGTTCCCCGCTCTGTGGACTGAAGGGGATACCCTCACCCAACGGTGCTGCCAAATGGATTATACAACTCTCCCTCGAGTCCCACAGCTAGTGAAGGGTACAGTAGAGATTGGGAACCAAGCCCTTCAGACTCCAAAATCTTCCTGCCTCTCCAACTAATATCCGATTCCAGGACCCCAAGGCAACTCTGTTAAGGATTATCTGGGAATATAGCAATGAACAAATGTCAAATATTACAGTAGTCAGGATGAAAACATTAAAGAATACCATCACCTACGTGAAGGCTTGATTGGGAGATCAGGAGGGGTGTTGGTAAATAGTCCTCCCCAAACTGAGATTAAGCCCAGACCTGAGTGAAGAGACAGATTATGTGACAGTAATGACAAAGAATCTGGAGTCAACTACAGTCTACACTGACTGACCTAACTTCTCTGTGTCTCAGCTTCTTCTGTTAGAAAATGGGAATAATAGTTTCTAACTCACAGGCCTGATGTATGAGTAACAGGAATTAATGCAAAATCTTTTTTTTTTTTTTTTTTTGAGATGCAGTTTCGCTCATCGCCCAGGCTGGAGTGCAATGGCACGATCTTGGCTCACCGCAACCTCCGCCTCCCGAGTTCAAGTGATTCTCCTACCTCAGGCCCCCGAATAGCTTGGATTACAGACATGTGCCACCATGCCCAGCTAATTTTGTATTTTTAGTAGAGACAGGTTTTCTCCATGTTGGTCAGGCTGGTCTCAAACTCCCGACCTCAGGTGATCCACCCGCCTCAGCCTCCGAAAGTTCTGGGATTACAGATGTGAGCCACCGTGCCTGGCCTATTAGTGTGTATGTTTAAAATACTTTTGCCGGGCCATCCCCAATTAACTTCCCACCATCTCCAAGATACTTCTCAAAAACCTGGGTGCTTGGGCAGTCATCTTTCATGCCCACCATGTATTTTTCTATTTTTATTAATTTTTACTTTTATTTCGGTAACTTGGGGGGTACGGGCGGTTTTTGGTTACATGGGTAAGTTCTTCCATGTGATTTCTGAGATTTTAGTGCACTCATCCCCAAGCAATGTACACTGTACCCAATATATAGTCTTTTATCCCTCACCCCACTTCCAACCTTCCCCCTGAGTCCCCAGCATCCATTATATCATTCTTATGCCTTTGCATCCTCATAGCTTGGCTCCCACTTATAAGCGAGAACATACAATACTCATTTTTCCATTCCTAAGTTGCTTCACTTAGAATAATGGACTCCAGTTCCATCCAAGTTGCTGTGAAAGACATTATTTTATTTCTTTACATGGTGAGTAATATTCCATCCACCATGTACTTTTCTCATCTTCTTCACCTTGCCTTTCCTCATGCTATCAGGTGCCCCAGGTGTGGCCTCTCCTAACCCAACTTTGAGGGCATTTTTGAGCTTGTCTTTGCTGTCAAGCCTTCCCTGACTATCCCAGGCCTCAGTGATCTCCCTCTCTTCTGCACTCCTTCCCACACTTGCTGCCTCCTTTTCCCATTCATGTGACACATCTAACAGCCACCTTGCCTTGGCTATCCTGTGATGGAGACAGACTCTGGGCTATCCCATGGCCTGTGCTCAGTGCACAACTCATCACTACCCATTCCTGATGCTCGTTCGTTCATGAGTCCCCATTAAATATCTCTCATGTACTCGGTGTTAGAACCTGAGGGTACAGATAGCAATGAACAAAGCAGATGTAGAACCTGTCCTCGTGGTCTTTAGAGCTCAGTGAAGAAGACAATAAACAGGCTACTGGAGAATTAACTATACAATTATATACTGTTTGTAACATCTCCCTCAACATCAATGTAAAACTGAGAGCTTAGCCGCTCTGTCCAATGATCACTTTATCTGGCACATCATAAGTTATCATCTCTAAGCACAAAATCCTCCTTTACATGAAGATAGAAAAAGGCCAAATGGGCCTCCCTCATTTTTCTTTTCCTTGACAAAGGCAGGGCTTCTTGCATGGCACAGAACTTCCTGGGCCCAGGCCCCAAGGAGCTATTGGTTTGGCACTTGCCTCTGGCTTGCGCCTGAGCCTCAGGGAGGGAGCAGCTTATTTGGAATTCTAGCTAGGCCTCCAGGAGAGAACAGCCTTCAGATTCTCTTCACTAATTTCCAAACAAAAGCAGTGGTAGGGATTTTGAAAACCACAAAACTAAGAGAGTTGTGGAAAATAAGATACTGCAAGCAGAAAATGACAGCTAAGGCTCATGCCCTAGGTCCAACCTAGCAAACATCCAGTGAATTACGAGTTCTAAATCTGAATGGAGTTTTTTGGGTGCTTGCAGGGGATCTTAAAATTTTGTTTTTCTATTCCAATCAGAGCACTCTCTAAAGGGATTTGGGGTAAGCCCGGCAACTCCTTTTTTTTTTTTTTTTTCCAGGGTGGAAGGCAGCCCACTTCCTCTCACCTTTACTCTTAAGTCCAACTTGCCATCCACTTACTCATTCTGCTCACTTTTCTTGAGAGGGTCATCACTTTGTGCCTGGAGGCCCAGCTGACCCTCCTCTAAAAGGCCACTCCTGCTGATTCTGCAGATGGCTCATTTCCCAAACAGCCTATATGCCTGCAGTGATTCCTGCTGTGGTCAGGTTTCACCTGCAAACCCCTGACCTCTTTCTAGCCCTCCCCTCCCTGCAAAGCAAGTTGGACTCCTGGTCATAGCTGCGAGGTGTCCATGAGAAAACCTGGTCTTTGAAATCAGACAGGTTGAGGTCCAATTCCCAGTGACCATACTACTGGCTGAACTTCATCTTACCCATCTACAAATGCAGGGTTCCATCAACTTAGAAAATAGAGGGGAAATATTTTTATTATTTCACATTTTGAATACATCCTTCATGACTATACATATATAGTGGGAAAGTGGTCCCTTTCCCACTATTATAATGTATATCACATGCTAGATTGTCTTGATTATATACATATGCTTAGACAGAGAGGGCTGTATAGTCATTAAAGATGTCTTCAAAGTGTGAAAAAATATATATTATATAATTTATATAATACATACATAATATATAATTTATATAATACATACATATATAATATTTATATATAACATATATTATATAATATATAACATATATTATATAATATATAACATATATTATATAATATATAATATATAATTTATATATATAATACATATATAATACATATATATAATACATAATTATATATTATATAATTATGTATTATATAATTATATATTATATAATTATATAATATATAATTGTATATTATATAATTATATATTATATAATTATATATTATATAATTATATAATATATAATTGTATATTATATAATTATATATTATATAATTATATAATTGTATATTATATATTTATATATTATATAATTATATATTATATAATTATATAATATATAAATATATAATATATAATTATATAATATACAATTATATAATATATAATTATATAATATAAATTTATATAATGTATATAATATAGATATATAAATATATAATAAAATAAAAAATTATGTATAAGTATATAATGTATATATGTAATAAAAATTTTATTTATATATAAATATATAATGTATATTAAAATATATATTTATATGATCACTATAGAATGTCCATTATACCTGGACTTCCAGATTTAATGGACATCCTACAGTGATAATAACACCTGGCCCACAGGACTACCCTGAGGATTAAAGCAGTTAATATATGCCAAGTGCCTGAATGCCTGCCTGGCCCTTAGATAAGGCTCAGAAAGTATTGGGTCGCCTCTCTCTCTAGCCCAAACTGGTCCCTTTCCCACTATTATAATGTGTACCACATGCTAGATTGTCTTGATTGTAGCACTCTGTCTTTCTATGAAACTTTACATCAGAAAAATCTACTTGTTTGGCTGTGGGGGGACAAAATCAGGGCTGGCTGTTGTCATTCTCACAGTGGCATCTGGATTCCCATGGAGCTTAGAATTTTTACAAAAGTGTGTCTTGACAGTTGCAACTATCTCATGCTAAAATTAAGAAGTAAAGATGCTTATTACATAGGAGCCCAAATTTCTGGCAACAACCTGTACCTTGGCTATTAGGAGAAATGAGTGGGTCTATATATGATTTGGAGTCTCTGCAGAGGTTTAGTTTAGATTGCCTCCAACCACATGAGAAGGTACATTTTCCAAGCCCAAGAATTTATCAGCATCACCTACATCTGCAAACCTGTCATTTATTTATGCTGTACATTACTTTGAAAAAAAAGTAACAACTCTGCTTTGTAACCAAATGTTTTATTTTACTTGATCACAGGCTGTGGGATGAATTAATGTGACAAAGGGGTTGTTGGAGATAGCCCATTATAAAGGTGTGGTAATAATTGCTTTCCAGAGGAAGTAACAAAATACATTCCAGTCTTGTTGAAGAGTACACATCTGATGAAATATACATATGATTTTGATGGAAGAGCAGCTCAAATTTGGTTAGGTTTTTTCACAATTTAACTCAGCTTCCCCCATAATAAAAAGCTTATAGACTATTTCAGTGTTTTGCATCCCAAAGAAAAGATGCATTTACATCTGCGCATAAGTTTGTCTATATGTGCATGTGCTGCCCACACTGTTCCATTTTAAACCTCTGCTTTTCTCTGCTTGGGACCAAGATAAACCACCAGGTGATGGCTTCTAGGCACATGGATGGGAACATAGCACTTACTTCACAGACTTTAGCAAGTCCTCTAGGAAGCTGCCTTGCAGGTCAAGCCCCAGAAAGAGTTCTACCACCATCCTCTAAAGTTAACCTTCTTAGGCCCAGGGAAGACCCAGCAAAATAGCAAAGGTCATCCGATTCTGCCCCCAGCACCGCTACCAAAATGCTGCAACTGATTTCCACAAGAGAGAAGAGCTAGATCAGCATTTTTCAAATGTATTCATCCCAGGGCTCTTTCTGATTAATCATCTCATAAGATTATAGGAATGTCTCATTTTATTGCTATTTACTACATTATCTCTGCAGATAATGTTTTGTTTTTTACAAACTGAAGGTTTGTGCTACTATGGGTTGAACAAGTCCATTGGTGCCATTTTTCCAACAGCATGTGCTCACTTGCTGTCTGTGTGTCACATTTTGGTAATTGTTACAATATTTCAAACATTTTAATTATTATATCGGTTATAGTGATCTGTGACCAGTGATCTTTGATGTTAGTATTGTAATTGTTTGGGGCACAACAAATCGCTTCATATAAGATGGCAACTTAATCAGTAAATGTTGTGTGTGTTCTGACTGTCCCACCAATGGGCCATGCACCCATCTCTCTCCCTCTCTTTGGGCCTCCCTATTCCCTGAATCTAAACGATATTGAAATGAGGCTGATTACTAACCCTTCAATGGCCTCTAAGTGTGCAAGTGAAAGGAAGAATCACACTTCTCTCTTTAAGTCAAAAGCTATAAATTATTCAGCCTAGTGAGGAAAGCATGTGAAAAGCCAAGCTTGGGAATCCTTGCTTCAAGTGTGCCTTGTCTAAGAGGATAATGTAGAAGAGAAAGAAGGGCCATCCAAATAAATTCTTACCCCTCATCATTTGGCAAACTTGATTGGCTCCGGATTTTTTACTAAAGGGCAGAAGCATTGAGAATTCATAGGACTTCCTTAGTGAGGAAGGCCTGAGTCAAAAAGCTAGACCTCTTGTGCCAAACAGTCAGCCAAGTTGTGAATGCAAAGGAAAATGTATTGAAGGAAATTAAAAGTACTATGACAGTGAATATACAAATGATAAGAAAGCCAAACAGCCTTATTGGCGATGAAGAGAAAGTTTGTTAACAGAGTTTCACATTTCTTCAAGCCAAAAGCCTAATCCAGAGTAAGACCCTAACTCTCTAATTCTGTGAAGACAGAGAGATGAGGAAGCTACAGAAGAATAGTTGGAAGCTAGCAGAGGTTGGTTTATAGGGTTAAAGGAAAGAAGCCATCTTCATACCATAGAAGTGCAAGGCGAAGCAGCAGGTGCCAATACAGAAGCCACAGCAAGTTATTCAGAAAATCTAGGTAAGATAATTTATCAAGGTAGCTACACTAAACAGATGTTCAATGTAGACAAAACAAATTATCAGAAGAAGATGCCATCTAGGACTTTCCTAGTTAGAGAGGAGAAGTCAAGGTCTGGCTTCAAATCTCCCAAAGACAAGCTGACTCTCTTGTTAGGGGCTAATCCAGCTGGTGACTTAAAGTGGAAGCCAATGCTCATTTACCATTTCAAAAATCCTAGAGCCCATGAGAATTATGCTAAATCTCCTCTGTCTGTTCTCCATAAATGGAACAACAAAGCCTGGATGACAATGCATCTGTTGACAGCATGGTGTACTAGATACTTTAAGTCCACCATTGAGACCTTCTGCTCACAGAATAAATGATTCCTTTCAAAATATTACTACTCATTGGCAACGCACCTGGTCACCCAAGAGCTCTGATGGAGACATACAAGGAAATTAATGTTGTTTTCATGCCTGCTAACACAATATCTATTCTGCAGTCATTGGATCAAAGAGTAATTTTTACTTTCAAGCTTTATTATTTTAAAAATGCATTTGGTAAGGCTGTCACTGCAATAGATAGTGTTTCTTCTGATGGATTTGGGAAAAGTAAATTGAAAACCATCTGGAAAGGGTTCACTATTGTAGATTCCATTTAAAAAACATTCATGATTCATAAGAGGAAGTCAAAATATCAACATTACCAGAAGTTTGAAAGAAGTTGATTTCAATCCTCATGGGTGACTTTGAGGGATTCAAGACTTCAGTGGAGGAAGTAACCTCAGATGTGGTGGAAAGAGAAACAGAACTGGAGTTAGAAGTAGGGCCTGAGGATATGACTGAATTGCTGCAATCCTGTGATCAAACTTGAATGAATGAGGAGTTGCTTCTTATGAATCAGCAAAGAAACTGGTTTGAGATGGGATTTACTCCTGGTGAAGATGCTGTGAACATTGTCAAAATGACCACAAAGGATTTATATGAATATTATATGAACTTAATTGACAAAGCTGCAGCAGGGTTTGAGAGGACTGGCTCTAATTTTGAAAGAAGTTTTACTGTTGGTCAAATGCTATCAAATAGCATCACATGCTACAGATAAATCTTTTGTGGAATGAAGAGTCAATCCATGTGGCAAACATCATTGTGGTCTTCTTTTAGGAAATGCCAGAGCCACCTCAGCCTTCAGCAACCACCACTAGTCAGCAATTATCAGCATCGAGGCAAGACCTTCCACCAGCAAAAAGATTATTGACTCCAAGTTGCTAGCATGTTTTAGCAACATTTTTAAATTAATGTATGTATATTTATTTATAAATGCTATTGCACACTTAATGGACTACAGTGTCATGTAAAAATAACCTTTATGGGCACTGGGAAACCAAAAAAATGTGTGACTTTCTTTTTTGCAATATTCGCTTTATTGCAGTGTTCTGGAACTGAACCCACAGTACCTCTGAGGTATGCCTGTAATATTTTATGGATCACCACTTAGGAGTCATTGCTTCAAATGTGCCTTGTCTAAGAAGATAATGTAGAAGAGAAAGGGGACCATCCAAATATATTCTTACCTATCATCATTTGGCAAACTTGATTGGCTCCAGATTTTTTACCAGAGGGCAGAAGCATTAGAGGTCATAGGGCTTAAGCAAGCTCCACTCTGGAATTCAAAACCTCTAGAAAACAACACAAGTATCAAATGGCCTCCCAGGGTAGAGACTGGAAGACACCCTTATTCTGGGTATCCATAGCTGGGGAGCACTATTAACAATAGTAGATGCCCAAGCATGTGTTGAATTCCTTGAGAGTAGATAACTTAGTTACAAGACAGGAAGCTCATCAGCTATTTTCCCTCTCCAACAAGGCTCAAACAGGCACTCACCTTTGGGCTGGGAGCAGAAGTAACAACTTTTCTTTGGTTGTCCAAATGTGACCCAGGGCAGGCCAAGGTAAATCACTACACCTGTTTCTGCCCATTCCTGGAGGGACAGCCTTAGCACTGGGGGAAACCTTCTCAGGATACCAGAGACAGAAACCCAACACCCTTCTGACCCTTAGGGAATTAAATGGTAAAGTACCAAGTAAGAGCTTAGCTTCTTTCCATAGGGTTCTCTAGACCGTGTGCTCCAACTCCTCTGGCTTTTGCTTTAATTCTCAGGTTAACTCAATTATGACCCAATGTTTCACTGGGCCCCAAACTCTAGGAACCGTAACTGAAGGCTAGGACTTACCAACACTAATGCCAATTGAGATCATTTATTCCTTCCTTGCCCCTTCAGGGACAGAATCATTGCTAAATGTAGTATCAGGGTATTGCCATTCAATTAGGAGCTATGCTAATTGATAAAACTAGCCGGTCCACCCAGATAAAACTAGCTGAGTTAGCAAGTGCACTTAACAAAAAACATTTGCCAAATTTGAGGTCTATGTGGAGAAAAGGGAACACTTATACACTGTGGGTGGGAATGTAAATTAGCTCAGCCACTATGGAAATCAGTTTGGAGATTGCTAAAATAACTTAAGACACAACTACCATTTAACCCACCAATTCCATTACTGGGTATATATTCAAAGGAAGATACATGGTTTTACCCAAAAGACACAAGCATTTCTACATTCATCACAGCACTATTCACAGTAACAAAGACATGGAATCAACCTGGTTGCTCATCAATGGTGGATCGGATAAAGAAAATGTGGCATATATACACCATAGAATGTTATGCAGCCATAAAAAGAACAAAATCATGTTCTTTGCAGCAACATGAATGCAGCTGGAGGCCACTGTCCTAAGCAAACAAACACAGGAACAGAAAACTAAATACCGCATGTACTCACTCATAAGTGGGAGCTAATCATTGGGTACTCATGAACATAAAGAGGGCAGCAATACACACTGGGAACTGCTAAAAGGGGGAGGTAGAGAGGAGGACAAGACTTGAAAACTAATTATTGGGTACTATGCTCACTACCTGGGCGACGGAATCAATCATACCCCAAACCCCAGCATCATGCAATATACCCATGTAACACACCTGCACATGTACCCCCTGGATCTAAAATAAACTTATAAAAATAAATAAATAAATTTGAAGCCTAGAAAACATTAAGTTCTTGCTAAGATTTAAGTAGATGAAAGTACTACATACATCAACGTAGGGGGATAAAAACATTCTGGTATCATGGACATTCAGTTAACTGGTAGAGCTAAATCATATTTTCCTTCATTTTATTAGGATAAGCTAACCCAGGACATAGCCATTTAAGTAATAATTACACAATAACGATGTTAACCAGTTAAATTTGAGGGCATTTTCTTTGGGCAAAAAACACTCTGTAAAACCCTTTATGTATACTATTTAATTCTCACAGAAACTCAGCAATGTCCATGGTATTTAATCTCATTCTATAACTGAAAAACTGAGATTTAGAGAGGTTAAGAGATCTATCCAAGATCACTCAGCTACTAAGCGCTGAAGCTGATACTGGAACTCAAATATGTATGAATTCAGAGCTTACACTCCCGATCAACACACACCACAAAGTATAGGCTGTAACTTCCTCCTAGAACTGCTGCATTTAGGAGAGACTAAACCAAAATTCTAGTCTCTTTTTCACACAACTGGTTATTATTAGATACCCATTAGCTCCTAAGCACCACCTTGGCTGTTCTATACTCATCATCATTGAATCCCTATAGTAGTGCTTTGATATGGGCCATTTTCTCACTTTCTATGCAAATAACTGAGACTCAGAGAGCTTACCTGCCCCATTTCACCCTATTAGGAAATGACAAAACCAGTACCCAGCCTCAAACCATGTCCCATTCCAAAGCCATGCCTTTCACCTCCAGATTACCTCTCACCATATCAGGAGTTTCCATCTACAAATGTGGAAAAACTTGAGATGGATGGAACTATCAGAGCATACTGAGAATCATGACTGACTTTGACGTCCCCCTGCAAATTTTCAGAGTAATTGCTTGGTATCCCCAAATTTTGAAAGCCAGGCAGCTGGCCCCAAGCAACCAGCATTGACTCAATATGTAGACCATCATGCTGAAATTTTTCCAAAGAACATTGGTGGTAAATGTTCCTCAAGTTATAAAAATTTCCACTAGTAGTGTCATGGAACATGGAAGTTTTTTTGTAAGTCTGGGCCTCCCTCCAGCTCTTCCTAGGGTTCCTCTTTGGACTCCTTCACTTACAAATTGTTAACTTCTTGAGTTAACTTTTAGATGAAGACAGCCCTGCAGGAAGCTGTGACGTCAGGTGCCAGTTGTCTTCACAACTAACAGATGTGCACCCTCCCACTCCCCCCTCGCCCCATCACCTAATGCACAATGGGTATGAAACACTTCTCTCTAGTTCCCACTCTTAATAACATAGGGTAGCTCAGGATCTAAGCTTGGAGCCCAAGTGTATGCCTTGCAAAGACTTTGGCTAGTTTTCTAAGAATTTCTTCTCCTCCCCAAGGCTGGCTTCATCTGCCTGCTGGAGAAGAGCCAGCAGCTCTCACCACAGCATTCCCAAGGCTTTCATCTCAGAGGACAGCTTCACGATAAAGTCAATCTAGCCCACTTTCCATCCTGTGCATTTGCTATTATTAAATATCCGAGTGGAACTAATGAATGCCTTTTACTTCCCTTGAACATAAAGAGTCTTGAAGAAATCGAACCACCACAACCTGCCGACTTGAGGGAATTAGTCTGGTCTTTGAGAAAATGAGTTTGCCATTTCCACCCCACCCCCAAAAACAGTTCTCAGTTTCTTGTGCCCACCTAAAAGGATAATAATATCTTCCCCATTACCATGCCAGCAAGAAAAATGTTTCTTTCCCCAGGAGGCAGAGATACATTTTCTGACTGAGCCTGGGAGACAAAAATGCTATAATTTGAATTTATTTCCCTTAAAATATCTCTAAAATATCTGGGATTTGTCCCTGAGTTCTGTGCAGTCAGCAGTTTTCCCAGTAAACTCATTTATTGTTTATGCTGACTAGAACTGGAGTTTTTTTCCCAGTCCCATTCTCATCTCCCCTGAAAACTTCCAGAAGAATGATTCTAATATCTAGGGGAAGAACAGATTAGAAAAAAAAAGTATGAAAGGCCTATCCATGGAACAGAGCTCCATGTGATTTCCTGAAGAAAGCAACATAGGAAAACACGTCTCAGTGATTTTCCTCCATTTCCTTTCCTGAAGTTCCCCAGACAGAGCAAGTCCGTCAGAAAGCTCTGGGGAGGGGACTTCAAGCATCTGCTTGTAATACTTCCTCAGCAATTCACAATGGTACCAGGAAGAAAATCCACTGGAGTACAGGATGGGGCTAACACACTTTTTGGGGTCAGGAGCAGGGGGAAACTGCCGTGAAGGGGGACAAAAAGGGAACCACATGAGGGCTGTATGCAAATGTTTAACCTTCAAAACTATAAAAGTATTAGAGGTCTGAAACAAAAAAAAATCTGGTGAGATGAACTCTAAGGACAAGAAGGAATCATTCCCCATACTCCCTTTCCCAAGCCCCAAATCACCAACCCAAAACAATGGCATTGCCTTCCCCCAAACCTTGGAAAGTTCTAAAAAGATAAGGATGTAACCTCTCTGAGGATCAGAATTTGCTTTAATGGATCAGTCAGTTCTATCCCTTAGTCTGTCTTCCTAGCATCAAAGATCCGTAAGAGTTTAATAAATTCTGAACCTATTCCCACATAAAAGGATGGCAATTGCTAAGACTGGACCAAGACATTGGAGCTGTCCCTGGTGCTGCCTCAATGGTGACTGTAGCCCAGGCTTATTAATCTGTCCATGGCTCCTGCCATGTTCAACTTTTTAGTACTGATCTTCGAGTTATATAGTTCCAATTTATGCCTTTACAACCACACCCACTCTTAATAGTCACATGTTCTGCAACACTCCGCAACCTTAGTGGACTGAACTCCATCTCTTGATTTAAAATCTGTGCCCACAACCTAGCCCACCACTACCTCAGATCACTGCGTGCAACATGAACACGTTAACTGTACCCTTAGAAGAATCTGAGGCCACTGAGAGGTTTTAAGCAGAGGAGTAATGGCAACACATTTGACCTCTAGAAAGATCATGCTGACCTCAATGCAAGGAATGGAGAGAAGAAACAAGAAACTAGTTAGAGACTGATGCATTATCCCTGGCAAAATATAATGAACTACATAAGAATAGTGACAGAGGAACCAGAGAGAAGATGGTTGTTTCAAGAAATATTTAGGCACTAGAACAAGCAAAGTGTGGCTAAGGAAGAAGTAGTTTATATAGAGAAAAAAGAAGCAGCAAATATCAAAGATAATCCCAATGTCTCTGGATGAACAATAGGTAGGATGGTGCTGCCAAATACTGGGTTAGAAACACCAGAAAATGAGCAAATTTGAAGGAAAATATGTCAAATTCAATTTTATGTGTACAGAGTTTGGGAAATTTGTGAAATATCCATCTGCAAATGCTATGTGGACCATTGAATATAGATCTGGAACTCAAGAGACACAACTCAATATAGTGACTTCAGAGTTGCCAGACATGGGTGGTGATCAAAGACACGTGGCTGAATGTGAGTACCCCAAGTCAGAAGAAATCCAAGACAGAATCTCAATGGACCTAATACTTGATACTTTGGAATATGGGTCTTCCAAGTGATTAACGAGTGATTGGAAGACAGGAGGTGCAGAGGACTGTGTGTCAGGGAAAGCCCAATGAAGAGGATGTTTTTCTAAAGAGTGGTTCATGATGTCACATAACACAGAGATCACATAAGATTAGACTTGAAAAGTGTGTCTAGGTCTTAAGGACAAAGACATCTTAGGCGACATTTCACTGCAGGGAGTGGGTGATAGGAAAGCCAGTTTGGAGCAGGTTGAGGAGAAACCAGAAGGTGAGGAATTGGAAAACCGAATGGATACAACTGTTTCAGAAGTTAGGCTGTGAAGGAGAAGGAAAAGCAAGAGAAGTGGGCTGAAGACACTGTGGAGAGTTTTATTTTTGTTGTGAAGATGGAAATATTTAAATATATTTAAATGCTGACTGCATTGAGCCAATTGAGAGAGGTTAAAGACGAGAAAAGAAATAACTGGTAGATAGAGATTCCTGCGGAAAGCAGGAGTTGGGGGAGCTGGATCCAGGGCACAAGTCTCTCTCCCCTAGAGAGAGAAGTACAGAGGTCAGAAGGGGTGCTGATCTTTAAGTGGGACGAAAGAGTGGCTGGAAGTTAGGGAGTTTCCGCCAATCCTGCATCGGATGCCAACAATAACACACTCGTCCCACCACTTTGTCATCCAACAGAAGAAATAGATTTGTTCTATCAGGAAAACTGGAACATATTGGTGGGTGTTAGGAAGAGGCAGATTTTGACTCAAGAAAGAAATTTTCTAACAACTGGGGCTGTCCAGCAACAGAATGGCAGCTGTAGTGAGCCACCTGCAAGAGGCAGTATTCACGTGGAGAAAGGATGTCATGGCCTTCCTGGCCAATTTTGATGAACTTCGTACTAGACAGAAGCTTGAGCTAGATGATGTCTGTTGGCTCTGTCAACTCTAAACTCTTTCTGCTTTAAAAGGCAGCCCCTGACTCTTCCCTAGGAATCCTGAAATTGACTACTATTTTGCCTAAGAAGGATCCTGAAAGTTCTTAGACCACCAGGGTAACAGCTGCCACTTGCAGTCCCCAGGTGTTCTGGAGAAAAAATTGGCCCTATTAAACAACCCCATATCCTATCATTTCACTAATGAGACTGTTTTCTGGTGCCTTGCTTATCCTCAAGGGTCCCCTAGGAAAATGTGAACATGCTTATGAGGGTTTGCAGTTTATACAACATCAGCCAACACCTGGGAGGAGACCTCTGTGGGAATGGGCAATCCATTTTCATGGTTGAGAACTGGATTCAAGGACCATACTGCCATGATTTGAATGCTCCCTCAGTGTCAGCTGGGTTGACCATTGGTGTGTTACTTAATCTTTCTATGCCTGTTATTAAAAATAAAAAAATTAAATTCTTAGAACAGTGCTGAGCACATCATAAGCACCCAATAAATATTTATTAAATACACAATGGGGCAACTATGCCAGGAACTTGAGACAGAGTACAGTCACTGTTAGTGAGAAGATCCTCAAAGCCATTTTCACTTCATTTTTAAACCATTAAACCATTTTAAAGCCATTTACTTCATTAGCCTTGATCAAAATTTATAACTTGAGATTGCCCAAATCTCAGCCTTTTAGAAGATTTCCTCTCAATGTTATATTAGCTGACCAGGAAACACAGATGTATTTGTATTTTCAATTAAAAGTGCTCTGAAATGTGAAGACTGACCAAGAAGTAGGTTCAGGTTCCTCTTTATTATGCTGTAAGGGAGACCAATGGTCCAAAATTCACGTCAGTGGAAAATGCTGTACTGATTTCCATCAAAGTCATATTGATAACTCACACTTATTTATTACCTATTGTGAGCCAAGAAGCCTAATTTCACCTATTATCTCTAATCCTAGCAAAAACTCTGGAGGACAGGTATTAGTCCCAATTTACAGATGAAGAAACTTAAGAAGTTCTGCTGTTTTTCCAAGGTCATAGAGTTATCATGTTTGCTATTGTACCCCATTTCTTCTCCAATAAAGACACTCCTAGATGATAAGCTCCTTGCAGGTGAGGAAATACCTTTGTGTCACCTGCACTGCCTAGCCCAATCACATGGAAGGGCCTTTGCAAATGCTTGTTAAACCAAACTCCCAAGTACATAATGGGAACTTGGTACTGTCCAGATTGTCAGCCACTGTTGCTATGTCCTGTGCCTTACCTAACACTCAACAAACAAAACTCTACTAAAAAAAATTAAATCCCAAAGCCTCTTTAATTCCTAAGAAATAAACCTTGGACATCCCAGAACTCTAGGTGGCTTTCTACTATATGCTTTTTAGCCTCATGGATGAGCTAGACTTCCCATAGTATGTAGTAACCATCACTTGGAATTTACCCAGTATCTGATACGAATGGAATCAAACAGAGCCAAAATTGGAGGGCTGTAGAACAAAGACAAAGCCTCCAACATAGCTAAGTCAAGAAGATAATGCTGCACTTTGGACTGTGGTCAGTACATTCTAGATTTATTATTATTATTATTATTATACTTTAAGTTTTAGGGTACATGTGCACAATGTGCAGGTTTGTTACATATGTATACATGTGCCATGTTAGGGTGCTGCACCCATTAACTTGTCATTTAGCATTAGGTGTATCTCCTAATGCTATCCCTCATCCCTCCCCCCTCCCCCCACCCCACAACAGTTCCCAGAGTGTGATGTTCCCCTTCCTGTGTCCATGTGTTCTTATTGTTCAATTCCCACCTATGAGTGAGAACATGCGGTGTTTGGTTTTTTGTCCTTGCGATAGTTTGCTGAGAATGATGGTTTGAGCTTCATCCATGTCCCTACAAAGGACATGAACTCATCATTTTTATGGCTGCATAGTATTCCATGGTGTATATGTGCCACATTTTCTTAATCCAGTCTATCATTGTTGGACATTTGGCTTGGTTCCAAGTCTTTGCTATTGTGAATAGTGCGACAATAAACATACGTGTGTATGTGTCTTTACAGCAGCATGATTTATAATCCTTTGGGTATATACCCAGTAATGGGATGGCTGGGTCAAATAGTATTTCTAGTTCTAGATCCCTGAGGAATCGCCACACTGACTTCCACAATGGTTGAACTAGTTTACAGTCCCACCAACAGTGTTAAAGTGTTCCTATTTCTCCACATCCTCTCCAGCACCTGTTGTTTCCTGACTTTTTAATGATCACCATTCTACCTGGTGTGAGATGGTATCTCATTGTGGTTTTGATTTGCATTTCTCTGATGGCCAGTGATGATGAGCATTTTTTCATGTGTTTTTTTTTTTTTTTTTTTTGGCTGCATAAATGTCTTCTTCTGAGAAGTGTCTGTTCATATCCTTCGCCCACTTTTTGATGGGGCTGTTTGTTTTTTTTCTTGTAAATTTGTTTGAGTTCATTGTAGATTCTGGATATTAGCCCTTTGTCAGATGAGTAGGTTGCAAAGATTTTCTCCCATTTTGCAGGTCGCCTGTTCACTCTGATGGTAGTTTCTTTTGCTGTGCAGAAGCTCTTTAGTTTAATTAGATCCCATTTGTCAATTTTGGCTTTTGTTGCCATTGTTTTTGGTGTTTTAGACATGAAGTCCTTGCCCATGCCTATGTCCTGAATGGTATTGCCTAGGCTTTCTTCTAGGGTTTTTATGGTTTTAGGTCTAACGTTTAAGTCTTTAATCCATCTTTAATTAATTTTCGTATAAGGTGTAAGGAAGGGATCCAGTTTCAGCTTTCTACATATGGCTAGCCAGTTTTCCCAGCACCATTTATTAAATAGGGAATCCTTTCCCCATTGCTTGTTTTTGTCAGGTTTGTTAAAGATCAGATAGTTGTAGATACGTGGCATTATTTCTGAGGGCTCTGTTCTGTTCCATTGGTCTATGTCTCTGTTTTGGTACCAGTACCATGCTGTTTTGGTTACAGTACCTGACTTCAAACTATACATTCTAGATTCTTTATCACCCAGCCTTCCCTGATCAATGCCTCTACCCCTTCTTCCAGGATACTGTTCAACTGACCCCTTAACACACATTCATTTTCTCCTCTCTGGTTTGTAGCACTTCCTTTATCAGGCATGCCTCTTCCCATTACCTTGTCAATTCCCACTCATGCTTCAAGACCACCTCCTAGAAGCCTTCCCTGACTGCTCTAGCCCTCTCTCATCTTTGTCTCTGCATTTCTAACTCAAAATATGGTTTACACATAACTATGTGCAGCCTTTCATTGAACCCCAATGCTTTGCACCTGTATTCCAAGAATTCCCAAGTAGATTGAGCATCCCTTATAAGCAAGAATGATGCTTTCTATTCTCCCCTCTCCCATTGCAGTGCTGGAGCCATTGCTCAATGAGCCTCAAAACACAGGATCTCCCCCAAACAAGTTCCTCATTCTGTGATACTCAGAATGCTCCATTCTGGTGATAGGAAGTACTCTTTCAGCAAACCCAAGAGCCATCCTCATCCCATTGGCTTTCCTAAATTATCTCTAACCAGATTATTCTCCTCCCACAGAACACAGAATCCTCCAAGGAGGCCTGGATGGATGCTGGCCTGAGTTCCTTAGTTAATTGCTCTCATCCTCTTCCGACAGAAGTAAGGAATTATCCTTCCCAAAGCAGTATACTCCTGGAAAGATGTTAGAGGTGACTCACACGGGGATGGTGTCGGGGACAGGACAGGAATGGAGAAAGAAAAAAGAGGGCATACAGGCTAGTTATGGAGCCACAGAATGAGGCACATTAGCCAATTTAGCCAATTATGCAGCTGCAGCAATTAAATAACTTCACAATGGTAAGAGGAAGTGTAAACAGAGCCCACAACACTATCCTTTAGGCCAAGAAAAAAACAAGCTTGACTGCTGTGTTGTATAGTCATTACTTCTATCTGTCCAGCATCCCTTTCCCCATTTTCATCTGATAATAGAACCCCTCCTTCTCACAGGAAGCCTATTTCATGTATTTGGAGTAAGATTCACCTCTAGGTGAGGTGGGCATTGTACCACGATTAGCTGAGTGTGACACCTCTTAACCTTAGTAGTTGATTCCAAGTTGGGGATATGAACCTAGCAGAGCTGATTAGAATCTTGTCTGAGAATGTAAATATTGGTACTGGAAGAAATCAGATCCTCCTTTTTTTGGATTGCAAACTTAGAGATGCTGGCGTGGGACCACCAGGGGTTATCTTTTCTTCCAAACGAACAATGTCCCTTTAGAATGAAGAAATGTGCTAAGGAGAACAGAGCCAAGAGGTGGAGAGAAAGTGGAGCTTCAAAACATCATTTGAGCCCTGGATCCATCCATGCCTGAAGCCTGTGGACTTACCACTTACAAAAGACAAAAACCTCCCCTTTTCTCTCAATCTACTTAGAGTTGGGTTTTTAGTATTTTTATTTGTTTTGTTTTTGTGAAACTGATTCAACTAACATAGCCACTAACACTGGGAGCTAATTTATTCAATGGAGGAAGATGCCAAATATCAGGGAGAGATTTGTAAAACAGGATCACTCCCAATTTTATTGAAGCAACAATTTGGTAGGACCTTCAGCCTCTTCCATAGAAGCAATTTACCAGAGTGTACTTAAACCAAGAAGAGATAGACATAAGTATAAGATTCATGAATGAATGAATGTTTCAGGTGAAACTATCTCAGTCTTCACCTGAAATCTAAGCTTCAGAGTGGCTGTGCCATCCTAATTCTACAAGAGACTCATCACCAGCTTCTGTGCACTCCAGTCCTGCACCTGAAATTCTTCTGAAGGGTCCTGACTTAATCCCTGTGTCAGTTTTCTAAATCGCTTCCTGGGACACTGATCACCACGTGTGAAGATTCCCACAACTATCTTTCACTTCCAAAAATGAATGGTTGGGTATACAGCCTGAGATGTCCACAAGTCACTTCCCTCATGGCCTCCTATTGCATTGCTCTCCTCTTACCTCCCAGGCAGAATGCTAGTCAGGCATCCACAACTCTCTGCAGGGCACAAAAGCAAGCTATTAATGAGGGATGAAAGAGACATACTTTCAAGTTGATTTATGCACTGAGTTCATGCAAAATCTGGTTGTTTAAAAGCGTGTGGCACCTCCCCCCTGGCTTGTGCCATGTAACCCACAGACTCCCCTTTTGCCTTCCACCATGATCGTGAGCTTCCTGAGGCCTCACCAGAAGCCAAGCAGATGTCAGCGCCATGCTTCCTCTACAGCCTGCAGAACCATGAGGCAATTAAACCTTTCTTTAATAAATTACCCAGCCTCACATATTTCTTTACAGTAACACAAAAATGGATTAACACAGTCTTCCTGTGGCAAGCACCCACATGGATACTTGCTCCAAGAGAGGGCCTCTGCGCAGACTTGGAAAAGATGCAGAACTGCCCCAGCCCACTAAATTGCCTTGCATTCCCTCTATCAGAAGTCTTTGAAAGGATTCACACCCTGGTGCCACCAATACAAAGTGGTAGTATAAAGTGCTGATTGTGAACTTGGTGGCCAAGGCAGCAGATAAGCATACCTGATAGAAAATAAGCCACTTCCCAGGAGCTGATCCTTGGAGCTCCACTTGGGACCTTGCATTCTCTTTCAAAACTACATTCGTCAAGATAGGGGTTCTTAGCTCTGGCTACACATTAGAATCACCAGAGTCATTTTAAATTTTTTTGATGCCTGAGCCCCATCTACATAAAAATTAGACTTTTCAGAGAAATCACCCCAAGCAGGATTGAGAACTACTGAGCCAAGAAAGAACCATTCTTCTATCTGCTTTCTGTCACTTCCAAGGCACCTCAGTACAACTGGCCCAGATATATCTAACATGACATCAGGGTCCCCCTTCCTCAATATGCTCTCTCCTTCCTCAGGACACTCAGGTTTCCAACTTGCATTAAGCAGGGCTTCACCAAAGGTTGAGGAACCCAGAACTTGGATGCATAAAGCAGCAGAGAAGAGAACACAGGCTAAAGCCCAGATGGTTGGTGGCCCTTCCAGATCTTCCTTCAGGAGAGTGGCAGCTGAATGGACATCTCTGATTGAGGCACTGGTGAGGTAAGAATATGGAGTGGAGAGTGGGTTGATACTAAGGCCCCCATCCCCTGTCATGGTAGACTGGATGGGGATAGACCCTTCAGACTCTCCCCTGGGATTGGAACACAGTTCCTATAGCCAATATCAGTGTTTAAAATTCAAGGACATCTTGACCCATGTGCAGAGAGGATCAAGCTGAGACAGACAGAAGGGAGCAGACACCCACAGGATGCAGGAATAAGCTGAAGAGAGGAAAGCTCCTCCATCTCCTGGTGCCTTTCAAGTTCTTGCTCCAGCCTGTCATGAAACCCAGGGCCCATCCCTGCCTTGGCTTCCATAAAACCCCCAGTGGTTTACATGGGTTTCTGCTCATTCAACTGGATGGACACATAAGCAAAGAAACTGATGTCACCCCTTCCAATGAACACACACCTCACCCCTCCGACTGTCCTCACTTTGGGAACCCTACAGCACGGTGGAAAGAAGGAATCTAGAGAACCTAGGTCAGGGCTCTCCCGTGAGAAACCCTGGGCAAGTTTCTTATCTTGTGCCTCAGATTTCTCATCCACAAAAGAGGATACTGGTAAGAATTTTAAAAGTTAATACATGTCACAGTCACAATTGCTTTTAAATCTGTTCCAGTAAAAGTCATGTTTTAATTCTCTGCAAAATCAAGTCCTCTTTAATTCTAATTCCAGGAAGGAAAACACACTGTACAATAATCCACTGGGTAACTGAAGTGGCTACCCTGTGAGTGTATGGTGGCATGTACTGCACTTAACTCTGTTGGAATCACACTGCTAATAGCTCAGAGGTCTCAGTGTCCAGGGTAGAGTTGCCTAAGTCATGGTCCTGGCCCTCAAGAGCCTTGCCTCCTAGCTGGGGGATCAGATAAGCACAAGGACAAAAAAACTGATACACACCCAGCAAAGTTGTAGATGGTAAAGTCCCAGGGGGTGGGGAGTGGCCAGTGAAAACATAAGGCCCAGGTGAGCTGGTCATGGAGGTTTCACAGAGGAGCCGGGATTTGAGTTCCATGCTGTGGGATAATGAGCCCAGCAAGCCTCATGCCACACTCCACACACTTCTTCTGGGAGAAATTGGCCAAGCCAGAGTTGAAATGGCCACCGAAAGGCATTTTCCACAGTTTAAATATTTCTCTAATGAGCACATTCCCTCTGAGGTCCATCAGATCCAATTTTTTAAATGAGGAGGTTAGGGTTTGAAGCTAACCAGAAGCTAGTGTCCTTTCTGCTGCAAAAGGTGAGGCAGATAGCCATGCCATGCCCCTGCCCCAGAGCCAATTGCAGATGGGTCCCATAGCTGCTGACTTCCCACGTCTCCATGGGAGGCACACTCAACTATCTGTAGGGAAGCTACAAGTGTCAGGGAGTTCACAACCCCAGTGCAACTCTCAACCAATGAAGAAAAGAAGTTCCTGATGAATGACCCCAGTTCTTTCTCCTGTCATTGTGAGGAGTAAGGACAATTCTGAGGTGCATTCCATACAGTTTCCCAGAGAGTCAGCAACAGGGCTGAGTCCAGATGCCTACAGTAGTCCCACTCATGAGCTCACCCTCTATTGGATCGCCTCCCTTCCTTGGCTCACTTCCTGTATTAGTCTGTTATCACACTGCTAATAAAGACATACTGAAGATTAAGTAGTTATAAAGGAAAGAGGTTTCATTGACTCACAGTTCCACATAACTATTGGGAGGCCTCACAATCATGATAGAAGACAAGAAGTAGCAAGTCACATCTTACATGGTGGCAGGCAAGAGAGAACTCGTGCAGGGAACTCCCATGTATAAAACCATCAGATCTCATGAGACTTATTTACAATCATGAGAACAATATGGGGAAAACTAACCCCATGATTCAATTATCTACACCTGGACCTGCCCTTGACACATGGGTTTATTACAATTAGAGGTGAGATTTGGGTGGGGACACAGCCAAACCATATCACTTCCTCAGCTCCTTCATGGTGGTTCCTGAGATTGTCTCCCAAATAAACTGACTGCACCAAATCCTTTCTCAGGGTCTACACTCTTAGAGGAACCTAAACCAAGCCATCAGCCAGATGGGCTGTGGGACACTCTGAGAAAACACTCCCCAACTACCTTCATGCCTGCTTCTCCCGGCACAGCCTAGAACATTCACTCCTGCCTCTCTCCCCAGTAGTTTTAAATCATGTTTGTTCCTGTTCTCTGCTAATGAACACCATTTGGTACTACTCAGTAGATCGCTGCTCTTGCAAGTGAATTAGCAATATTTCCTAGATGTTTTACTAATAAACATCTTTATGGGAGGTTTATGGTGCTCAGAAGCTACACTTGAACCAAAAGAGTCGTTAAACATGGAGAAGTAGCTGAATCCCAATGTAGGCCCCCACTAGCCCTACTCAGTGATTCACTGGGGTGAAAGCAGAGCTCAAGTTAGACATTTGTGATTGAATCTCCTTATGGTTAAATACATTGGCCAGCTTCCCTGCTTGGCATGCGAGCTGGATGTGGGTGAGCAGGAGCAAGTCATTAGCCTGGCTGCTGCAACAATCCAGCTCCTAAATGAATGGCAGCATCCACAGACAGCCCCAGCTGCCAGGGTGGGAAACGTTACGATGTTGGCTCAAGGGAGGGACATGTGAGAACACCATGGGGTTCTCAGGACTCTCTCTGTTGATTGATTTCAGTCTTGTTTCAGAAAATGCCATCTGTCTCTGAAGACAAGTATGAGATAGACTCAGAAGTGGCTGGTGGCAATAAAAAAATAAACTGTGCCTCCTTGGTGTGCTAAGGGCTTGATCGCTTAGCAGCATTCAGTGGCAGGATGATTTACCACAGGTCTGTTGGCTCTCAGGACAAGAAAAGAGGAGAACATAATCAACCTGGGGACACAGCTTTCCCTGGTGTCTCAGGGACTCATGCCATGAGACTGGATCTGTTCCCCTTTATCCTGCTGCATCCAAGTATGGGGAGAAGAAAGTTGAAACTAGGAGGGCTTGGGGTGGGAAGTAAGGATTCTCCCCAAGGGCTCTCCAACTATGCCATGCTTGAGAAGGAGGTTGGGAAGGGAAAGGGAAAAAAGAGAATAGGAGGCAGAAAGAAAAAGGCAGCTGGAGGAGACAGTAGGATTAGAGCCACCCAACGGATAGACTCCTTTTTGAGCAGACACTTATCAGTACTGCCAACATGAATCCCTTCATTCAACAAATACTTACTGAACATCTACTCTTGCTGTCACTGAGCCAGGTGCTGGGAATTTGAAGTAGACACGATGCACATCCTCAAGAGTTTCACAATAAACAAAAAAGAATTTGGGGGGGAAATTATGTTGATGAAATTAGGGAGTGTTACCTAAGCAGAATCAATGGAATGTTGGACAAATGCAGAGAATAATGTCATCCAGCAATAGGCAAGTTGCCCAGAGTCTCAGAGCTGAACGCGCAGGCGTCAGCCAGAAGAAAGAGGCTGTGGGACAAGGATTTGCCGAGCAAAGGAAAAAGCACGTGCAAAGGTCTCAAAGCCAGAGCACATGGTTTCTTTGAAAGAGATGAGAGAATGCAAGCAAGAGGATGAGGGGAGGGAATGATGGAGAGGCAGAGAGAGGCTGAAAATGGGGCTTTCAACCACCATCCTGAGGAAAGCGCAAAGCCACAGAAGGAGCACAATCAGGCCTGCATTTTAGAAAGATCCTTGAAGTAGCAGGTGAGGAATGAATTTCAGGGTTGGTGCAAGCTGGAGAAGGGCAGACCAGTTGGGAGGCTACTATGGTTTCCAGGAAAGAGATTGCTACAGTCTGTACTAGGGAGCAATTGTGGGGAATGAAAACAAGCGAATAGATTAATCATAATCCCACACATTGTCTAATCCACCCCTTATGAAACAGCACGATTTGGCTGGTAAATAGCATTGTGGTGAAGCTCTCAGACTCCAGGGGAGTTCAGTAGTCAAGTTCAAATCTGGGCTCTAACTTCTAGCTGTGTCTTTTGGGCAACTGACTTAAACTCCTAAAGCCTCAATTTTATTTGTAAAATGGAAATAACAGCAGAAGAATGGAGACTTCAACATATCCAGAATAAAATCATGTATGTCAATAATTTGTCACGTTTAATAAACATGAGTTATTATATTTGACCCTTTATTTGTAATTGTTTCTTTTGCTCATGAGATCAGAACAAGTGATCCAAAATAATTTCCCCTTGAAGTTTTCAATTCCTGGAGTACACCCAGGAAAAGAAATCCTACCAGCTCCATGGAGAAGCCATTGGATAATATTTTCTCATTAGAGACTATCAGCTTATTAAGAAGACATGAAGTGAATAAAACAGCAACATAGTTAAATTCTGAATGTCGGTGGGAGATTATTTTGTTGGGCATTGTCTATTGGTTCTCAGCACTACGTCTTCTCTTTAAAGCTCTGCCCTGTATCCCAGGGGGTGCCTAGAAAGTACATTTTTCAAACTCTACTGTCAGCAAGATTCTGATTTAGAATCTACTAATGAATGCAACTCACATAAGATTTAGAAGGGAAAAGAGAAGAAGGTACCATTCATTATCTTCTTCCAACGGTGGAAAGTAGATTCAGGGTGGTTGGCAGACATGAGTTTTGCAGTAAATCTTGGGCAATCTTCCATTAATCACCTGCTTCAGTGTGGCAGGCAGCTGGGTTCACCACCAGCAGCATGCTGAGATCTTAACATTCTCCAATTTTCTGAAGGTTGTCCATGTTGCTTCCTGACCATTATCTCCCAAGCATTCGGAAGATTTTGTAAGCAGCAGATTTCCTCTATTAAATATTTTCATGCTAAAATAACTAGAGTTGTTTCTGTTTTTCCGACTGATAGTCCCTTTATCCTTGAGTGTCACAGTATCAATCACAAAGGCATGGCATAGAATAGATACATTTCATGGCCCAATGTGGGACCAGCTAGCAGACAGCCTTTATTATACTGATAGCTTGCTGAGGCCAGGTGTCAACAAAGAAGAGAAATCTTCCCAGCTCTCTGTTCTATTTACAAAAACTTTGTTGATTTTATTTCTGTTACTTTCTGTTCATAGAACATAGCACAGAAAAATCATGTTATTTATTCCATTAAGGAAAATAAGAGATGATCTTGCCTGAGTGTACTTCTGGTTCCATGATGAAGATACTTTGTATAGTTAGTCACATGAAAGAAACACAGTCCCTTACAGCTCAAGTTTCCCAAGGTTGATATAATCTGATGAATAAGAGAATTTTCTGCACAACAGAGATGAAAGTAGCTAAGAAGAAAACTCAATGTCTGAGCCCCAGCCCCCTCCTTTTCTCCACACTATGCATTTCCTCGTCAACTTTCCTTTCACCTTTTTGTTGCTTTCCCTCTTACTCCCCACATGGCTATATCCCTCCGTTAAGCCTTCCCTTTCTCTCTCCTCTATTCACTGAGTTTTGCATATGGTACTTGAAGAATGTTCTCCTTCTTGCCTGGTATCTCCAACCCCTGAAGATTTTATTATAGAGTTAACAATGGTTCATTGAGTGCCCAACTGCAAGCTAAAGGCTGGGTATGTTTGTAGCTAGATGGGAGGGAAGACTGTTCAAAGAGCATAAAATCCTGTCTACCTGCATAATACCTCCTCATTAAACTGTCAGCTCCTTGAATCTGAGAAAAATAATAACAAGGGACACTACAGGTAGCAAAAGCACAGACACCAAGTGAAGGCTACAGATTACTTCCATATCCCAGCTCAAATGGAGCAAAGAAGACAGTTCTAGGAGACCTCCTGGAGGAGATGGCTTTTAAATTTAAATAAACTCTCTCAACTTGAGACAGAATATAGGATGGGGACTTTTTATTCCAGCTCTGTATTCATCTAGCTGGTGTCTTAGAACAAGTCACTAAACCTCTGGGATCATCACATCTAATGCCTTAGGTTAAAGAGAGAAACCTGAGGCTAAGGGACATAGAATCTTTTAGATCCTATAACCCCACCCAATCCAGGGTCAAGCTTTATGGAAATATGGTTTTGTACCTTGTTAAAAATTAACTTAATTTTTAAATTGACTTATTTCATTCACCATTTGGTCACTTGATTTCAAATAATAATTACATTAATTAACTTCTGGTCAATATGCAAGACGGAGTTAATGCAGGAAGTCCCAACCCTGTCCTAGACATACAGAAATGACGGGTGGCAAAAACAACTAACAACATGTTTAAACACATTGATGGACCAGAAAGCGGGAAAAGAAAATCCCCCAATGACAAAAATGAAAAAAAGACTCAAATCCAAAGAACTGAGCAGGAGGGATACACACAGTGCAATTAGAGCTTGTTACACACATTAGGGTCTGGAAGCATTAACTCCACAGGCTCTGTGTATACAAAGGTGGCAGAACCTCTCTGTCTCCATTAAGCTAGAAGCTGGACAAGACTGTCCTATTGGAAAACAGAGAGAAAGGAAAACTCAGCTTATTGTTCAGGTATACATCACAGAAGCAGGCCGCCCATTCTAGGTCTTGGGTGAAAAAGATCAACTATGAAAACATCAAAATTCTAGGCTTGTGCCACATGAAATGTAGCATTCCAATTGGAACTACCCAGGAGATGTGCTGCCAAAAAAATGAGAGAGAGAGAGCTGGGGGAAGCCAAGAAAAAGATTTTTTAATGTTCTAGAATGAGTGAAAGCTATAGAAGGTAAAACAAAATAATCTATAAGGGCATCTCCACAATCTAAAACACTTAAGATTCATGGGAAACAAACTCACTAAAGATGGATTCAAAGTAAGAACTTGTGTAACATACAAATTACAATAAGAGATGGTCAAAAGATACAAGAAGAAAAAAGTAAATACTCTGGAAACCATTAAAAATCAATTAAACATGATTTCTGGCTTCCACTCAGGGATGTAAAGAGCTAAAATGGGTATCACACTCACACATTACAATGGAAAACACGTGGACAAACTTCTAACTCAAGGTGACCTTTATTTAATCCATGAAAGAGTTGAGGTCTCAGAACAACGAAAAAAAAAAAACAGAAAATAACAAGTGTCAGTGGAGATGTGGAGAAATTAGAGCCTTGTACACTGTTGGTAAGATTAGCAAATGTTACAGCTGCTGTGGAAAACAGCCATGAGGAACTCAAGAAAATTAAAAATAGAACTACCATATGATCTAGCAATCCTACTTCCAAAAAAATTAAAAACAGGAACTTGAAGAGATAGTTGCAAACCCGTGTTCATTGAATGATTATTCATAATAGCCAATATGTGAACATGAGCCTACATGTCTATCAATAAGTGAACAGAAAAAGAAAATGTGGTATAGACATACAATGGAATATTATTGTATTCAGCATTAAAAAAGAAAGAAATCTTATCATTTGCTACCATGTGGATGAACATTGAGCTCACTATGCCAAGTGAAATAAGCCAATCACAAAAACAATGAAAAATGCATGATCCCACTTATATAAGGTATCTAAAGTAATCAAACTCATAAAAACATAAGGTGGCATACTGGTTGCCAGAGTATAGGAGGAGAGAGAAATGGAAAGCTGTTGTTCAGTTGCTATAGAGTTTCAGTTATTCAAGATGAAAAAGTTCTAGAAATCAATAGTACAACAATGTACATATAGTTAACAATAGTGTAATACATTTTTAAATTGTTAAGGGGTAAATTCATGTGTTTTTATCACAATAACAAAAATAAAGATTTTCTTAGAGAAACTAAAACAGGGAATTCATTTGCCAGTAGATTTACCCTATAAGAAATGTTAAAGAAAGCTATTGAGGCAGAAGGAATATGATATCACACTGAAGCCTAAATTTGCACAAAGAAATAAGGAGCAATGCAAATGGAATGAATGAAGGCAAAATGAAATGGATTTGTTTTCTTGTTTTTAATTTAAGGCAAAAATAGTATCACCATATTGTTGGTTTAAAGCATATGTAAAAGCAATATGTATAACAGCAACAACATGAAAGATTGAAGGAAGGAATTGGAAATATTATAAGGTCATTATAATACACCAAAGCAGCATCATACTATTTGAAGGAAGATTCTAGTCAATTATAAATGTATACTGTAAACCCTGGAGAAACCACAAAAAATTTTTAGAGACAAAAATAATAATTCAGTGAAATTTACAGAAGAGAATTATTTTTAAATGCTTAAATAACCCAAAAGAGGCATAAAAATTTGGGGAGGTGGAAACAAAGAAGAAATGTAACTAATAGTAAACAGCTAACAAAGTGGTAGATTTTAATCCAAACTTACAATAATCACATTTAAATAAGAATAGACTGTCAGATTGACTTTAAAAAGAAACAAACAACAACAAAAAAGACCCAGCCATATTCTGTCTGCTACAAACCTACTTTGAATAGAAAGACATAAGTTAAAGGAAATGCATCTTTATAAAAGAAAAATTATAAAGTAAGATACACCCTGCAAACACTAAACAAAAAGCTAGAATACTTGTATTACTATCTGACAAAGTGGATTTCAGAACCAATAATATTATCAGGACCAAACAGGGACATTACCTAACAATAAATGGGTCATTTCTCCAAGATAATAAACAGTTCTCCAAGAGAAAACAATATTCAATGAGTATACACATAATACATAACCAAAATACATAAACCAAAAACAACAGAACTGGAAAGAGAAAAAGACAAATCACAGTTTTAGCTGGAGACTTCAATATTCTTCTCTCACAAATCAACAGAACAAGTAGAAAGAAAATCAGCAAGTATAATGAAGAAATGAGCAACACTAGTAACAACAAGAGCTAAACGGATGTTTACAGAACACTCCACTCAACGTGAAATATTTAAGAATACAACCAGATAGGTTGTATTTGGGGCCATAAAACAAACCTGAACAAATTTAAAAGAAGAGACATAATACAAAATATGTGTTCCAGCCATAAAAGAATTAAACTAGAAATCAATAACCAATATCTGTAAAATCCCCAAATATTTGGACACTAAGCAACATACTTAGAAATTAGTCATGCATAAAAGAGGAACTATCAAAGTAGATTAAAATGCTTTGAACTGAATGAAAGTGAAAATGTAACACAAAAATTTGTGGGTTGCAGTTAAAGCAGTAGAGAGAAATGTATAGCATTTAATAACTTATATTAGAAAACTTTAAAAGTTTCATATTAATCACCTAATCTTTCTTATTCACGAAGTAGAAAAAAAGAACAAACGAAACCACAGCAAACAGAAGAAATAATAAAGAGCAGAACAAAAATAAGTGAAATCAAAAATAAATCAATGATACCAAAACCTGGTTACTTGAAAAGATCAATAAAAGTGATAAACTTTTAGCCAGAGTGGCCAAGAATTAAAGAGAGATAACAAAATTACCAATATCAAGTACAAAAGACCTACAGCTAAGGAGAAAGACTGAATGCTTTCCTGCTAAGATTGGGAACGAGGCAAAGATATCTTCTCACTCTTATTCAGTATTGTACTGGAAGTCCTCACAGTGCATTAACACAGGAAAAAGTATTAAACTCATAAAGATCAGTAAGAATAGGTAAAACTGTCTCTATTCTTAGACTACATGATTATCTATATAGAAAGTCTTTTTTTTTAATCTACCAAAAAAGCTCCCAGAACTAATGAGTTTAACAAAGTTCAGGTTATAAAATCAACACAAAAAAATGTGTTTCTGCTTCCATATACTAGTAATGAACACTCGGAATTTGAAAATTTAAAAATAATACCATTTATGACAGCATTAAAAAATACTTTGGTATAAATCTAACAAAATACTGTGCAGGCCCTATGTGCTAAAGACTATAAAACACTGATGTAAGAAATCAAAGAAGACATAAATGACTGGAGGTATATAACATATTTGTGAACTGGAAAATTCAGTATTGTTAAGGTGTCAATTTTCCATGTTTTTAATCTATACAATCAGGGCAGTCAATGCCCATCAAAATCCCAGCAGGCCTTTTTATAAATCTCAACAAGCTGATTCTAAAATTTCCATTGAAAGGCTAGAAAATACAGTAGCCAAAAAGAAAAACAAAATTGCAGGACTAACACCATACAATTCAAAGACTTACTATAAAGATACAGAAAACAATACAGCAAAGTATTGGTTAAAGGACAGACACATATATCAGTAGAACAGAAAAGAGAGCCCACAAAGGAAAGACTCACACAAACACAGTTAATGTTTTTTTGGCAAAGGCAATTTAATGGAGAAAGGAGAGTGTTTTTAACAAATGGTGCCAGCCGGGGATGGTGACTCATGCCTGTAATCCCAGCAGTTTGGGAGGCTGAGGCGGGTGGATCACAAGGTCAGGAGTTCGAGACCAGCCTGGCCAATATGGAGAAACCCTGTCTTTACTAAAAATCCAAAAAGGTGCCTGTAGTTCCAGCTACTCAGGAGGCTGAGGCAGGAGAATCGCTTGAACCCAGGAGGCAGAGGTTGCAGTGAGCTGAGATTGTACCACTGTACTCCAGCCTGGGCGACAGAGGGAGACTCTGTCTCAAAAAAAAAAAAAAAAGTACCAAAACAATTTGAAGTTCATGTCCCAAAACTAAACATTTTCCTATTCCTTACAATTGACACAAGAATTAGCTGCATAGGTTATAAATGAAATGTATATAATGATAATATTTCCAAAAGAAAATCTACGAGAAAATCTAAGTGGCCTTGGGTTAGGCAATGCTCCTACACCCAAAGCATAATCCAAAAAAAAAATTGGACTTTATCAAAATTTAAAATTTTTGTTCTGTAAAAGACTGCTAAAAAATAAGAAGAATAGACTGAGAGAAATTATTTGCAAGTAACATTTCTGACAAAGGACTTTTATCCAGCACATAGTAAAGAACCCTGAAAACTCAACCAGAAAACAAACAACCAAATAGAAAAATGGGCCAAAGATATGAATAGATATTTCATTTAAAAAAATCAATGGATAACAAATAAGTATATGGAAGGGTTTTTGGCATTATCACAGAAATGCAGAAAACACAATAAGATACTACTACATACTTATTAAAATGTCTAAAATCAGAAAACACTAACAATATCAATTGCTGGTGAGAATACAGAGCAACTGGAATGCTCACAAAAAACTGTTGATTGGAATTTAAACAGCCACTTTGGGAGTAGTTTGATAGACCCTTACAAATTTAAGCACACACCTACCGTATGATCCATCAACTCCACTTCTAGTTATCTACCCAAGAAAAACGAAAACTTATGTTCACATCAACCGCCGCATATGAATGTTTATTACAGCTTTATTTATAATCTCCTCAAACTGAAACAATCCAAATGTCCTTAAGCTGATGAATAGATCAACAAACTGTGGTACGTTCATACCATAGAATGTTACTCAGCAATAAAGGAACAGACAATTGATGCATGGAACATGTATTAATCTTAAATGCACCTTATTACATAAAAGAACCCATGCCCAAAAAGCTACATATTAAACAATCTCATTTATATGAATCTCTGGAAAAGGCAGAACTATAAGAAAGCAAAATAAATTAATGGCTGCTGGAGAGAGGGTCGGATGTAAAAGGACAGCAGAGAATTTAAGGGATGATACACCTGTTCTGTAGTGGACTATAGTGGTAAGTACATGTCTGGACATTTGTTAAAATCCATAGTACTGTACACCAAAATAATGAATTTTATATCGTGTTTTTTTTTCAATCAACCAGTATGTGGGGGATGGGGAGTTGGAAGGCAGACTAATAAATGACTGACTACATTTCAAATTAATCTCATAGCCACCCTGAGGAAGAAGTAACTGAACTAAGTAACTCTGGAATGCAATATATGTTTGTAGTATACTAAAGTTAAACAAGTAGGTAAATATGTTATACACAGTGAGAGCCAGTTTCTTACTACGTAGGAGAAAGAAGTTACAAATAAGTAAAGGAAAAGAAGGCCAGAGTGAATCTTATGGTGCTGGATTAGGGTGGGATGTATCAATATGAACCCAGCATTTTTGTATTTTGGAGTGGGGAATGGAAGAGAGCTGTGTGTGTATATGAGTTAGTACACACACACGTTTTCTACTTCTGTCTGCTAAGACAATGATATCCAGGTTGCAGTGAGCACACCTTGCACCCAGAACTTGGTTTCTAATTACCATTTCTCAATAAAAGAAGTAAGAGCTCCTTGGAGAACAGGTTGATACCACGTTTGAGGCAGGATAAATGAAAGATGAGTCTGCATCTTCTTCTGATGTCAGAAATTAAAGAAGTGCGTTTTAAAAAGATGGTGCCATGTTGAAAGAGCACAGACGCCAACCTGAAAGAATTCCTAGTAGCCAAAATTAGAATAACTTGAGCAACAAAAGAAGTAAGGGTAGAACTGAATTACACCCCCAGTTAATAAAATAAATCTCCATAGGTCCATGTTAAGACAGATTAAAAAAGACAGAAAGGGAAACAAGACAACTTTTCTTTACAGAAGAAATTTCAATTTGTGAATGTGGAAGAATCAGAGAAATACAAAATCACTATTAAAACACCACAAAAATAATCAATGCAGACAAGATCCATAAAAAGATGCTAAAATGAGTGGGGAGAAATTTAAGCAGAAACTGAATATTTATATAGTTTCAAAGTATCTCCAAAATTCTTAGTAATTAAAAAGGGGACTATAGTAGCTTTACAGTGAAGGATCCTGACAGATGGCACTTTAACCAAGGAACTGAGGTCAACATCATCAGTAGTATTTATCAATATCATGTGCTTCCTGGTGCAAGGCACTGAGAAAGGCACACCACCTCTGCAGCATCTCCCCGATAATACATAAGCTCCGTATGATCAGGAGAAAATGTCAAAACAACCTGAACTGAGGGAACCATCTACAAAATAACTGACCAGTGCTCCTCAAAAGTGTTGAGGTCACCAAAGACAAGGAAAGAAAGAGAAATTGTCACAGATTGAAGGAGATAGAGGAAATACAGAAATAAATGCCACATGGGATCTGATTGGATCTTAGAATAGAGAAAGGACATTAGTGGAGAAATGGCTGAAGTCTGAATAAATTCTGTAGTTTAATGATACTGTACCAAGGTTAATTTTGGAGATTATTATTTTATGGTTATGTAAAACACTAATATACAGGGAGGCAGGATAAAGGGTTTACTGGCCTTCTTGGTAATATTTTTGGAACTTTCCTGTAAGCCTAAAATTTTCCAAAAATAAAAAGTTAAAATAGATTAAATGGAACATTTTTAACACTGTTGTAAAACATTTTTCAAAAAGATAAACATAAGTATAGAAGCTCTGAGTCAATAAAAGGATAATTTAAAAAAATTGGTTTTAGACATATTTAAACAGAATTTTATGATATAAAAATATAATCACTGAAATTTAAAGAAAAAGAGAAAACATAGGTAAATGACTGGTTAAACTGTACACGTAGCCAACCAAAGAGAGTATCAGTAAATGGACATTCAATATCAAAATTTACTGAAAGTATTGCATAGAGATAGCAGATGGGGAATGTGAAAGAGAAGTAAGGAGTATGGAATAAAGAGCAAGAAGTAAGGAAAATAGATGATGAAGGAAAGGATACATCCAAAAACATGACGTAGGAAATTTTCAGGGTGAAAGAGAGATTCCTCAGATTCAAAAATCATTAGTCATGATCAGGATAAATTTAAGCAGCTTCAGAATTTTTAACCCAAACCTTTATGAGAAACAAGTGTATCAACTAGAGTATTATGTTTGTGTGCAATTCTTTTGCCTGTTTTACTAGATACACTGCATTCCAAGGTTCCTTCGGTTAACTCCTTTTTTCCCTTCAGTGGAATTACGTGATTTGTTTTAAATGCAGTTACATTCCTTTGCCCTAAGTCTGCATTCTAACTCACCCACACACACATACAGACACCCTGGTTGATTTTTCTATATTTACATAGAGTAAAATATATTCTTTGTGGTTTGTCATTCTATGCATTTTAAGAAATACACAATCACGTGCCCACCACCACACTTCCATACAGAAGAGATCTACGTATGATTTACAGACTATAATTATCTCCATTTTACGTATGAGTAAATGGGAGGAAAAAGAGGTAAGTAACTTTGCCTGAGGTCATCCAACTAGTAAGCAAAGAGCTAGACTTATGTTTGGGCAGTCTTGGCCCCAGAACGCCAGCTGAAAAATTCTATGCTACCCTTGGGTTTCCACACCCAGCCCAAGTCTTCATGAACATTTGATTGCCAGAAACCCTGCCACCAAGGGATCCCAAAGGTGCAGGTGCAGGTGCTGAAGTCCACTGCTAGGGGATGTTGAGAACCTGACCCAACCTTCTGGGAAAAGAGTCATGAGTACACAAAGAGCACTTCTTTCAAACTGTCAAATAGCTTGAGATTGGAGAACAAAGGAGACACATCTTGATTTCTAGCTTCATATTTCCTGAGGATTAGATTAATCTTCTAGCCTGTGACCCTCTGAAGGTACAGATGACATTGTATTCATCTCTATATTCCTATTACTTAGCAAATGATGGGAGATTAATCTACATTTCTTGAATGAATGTATGCAGCAATCAATGAAAGGTTATAAATTTAAATATCAAGAGCTACCAGAGAAAAGTTATGGACCGTAAGATTTTCTCCCTCTTTCAAATGACATTCTATATCCTTCTCATCACATGGGAAATCTTATACCCCAATCTTCCAGTCCTACTAACAGGGTCTCAGGCACCATGGTCCCCACAGTCTGCATAGGCTGTAGATATACTTGACCTGTTAGCTAAATTATAGATAATGGCATGGGGCTTAGTGTTTCTCTGAAGCTCTTTCAGCCACACGGAACTATGTGGCAATGCAAGTCAATGTGAAACAAACATATGAATAGATGATGGGGGATGGATGGATGGATGAACCAAAAGATTCCAACATATTTTAAATAAAAAGCTACACTTACACAGGATTTTTTGGTTCTCTTTTATAGCCATATCCCCAGTGCCTACCACATGCCTTATGCACAATAGTTTCTCAATAAATATTAAGTAAAAGAGGAATGGAAAGGAAATGGCTGACAAGTTGTCACCTCTACCAAACGCTAAAAGGTAGAGGCATTCTTAGCTTGTTCATATATATAGAGAGAGAGAGACAGGGTCTCACTCTGTTGCCCAAGTGCCACAATCATTACTTACCGCAGCCTTGACCTCCCAGGCTAAAGTGACCCACCCGCCTCAGCCTCTGGAGTAGCTGGGACTACAGGCATATGCCACCACACTCAGCTAATTTTTTGTATTTGTAGTAGAGATGGGGTTTTGCCATGTTGCCCAGGCTGGTCTCAAACTCCTACACTGAAGTCATCCACCCACCTCAACCTCCCAAAGTGCTGGGATTACAGGCATAAGCCACCACGCCCAGCTTGTCCATATAATTATATAAGCTAAGCTGTACCTCAGCTTCTCTAACAATTTCTGCTAAGACTTATGAGAAATTTCAAAGAGCTGCTCCTTGTAGGCTGATGTTTGTATATCCAGCCTATATAATGTGGGAATATCTCGAAGTTAAACAGATTTTCTAAAGCCCTAGTAAAAGAATGCAAAGGAGAGGAAGAAACTTCCCAAGGGTCAATAAGACGATCCACTGAGATACCATCAACTTTCTTCACTGCACGCACCAGAATCTGCAGGCAATAATGTTCAGAGACACAACACTCCTCACATAATCAGAAGATAAAGCATTACTAATGACATCCAGGGAGACCCTCACTAGAGCAAATTGGCCTGGATGGAAAGCAAATTTGCATGGCAAGGCAAGCAGCCAACAGGCTGTAGTGGCAGATGCTCTAGGCCTGACCGTGTAAAACAGAATCATAGTTTTAACGTGCATCACTTCCTTCGGTCGTGTTGAGTTCTGGGAACATGAGGGCAGATTCTCAATTCCACCTTCCAGCATAGCCTTCTACTCAATAATTCCTTATGCAGGATCATGTTTATTGAATCAATAAGCACAGACACTGTCCTTGAAATCAGTGTGAATATGCTCAACTTAAAAATAACTGGAGTGTTGTTGGTCCCCAGGGTATTCCCTGAAGAACTCCTGCCAAGGAGAGGGTCTGCTTCTCAGGGGTAAGAATTTATAAAGGAGACAGCATTTCATGAATCATAAATTTCTGTAGAAGCAAGTTTTCTCTTTAGGACCTGCAAGACCACAATCAATAGTGAGCTTTGAATAAAGTTCTTCATAGAGACAGCATGCAAATGCTGTCCCTCAGAATCTGAAAATCAGGATTCAAGGCACCCTGCCTGTTCGTGGTGGAGTAGGGCTTTGTTAGCAAAACCCAATTTCAGTGTTTGTCCAAACTCACCAAGCACACTCCTGTGAATCATTCATGCCAACTCTGCAGAGCCCATCTACTGTGGAACCTGGTACATTTCTGGTACAGAGCCGTCCAGGAAATTCTCTGTCCTGTCACTCATTCCCTTTGTCTCACAAGAGGAGCATTTTCCTCCACCATGGTCCTCAGGAAGACAAGCCCCTCTCAGAACAGTAGATGGCTCTGAAGCTGAGGGAACACGAGGCACATTCACAAATACCAAATTCACTACAAATTACACAGAGGGACCAGGAAATGTCCTGCAATGTGCTGGAGTCTTGCCCTGTCACCGTCCACTACCCTGAATGGAGGGAATGGCTGCATCATGAAGTTGTGCTGGTCATTCTGTTTGCTTCCTTGGCATCAATCTCCATCCTTCTCTGCCCTGGGGGTGGCCTCCAGGAAATGCATCTTCAGGGCTCCTTTGCTGCCTGCCTACCAGCAGGCAAGAAGATTCGAGGGTCGGGTAGGGGTCAGAGGGCCCTCTTTGGGCCACTGTGCTGGCAGGGACTTCTCCCCTCTGCACGTCAGCCCCTACTGGGCAGCCACTTCTCCCCCTCAGCTCTCACTGGGTTCTAATAACACTGTTCTCTGACCTTGATGCTTAAGCCAAGAGGTGGTAAAGACCCCTGCTCTTGCTTGTCTGTGGGTGCCTCAATATCCCTTGTTGATCCTCATAACCCTGCCCATTGCTCTGCAAGTCTTCCTTTCACCAAATCATCCATCAGACTTGTGTTTCCTGGCAGGGCTCTTGCTGGTGGAGAGGTGCCATGGAAAAGGTATTCATCTTGGATTAAGGGAAGCTGAGTTCTGAACGCTGCTCTGCTTCTGACTAGCTGTGTGATCTTAAGGAAACCACTTCACCTCTCTGGGCCTCAGCTGCCTCATCATCAAAATGTGGAGGGTGAATGGTCCAGGGAAGCCCTCACCACCCTCTGGGCTCCCTTTTACACACACACACACCAGCAGTCCCAGTGGCATACCTCCAGAACCCCAGGGCTCTGAAGGCTGTGTTTGAAAGCTAGATATAGTCACTCTTATTCTCTTATTGACTTTGATATTTGATATGTGATTAGATGACCTTCTCTGCAGAACTTACCAAATGACTATGACAGCAATGCACTTAAGAGACACTGCTTAGGGATTTACAGGCTACCCTGGAGGAGCATGCTGGGGCACCAATTGCACCACACATTGTTCCCCTCCTATGGCAAGGAGGCCAGCCTTCCTCCATGTCATCTGTCATGCCTGGGGCTGTCAGAGGTAGGGAGAGTGGAGGGGATGCTCTGTGATGAGACACTTGTACCCCTGAGGACAGGTCTCAGGAGAAAGCCATAGCTGTGCACCCTCAAGGCCGAGACTCTCAGCACCTGGAGTGGAGGGATGGGGGGCCTCCCACAGCAGCCACTCCTGCAACCCCTCTGTTTCTAAGCACCCCATGGCTTCCCAAGTGCTTTCCTGTTAATCACCTGCCATGATGCTTGCAGCATCCTTGTGAGGGCAGCTACATTTGACAATTACATTTGACAAGTAATAGACAAGCACGTTTGCAGTACCTGAGAGTCAGAGGCCTTCCCCAAAGTCATCCAGCCCAGCCAACAGAGGGCACTGGAACCAAACTCCAGGCCCTGTGCATCTTTTCCGAAACTATACATTCAATTCATGTAGATGATTAAACTAAATTACTGGTTTTGAGGGCTTCATATTTGGAATGAAGCCAACTTTTGTGTGTTTCCATTCATGATGAGAAGCATGTCCCCTGGCTCTTCTCCACATTGGTCACAGGCCTACCCTGAAATGAAGACAGCTGTCTGTGAACCTTGACCTCTTATCTGTACTTCCCAAGTGCTTTTGTGAAGGTAATCTCACACAGGTGGGGCTGCTTTGGCCAAGGTCACACAGCTATTTTCCTCCCCAACCAAGTTTGTTCTAGAGTTCATGTCCCTTGATTCTCAGTCTGGTGCTGTTTCTATCCCCCTCATGGTCCTTTAGTCATTCAACAAACATGTGTAGAGTCCTACCATGGACCAGGCCAGTGCTAGCAGCTGGGTGAAGGAAGAGTGGTGAGCAAGGTCCAGTCCCCACCCTTAAAGGAGTTTAGAGGCTGGTGGGAAAATTGATGCAAAGGAATTGCTGTGATGAAAGTGTGTGTCCAGTGTTCTGGGACACAAAGGAGGAGCGCTTTAGCCTTCTTTGGGGAGACTGTGCAGAGGTTCAGGGGAAGGGCTGAGGCTGGAAGCTTTTGAGGATGAGTAGGTGTCCTCCAGGCGGAGCACGGTGGGAGGAAGCAGCATTCTGAGGAATAGAAGGAGCTACCTGGGCAAAGGCATGAGTACGCGTGACCCACATGATAGCTCAGCATGGCAGAAGCATCCAGTTCAAGGGGCATGGCCGTGATGACCTGGGACAGGTCGTCAGGAGCCCAGGAACAGAGTAACTTCTCTAAGTCCATAAGTAGAGCAGCAATTTCCTGGGGAGGGGACCACAATGAAATTTGGGCTTCAGAGCCATCAAAGGATTTTCAAGTGAGTCACAGCAGTATACCTCTGCAATGACAGCCTCACCCAGGCATGGTATCTGAGACTTTGGCCAAAAAGGTTGGAAAACCACAACAACAAAATAATAACACTTACTAGAGTGGCTGACAGACATACAGCACTTAGCATGCCAAGCACCAGAATGAGCCTTCCCTAGTGTTATGAACAGAGTTTTATTGCAACATGTCTGACTTGTCTCACTCTGTGCAAAGAAGATGTGAACAGGCTTTAAAAAATAGTCACCCCTGCTGTTATGGCCATCAGGTTCAGCTCTCTCAGGAAGCTGCTCTGAGCCTAGTAGGATGAACTCACCTCTGGGTCTCCTGAACCTTGGCTGAGAACCTAACATCCTCAAGATGAGTTGCCAAGAGTTTCCTGAGTTCTATGCTTTGCCTCCTTGGTGAGTCTCGGGCTCCTGGGGCCAGAGATCACATATGTACCCTTCATATCACTGAGAGCTATACTGCACACATTGAGGATGTTGAATAAACAAAGATGGATGGAGGTGGCTCCCTCCTCTACCCCAAACACAGCTACAAGGTACAAGCTGTGCGTGTCCTTCCTGACACCTTGTCTGTCCAATGTGTCTCCCCAGGAGGGACAGCATTGATTCCCTGGCATCTTACCTTCCTGTGATCAATTTCTCTTGACATTTGTCAGACTCTAACACCTCTTCTGCCGCCCTTCAAGGGGCGGGTTCTTTCCATGGAAGCTGTGAACACAGCCCATTTGAAGGGAGATGGCTGTTTTCTTCTGTTTTTCCTCCACTTTTTAGTGGAGAAAAATCAAGGCAAAGGAGACCAGAAAGAAGAGGAGCTAAACAACTGCAGAGAAACAAAAATGCTAGGTGCAGGGGTTCAAGTACTGGATGTTCTCAAATGGTCAGAAGGTAGCCTAGCAGGGGCTTAGAGTTAGCCACTTCCTACATGGTGATTTTCTCCCCAGCCTCTGGTAGAGCCTGGAGTTCCATGTTACAGAGTCATCCCTATGGATTCTGAGTGTTTTCCCATCTCTTTCCTCTGCCAGTAGCCAGGAAGGTGGTTATTAAACCATAAACACTTAGTAGCCAAGATCTCAGAAATTAATTTAGCATATGCTGCTAACTTGTCCTCATGAAAGTGGGACTGCAATATGGACTACAGAGAAAACAAGACTCCAGGAAGGTGGAAAAATCAGAGGAAGGAAGGGATATCCAACACACCCTGAGTAGGCATCCATCCTATGCCAAATGCTTAACAGGCATGATCCATTGTCACTGCAATCCTTATAAGAGCAGGTGTCATTTTCCCGACTTACAGATGAGACATCTGAGGCTCTCCAAGGAGAATTTACTTGGCAAAGGTCATTGTCTTTGTTTGTGTTGTTATTAAATAATACCTGAGACTGGGTAATTTATAAAGAAAGAAAGATTTAATATTTGGCTTGCAATTCTGCTGGCTGTACAATTGGGTACCTGGTAAAGGCCTCCGGCTGCTTCCACTCATGATGGAAGGGGACGGAGAGCCAGCATGGTGAGAGAGGAAGCAAGAGAGGAGAGGAAAGGCACCAGGCTCCTTTTGCAAACCAGCTCTGGCAGGAACTCATACAGAGAGAACATGCTGGTTACCATGAGGATGACACCAAGACACTCATTAGAAGCCCACCTTCATGACCCAAACACCTCCCATGAGGCCCCACCTCCAACACTGGGGGTCAAATTTCAACATGACATTCGATGGGCTAAACAGTCAACCCATAGCAGTCACATAGCTAGGACAGGGCAGGTCTGGATTTGCTCCCCACTGATGAGCGTGGCCTCACATGCCCCCCCCCCCCTTCTTTAGAGATTCTGATGCAGTTGATGTGGGTGGAAAGGTCAAACAGGCTGTCTTTTCTCCCTGGACTCTCTAACCATAAACTAACACACACACAAAGGTGCCATCTGGTCCTCCCTGTGGCTCTTAAAACAGCTCAATGTACTTTCTCATGTTCACTTTCATCCTTTCAACAGCCCTGTGAGGAGGATGGCAGGGTGGCTATCCCTGTTTTCTTGATAAGAAACTGAGAAATAAAAGAATTATCACTATTGTGGTACTGATCATTTTTTACCTTATCAGGCTTTGAGCTAGATGGATTTGGGTTCAAATCCTTGCTCTGGTCCTAGGAGCTGGAGCAAGCTATTCTCTTCCACCAGCCTTTGCTTTCTCATCTCTAAGATGGGAAAAATACATGCTTTGAGTATTATAAAAATTAAAGACAATTATATATAAAAACCAGTTAATGCAGTCTAGCAAATAGTAAGAACTCAACAAATGTCACTTATTATTTCTTTTGTAATGTTGGGAACATATCTTATCCCTCTGACCAATCTGCAAGGCCCTTGCCAAGGCCACAACCCACATTCAATTTCAGACCCCTCTTCCCTCCAGAACTGAGCACAGCATCTGGGATATAGCAAATATTTTATATATGCTTGAAGAATAAGTAAAATAATTTAAAATAAATGAGAAGGATAGAAGAAAAATTTATTCACAATATCCACAATACCCTGATCTACACCATGACCAATCAGCCAGGAAGCCAGGTGAAAGGGCAACACCAGTGAACCCTAATTCCTACCAGGACATACTCTTATGTGTCAGCTTTGATTCTGGCTCTAGCCAGGCTGGAGAGGGAGTGGGAGAAGGAGGTTTGAGAAGGATCTGAGAAAACAGCTGACATTAAATGACTCATTTTCAAAAGCCAACAAACTAAATTCAAACTATACAGGAGATTACATGGATAAAACTTATGATTTTTATATATGTTTTATATTTATATATAATACATATGTATTTATATGTAATGCATATATATAAAATGTACATAGTTTCCTTGGACAGTTTGACAATCCCCTTGGGACCTACTTTATGACAAGGAAGCTATTTTCAGACAGATGTTAAGAAACAGAGTCTCTGCTGAGGACCTTGGCGTGCGCCTCTATTGCTCAAAAGACTTGGGGGTGGGTGGCTCCCATTGGCTCCTCCCAAGTGATCTGGGGACAGCCTCCCCTCTTCCTCATTCAGAGCAGGGCTGGGATTCTAAGCCAGGAAAAAGTTCTCAGAAAAGAGATGGGTCATGAAGGACCAGGGCCAGAAAACTAGAGGAAAGATCAAGTATTTAAAGGAATCCAAGGAATTGAAGTGACTTTGTTTTCACAACAAATTAATTTGGAGAGAACATACATTCATTCTCCTTCGAGCTTGCTTTAGAAAAATATCCATATTAGCCGTGGCAAATAATCAGAATGACACTCAAGTGGTTCTAATGTGATCCATATTCCCAGTGCATTCTGCGGATTTGGAGCAAGGCTAAGCAACGGTGAGAAAGAAATTAGAACTGAAATTTTAGGAAAGGAGCAGGAGAGTCCTACACAATCAGAAGGAGAATTGTCCCCATCCAACTCTCCCAAGTGCCCTTCGGCGTAAGCCTGTTGGGTCACAAGATGGACTCCAGGACTCCTGGAGTGGCCCTCCCCACTCTGAACACCTGCTGCAGTCACCCACAGTCAAAGTCATCTGAAGTCTCTGATCGTGACCCATGAGTGGTGTGTAGTATCTTCCAGGAGGCCCCTGACTCTGTTAACAAGAAGTGGGGTGCACAGCCAGGCCTTCTGCCCTTGGTAGGCTGCAGGACCCCAAATCCTGATCTAACCTTCCCTACCTAGATAACCCTGCCTGCTGGGCCTTCCCATGCCCATAGTGTTCTCCCAGCCAGCCCCATCCATGGGCTCTGTCTGTGCTCCTCCTCCAGCTGAGTTTTTGGATCTTTCCCAAAAAATATACCAAGATTTGGTATGGGAAACAGTAGAATCTGAGGGAAGGATGGAGGAAAAGAAAGGAGGAAGGAATTCAGAAAAGAAGGGTGGTGGTTAGGGAGGGAAGAGAACATTTCTTAGGCATCCTAACAACTCCGTGAAGTAGGCCATGTTATGCTTTATTTTACAGACAAGGAAACTGAATCGCAGAGAGATTAAGTAACTATCAAGTTCACACAGCTGACCAGTGCAAGAGCTGACAGTTTGACCCAGGACTCCCTGGCTCCCAGTTCACATCCTACACATTTTCCCAATGAGTCAAGAGTGAATTTGTTTCTGGAATTGTTAGAAATTAGCAAATTGCCTAGGAATAAAAAAAAAAATCATGAAACTCAACAGATTCCAAACTCACTGTGCTTACTGTCACACTCACACCCAGCTGGACCCAAACTGAGGGTGTTTGGTTGACCAGTGTCACAACAAGACAGGCACCTCTCCACACTGTGAATGGCAGGGAAGTCCTGAGCTGCTTGTCACACCACTCTGAGACATCTAGGACATCTGGAAAAGGCCAAGCTTTCCCCCAGAAAGATTTATTTTCCCCTCCTTATTCAGTAATTGCAGGGAAAAGAATGCTGCAGGTGGTCATGGTGTCCATCCCAGGGTTTACAATAGTCAAGGAACCTATCTCCTCAGGGACACACGAAAGCTCTGAGGCCCCAACTGCTACCCCACATCATTCCAGTGTATATATGTATGTAGATAGATGTAGATACAGGAAAAGATTGATATTCATGGGCAATTGGTCTCATTTTAAGATCTATGTATATTATATGGTACCTATCTCTGCGTCGCATGTGTATGAATATAGATATTGACATTAAAAGAAAATGAATTCCTCATTGGGATGTCTGTCTTGCTGACACCTTAAGCGCGTATGTTATCTGCCCGTGGGTGAAGTCAGCACTATACTAACAGAAATTCTCTTCTCAGAAACATTACAAGAGGGGTTGGAGGTGTGTAGAAGAAAGCTGCTGCCTCTCATGAAGAGTGTGTGGCTTGGAAAAGCCCCTGTGTCTCTCTCTTTCCATTTCTGGGTGCCCAGGAAGCTCCGATTTTATTTTATTTTTTTGAGGTGAAGTCTCACTCTGTCGCCCAAGCCGGAGTGCCATGGCACGATCTCAGCTCACTGCAACCTTGACCTCCTGTGTTCAAGTAATTCCCCTGCCTCAGCCTCCCGTGTAGCTGGGATTACAAGTATGTGCTACCACACCTGGCTAATTTTTGTATTTTTAGTACAGATGAAGTTTCACCATGTTGGCCAGGCTGGTCTCAAACTCCTAACCTCAAGTGAGCCACCTACCTCGGCCTCCCAAAGTGTCTGTTGATATTAAATCAGGACAAAGTACTCCTGGGTCTTCTCTCAGAAACCGGTTTATCATCGCTCAGGCCTCAGTGGAAAAAGCCCAGGTAAAGGAGCCATCATGAACAAGGAACATGAGGGCATCAATGGTGCCACTGCCTCCACCCCCAAAGGAGCTACAGAGCTCACACGTTGTCCCTCTAACTTTACCATGACTTGTTTTTACAAATGAAAAAAGTGTATTTGGAATATTTCAGGGCCCCTTAGAGAGGCATACACTGTGTTCATCTACAAATGTGGCTTTCCTAAAATAAGACAAGTACATTATGATTTTGACACAAACTGAAGAGAATCATTAAGGCAGGTAGATCAAAGTGGCTTTCTGGACCATTCATGAGCTTGTTATTTCTTTGAATAGGATGCTTATTTTTCACTGAGTGTATTGCTTGAGCATACTACTCTCTCAGTAATAAGAACCCTCCCTCCCATCACTTTTTTCTCAGGGGAATTCAAAGCCTGTAGATTCGGCCTTTTAGATAAAGGACACACCTCCTCCAAAGCTCTCCTTCTCTGATCTCTAAATCTCTTTCCACTCCCACACCACCTGGCTCTTAAGGAAATAAACATGTGGAAGCTGCAGGGGAGAAGCCCATGAGAAAAGGCAGGTGTGCGACAGGTGCACCTGGTCTAGGGGGGAAGGAGCACTTTAAATTGTCCTGATAAGGAAGAATCTGAGAGGGGAGAGAGGTGGAAAGCCTGCTCTCAAACCATGGCAGGTGGTGGGTGGGGATAAAAGAACTTGAAAAATCAATAGGACTTGAGATAAAAAGAGAAGAACCGTGGAGGAATTGGTGATCTGAGGCCACTAAATTTCAGAAGATGTAGGTCAAAGCCTTTGCTGTGTTCTCTGTGGCTCTCCAGGCATGGCAACAGGGCAGGAGAGAGTGGCCATGGGGAAACCCAAATTAATGGCTGAGCATTGAATAATCAGGAGTGAACTCACAGCATCTATGAATTTAAATATTGCCTACCCTTGGCCAGGCATGGTGGCTCACGCCTATAATCCTAGCACTTTGGAAGGCTCAGGCAGGTGAATTACCTGAGCTCAGGAGTTGAGACCAGCCTGGGCAACATTGTGAAACCCCATCTCTACTAAAAATACAAAAAATTAGCTGGGCGTGGTGGTGGGTGCCTGTAATCCCAGTTACTCAGGAGGCTGAGGCAGGAGAACTGCTTGAACCCAGGAGGCAGAGGTTTTAGTGAGCCAAGATCGTGCCACTGCCCTCCAGCCTGCATGACAGAACAAGACTCTGTCTCTAAATAAATAAATAAGTAAATATTAGGTTGGTGCAGAAGTTATTGCACTTCTTTCATTACTTTTTTTTTTTTTTTTTTTTTTTTTTTGAGACAGAGTCTCACTCTTTCACCAGGCTGGAGTGCAGTGGCACAATCTCGGCTCACTGCAACCTCCACCTCCTGGGTTCAAGCGATTCTCCTGCCTCAGCCTCCTGAATAGCTGGGACTACAGGCACGCACCACGATGCCCAGCTAAATTTTTGTATTTTTAGTAAAGGTGAGGTTTCACCATGTTGGCCAGGATGGTCTCAATCTCTTGACCTCGTGATCCACCCGCCTCAGCCTTGTCATTACTTTCAATGGCCACAATTATTTTTGCACCAATCTAATAAATAAATAAGTATTGCCTACCCTAAATACTGTCAACTTAGAACCAACTGAGTTGCACATCCAATCAATGAGCTCAATATTACGGCTATATGATCAATGTCTGTGGGCCAAGGCCATGCTCAGAGGGAACATCAGGCAAGGCCCTCGGCTCACTGTGACCTCCTGCCAAACATCTGACTCCCTTAGACTTGGCAGCTTTCCTGTGCTATCTGAATATAGCTGGCAGAATTCCCCCGCAAAACTGGATCCTTTTGCCTAACTTGAAACCATGTATTTGTGTGTACATATGTGTGTGTTTTCTCTAATCTAAACAGTGAAATACTATGGACTGCATTGTGTCCCCCAAAATTCATATCCCTAACCCATGATGTGATTGTATTTGGAGATAGGACCTTTAATGAGGTAATTAAGGTTAAATAAAGTCATAAGAGTAGGGTCTTAATTCAATATGACTGCTGTCCTTATAAGGAGAGAGAGAGATCAAGAATAGGGAACAGAGAGATAAGGTCTTGTGAGGACACAGCAAGAAGGTGGCCATCTGCAAGCCAGGGAGAGAGGCCTCAGAAGAAAACAGACCTGCCTACACCTTGAGCTTGGACTCCTGGCCTCCAAAACTGTAAGAAGGTAAGTTTCCATTGTTTGGGCCATGCCATCTTTGGTATTTGGTTATGGCAGCCCTAGCAAACAAATACACAGAGTGAGATGGCTAGGAGAACAAGACCCTGAGAGGAGATGGCAGGGGAAGGGAATGAACAGGTCTTGTGGTGGAAGTAGCCATTGGAGGCTGGGACTATTGGAACAGGAAAGCCTGTCTTCCCTAAGTTTTACCCTCAAGCAATGGCATCTGCTTGAGAAACAAGATCCCTTAGGCAGGGGACACTGAGGCCTGCTTCTCTCACTAGCTGGAAAACTTTTAAGCAGCTCCAAATCAATCTCTCCCAGATAACGTGCACTTTCAGCTGAGCCAAATAAGGAGAGAGCTGCAGAATAGGCACCCCACAGCCCACACCAGGATGCTTTCCTTCTTGAGGGGATCCCAAGCAGAAGCAGCTGACATGAAAATGAGATTTGCAATTTTTTCAGAACCACTGAGATGGGTGATGGGCGTGAGTCATGAGCCATTAGGAGTAAGTAGGAAAGGCCAGGACAGTTCACCCAAAAGAGGAACAGACAAGGTGTCTCTTTCAAAGAAATAAAACAAGCAATGAGTATCTTCTGGTCCCCAGGAGAATCAGAGATAGAGGATAATACCTTTCTCCACTCTACTGTGAGTCCAAGATATATGCTTGGATATGCAGCAAGACCATGTCAAGGTTCATTCTCTTTACCCAGAATACTATTCCAAGGGTTTTTCTAAAGGAAGCAGTAAACTGAAGCAAAAAGCATACTATATGGGGGAAAAAAAAAAGTTTATAATAGTATTATCTTGAATGGCCCAAAACTGGAACTAGCCTGTCAAACAAAACGTAAATGAGTCAAAGTGGTCTGCATTTGCACTATAGACTACTGTCCAGACATAAAAGGACAATTATAAAGATTACATAGAAATGTGAAACAACACTTATGTAATTTTAAGTGAAAAAGATAGTTTCAATACATTGAGCACTTACTATGAGCTCAGCATTATGCTACTAATTTATATGCATTATCTCTTTTCATCCTCACAGCATGCCATGGGTGGGGAGGGTACCATTACTATCCTCATTGTATAGATGGAAAAATTGAGACAAAGTTGCTTAGTAATTTTCCCTAGTTCAGTCAGTAGAGCCAAGATTCAAACTAAGCAAAGTAATATCAAAGCTGTTTCTCTTCATCCAACATGCTATAAAAACTCTAGATTCCAGAGGATAATAAGCAAAGGTAAAAAATATGTGTGTGTAAAGGCTGGTGTGGTGGCTCACACCTGTAGTCCCAGCATTTGGGGAAGCTAAGGTGGGTGTATCACTTGAGGTCAGGAGTTTGAGACCAGCCTGGTCAACATGATGAAACCCCACCACTACTAAAAATACAAAAATTAGCTAGGCATGATGGCGCATGCCTGTAATCCCAGCTACTCAGGTGGTTGAGGCACAAGAATCACTTGAACCTGGGAGGTGGAGGTTGCAGTGAGCCAAGATGGCGCCACTGCACTCCAGCCTGGGTGACAGGGCGAGGCCCTGTCTCATATTCATTCTCATTCTTATTCTCTCTCTCCCCCCATATATATATATATATATGTGTGTGTGTGTGTGTGTGTGTATGTGTGTGTATATATATATGTGTGTGTCTATATGTGTATATATGTGTATATACGTATATATACATACATATATGTATATGTGTATATATATGTATGCATGTATATGTACATGTATATATGTACGTATGTATGAAACACACACGCGCTTGTGTGTGTGTAATCAGAATACAGGCAGCATTCTGAGACTGGTCTTATAATTGTTGCCTTAGTAGCCTTTCAATTACAATGATAAGGCTAAATAAATAACAAATTATATATGCTTGCTTTGACCCAATTCTTGTCTCCTGTATGCTTGAAGATTCTGCTCCCTCAATGTCCCCATTTTACAGAGAATAAAGCTGAAGAATAGCAAGATTAAGAGCTTTACCAAAAGGCAAACAATTAGCTAGTGAAAGACCCAAGATTAAACCCAAGTTTTCCTGTTTCCAAGCTCAAGGACACTTTCCAGTATATTCTGCTGCACTCCACTGTTTCAAGGCCTTTTCAGCCCTCCTAACAATGTAACCAGGAATCATGGTAACAGAAAATAAGTGAACCAGGAAAAAAAAAAAAAAAAAGCAAAAATTATCTAATATTTGAATGAATCAGCCAGCATGATGACAGTAGGCTCTCTCCTTTTTTCATATTTACCAAGACCCTTCTTCTTGGAATTGGAATGGAATCACTTTAAGCTATATTAAAAATTGTGTCTGAATGAACAAATATCCATTTTTCTGGAGTGGATTTTCTATATTATTCTTTATATTCCCAAAGTGATTTAAAAAAAATTAAGCAACTGGTATACAATTAGTTGAACGAGTGAGTAAATCTTATGGAAGCACTCATTTTTTTTCCTTTTAGAATTCAAGGAAGATTTGAGAAGTGTACATACACAGTTTAATATGGATAGAGCATTCCACATCTGCTTAAGATGTGGAAAGTCACAAAGGAACATCATTCCCATTCTAACAACGACAAAACCAGTGGGATAATCTAAAAACAATAACTGTTTTAAGCCCAGCAGACAGTTGCAATTGAAAGGCAATCAGGTGAACTGAATTCCAAAGAGTAGTGAACCCCTCTGAGAGCAGAGATGGGAACACAGAAGCCATTTGCCTTCTGCAGAACATGAGAGAAAAGGTAGCAACTATAAAATCTGGTAATAAAAAAACAACTGAAAGTTTAACAAATTCTTAAAGGTTAACTGTAGGTTTACATGACAGTTTAATACCCCTGGGAGTCCCAAACACAAGGAAAGCCCACATCCACTAACCAGCTCTTTTATGTAGGCCTCTAATAGGTGCCCCGGAGAAAGACTGAGTGAAGGACAAGACATCTGAGTAGCTCTCCCTCACTGGCATTCCTCTGACCTCGCAGTCTCAGACAAATGCCAGTTGCCACTGGCTGTAGGATAGAAAAGCTGTTCCTTCAAGGCTGAGCACGGTGGCTGAAGCCTGTAATCCCAGCTGTTTGGGAGGCCGAGGCAGGCGGATCACGAGGTCAGGAGATCGAGACCATCCTGGCTAACACGGTGAAACCCCGTCTGTAGTAAAAATACAAAAAAATTAGCCAGGCGTGGTGGCGGGCGCCTGTAGTCCTAGCTACTCGGGAGGCTGAGGCAGAAGAATGACATGAACCCGGGAGGCGGAGCTTGCAGTGAGCAGTGATCACACCACTGCACTCTAGCCTGGGTGACAGAGCAAGACTGCATCTCAAAAAAAAAAAAAAAAAAAAAGGAATGAAGAAAAAGAAAAAGAAAAGAAAAGCTGTTTCTTCAAGCTACATTGACAGTAGATGGAAACCATTGGCTGCAGGGAAGGGTCAAGAAACACACAAGCCAAGAATCCTACACTGATAAATCAGAGGTCTATTCCCACTGGGGGAAGGGCAGAGTTATTAAGAAAACTCTACCCCTGAGGTTCTAAAACACAGGACCTGATTAAGACAGAGTCTATCACAGGACAACCAAGACTCCCCCCTCCTCCCACCATAAGACTTGCACTGAGCTGTAAACAACAGCAATCAAACTATGGGAAGAAAAGGAGCAGAGAGAGAGAGGAATAGTCTATGGTGTAGTATGTTGAACCTGCTGAAAGCTGGGTGGAGCAGGAACACTGATACTGCAGGTACTGTAGGCCTTACGTTAAGGCCTTACATTAAGCACAAGGTGGCAGCAATGCAGTACTGGAGTAATTTAAAGTGTGTGTTGCACTAGCGGTAACAATAACAGCAGCAAAACTCAGACCCAGTTCAACTCCTGATTACACTGACTTAATGCTAATTAGCTGAAAACAGAAGCAGTATGCCCATTTCTAGGCATAAATACTGTCTGCCTCAGCTCTACTATTCTTTCATACAAAATGCCTGGAAAATTGTACAAGATTCACTAAAAAAAGCAAGAAAGATGCTGTCTGAAGTGATCCATTGTCAAATCTTAAAGAAGTCAACAGAGTCAGACCAGGAGATGGCTTAGACATTAGAAGAGACTTTAAAATAGTTATTAAGGGATCTAGCGGAAAAGTGTACAATATGGATAAGCATGTGGAGATTTCAAAAGAAAGATGGAAACTCGAAAAGAGTCTAATTGCAGTACTAGAAATGAAAAACATGATATCAAATGTGAAGAATCCTTTAAATGGGCTTATCAGAAGGCTGGAAAGAGTAAAAGAAAGAATCAGTGAAATTGAAGATCGCTTAATAGAAAATAACAAAAAAAAGAAGGAAATATACCCACATGACAGAGCATCTAAATGCTGTAGAACATAAAATGGTATAAAAAACACAGCATTGAAATTCCAGAAGGAGAAGAGAAAGAAAACAAGGCAAAAGAAGTATTTGAAGAGATAATCATCAAGAATCCTCAAATATTAATGAAAGACAACAAACTATAGGTCCAACAAACTGAAAAATTCAAGCATAAAAATACATTTGTTAAAAAATGCACCTAGGTACATATTAACTGAACTAATAAAAGTAATAATAAAGAGAAAATCTTCAAAGCAAGTAGAAAAAAATTTTCAAAGGAACAGAGAGAAGAATGATAGCTGACTTCTTGTCTAAAACTATGCAAGTCAGAAAAAAAGGATGGTATCTTTAAAGTACTGCAAGAAGGGAGGAAGGAAAACAGAATTCTACACGTGGTAAAAATGGCCTTCAAAAATAAGACAAATCAACTGTTTTCTCAGATAAGCAAAATCTGAAAGAATTCAATGCCAGCAGAACTCACACTATGAGAAATGTTAAGTGACTTAAATAAATGAAAAATGATACTAGACACACATGTGGCTATACAATTTAACAGAAGGAAAAAAAGAAAAGGCGTAGGAAAAGGAAAATGCCACAAAAACAGAAGCAAATGGGTAAATGCAAGAGATATTATTTTATTTTGAATGTCTCTAAGATAACTGTATAATGTAATAATCAGTTTATTATATCAACATTGTATGCATATATCAAACATAGGGTAAAATAGATGATAACGGTAGCACAAAGAATAGGAAAAATTAAATGGAATTATATTCTAAGGTTTTTATACTATATATGAAGTAATATAATTTTATTTTAAAGTAAACTATTAAAAAGTTGAGTGTATATTGTGAATCCTAAAGTAAGCAGTAAAAGGTAAAATAAAAAAAAACTAATATCCAACAACACAGATAAAATAGAATCATAAAATCCTCAATTCAATGAAAGGCAAACAAAGATTAAAACGGGAGAAATAACAAATGGGTCAAATAGAAAACAAACAGCAAAACAGTAGGTCTAAACTCAATTGCATCAATAACATCATTAAATATAGTTTAAACAGCCTAATTAAAAGGCAGAGGTTGTCAAATTGGATTTTAAAAAGATCTAATTTTACATAAACTCATTTTAATAACAAAAACATACATATATTAAAAAAGGATTGGCAAGAAGATAAACTATGCAAATACCAATCAAAAGAAAACTGGAGTGGTTATACTAGTTTGAGAAAAAATTGACTTCAAAATGGGGAATTTACCACGGATAAAGAGGATTATCACACAGTAATAAGGGGGTCATTTAATCACGACAAAATAACAATCCTAAATTTATATCTTTAATAATAGAGCTTCAAACTATGTGAAGCAAGGATAAAGAGGGAAAATAGACAAACCTACAATTATGGTTGAAGATATCAACACTCCTCTACTGATAATTTTTAAAACAAGTAACAGAACATCAATAAGATGTGTGACTTGAATAACGGTTTCAAGCAACTTGAGCAAATTGACATCTACAGAGCTCTAACAGCAGCAGAATACATATTCTTTAAAGTGCAAAGGAACATTCACCAATATATCCAGGATCATAAGATAAATCTCAACAAATATGAAAGGATTTAGATTATAAAAAATATGTTTCACACCACAATGGAGTTACTAGAAATCAAAAACAAAAAGATGCCTTAAAAATTCCCAAATATTTAAAAATTAAGCACCACATTTCTAAATAACCCATGGGCCAAAAAAGAAATAAGAATTGTAATTAGAAAATACTTTGGTGTAAATTAAAATGAAAACACAACATATAAAAATGTACGAGATGGAGTTAATCAGTGCTTAGAAGGAAAATTATAATGTTAACTGCATTAATTAAAAAATAAAAATATCTAAGCTTGCATTTTAGGAAACTAGAACATTAACATGAAATTAAACCCAAAGCAAGTAGAAGGAAATGATGAACAAAAGTCAGTGAAAGAGACATCAAGAAAAACAAGAGAGAACATAAATGAAAAAAAGTTGTTTCTTTGAAAAAGTCAATTAGATAAACACAGAAAAAATGAAGATACAAATTGTTGATATCAATAATTAAAAAGGGAACATCATCACAGATAGTATAAACTTTTAAAAGATAATAAGGAAACATAATTTATAACTTTATGCCAACAAATTCAGTAGCTTAGATGAAATGGCAAATTTATAAAAGACATGAACTCTCAAACCTCACTCAAGATAAAATATAACAATCATAATACAATACACATTTAAGAATTGAATTTGTAGTTTAAAACTTTCTAACAAGGAAAGTTCCAAGTCCATCCAGATGGCTTTAATGATGAATGCTTTTTTTTTTTTTTCTTTTTCAGACTCTGTCACCCAGGTTGGAGTGCTGGAGTGTAGTGGCTCAATCTCAGCTCACTGCAACCTCTGCCTCCCAGGCTCAAGCAACCCTCCTGCCTCAGCCTCCCAAGTAGGTAGGACTACAGGTGCTCACCACTAAGCTTGGCTAATTTTTTGTATTTTTTGTAGAGACAGGGTTTCACCATGTTGCCCAGGCTGGTTTTATACCACTGAGTTCAAGCGATCCACCCACCTCGGCCTCCCAAAGTGCTGTGATTACAGGTGTGACCCACTGCAACTGGCCCTAGCTTTTAAGAAATAAATATAAGCAATTCTACACAAATACTTCCAGAAAATAGAATGAAAGGTAATACTTCCCAAGTCATTCCAGGAACCAGCATTATCCTGATACCAAAATATGACAAAGATGGTACAAGAAAAAAATATTACAGATCAATATCTCTTGTCAATGTACGCACAAAATCCTTAATATTAGCCAATCTAATACAGAAAAATATAAAAATGATAATACATCATGACCAAGTTGGTACTGTCACAGAAATACAAGATTGGTTCAAATTTTGGAAATCAACTTATAATAATTCACTACATTAACAGATTAAAAGAGAAAGATCAACTCAAAAGATGAAGAAAAAAGTGCTTAACAAATTCAACATCTATTCATGATGAAAGTACTCAGTAAACTAGGGGAAAAATGAGATTTGCTCAACCTGACAAAAAGGATCTATGAAAAACCTACAGCTTATGTTATACTTAGTGATTAAAAAAAAAAAAAAGTTTTCCACCTAAGACTGGCAACAAGCAAGGATGGCTGCTCTCACTAGTTCTGCTGGAACACTATACTAAAGGTACTATCCAGTGCAGTAAGGTGGAAAGAAGGGAAAGAGGAAGACAAGGAGGGAGAGGAGGAGGGAGTGAGGGAGGGAAACACAGGCAAATGTATTGGAAGGGAATAAACAAAAGTGTTTTATTTGTAGATGGTATGATTGAATATGTAGGAAATCCTAATGAATCTACCAAACAAAATACCTACCAGAATTAATAAGTGAATTTAGCAGGACTTCAGGATACAAGGTTAATATACAAAAGTCAAGTATATTTCTATATACTAAGAGCAAACAATTGGAAATTGAAATTTTAAAATACCCTCACAATAGCTTCAAAGAAAACAAAGTATTTATGAATAAATTTAACAAAATTTTTACTGTATTTGTACATCAAGAAGTACAAATTTTACTGAGAAAAATTAAAGACTTAAATAAATAAGAGATACACAATGCAAGTAGAAGACTCATAACTAAGATGTCAATTCTCAACAAATTAACCCATAGATTAAAAGTTATGCCAATTAAAATCTTAGGATTTTTTGCAGAAATTGGCAAGCTGATTCTAGAATGTATATGAAAATTCCAGTGACTTAGAATAGCAAAGTAATTTTGAAAAAGAACATCGAAATTGGAGGACACGTGTTAACAGACTTCAGAACTTAGTGTAGAGCCACAGAAATAAAAAACAGTGTGGTAACAGTGTAAGAATAAACATATAGAGAAATAAAATGGAGAGTCCAATTGATTTTCAACAAAAATTCATGGCAACGTCATAGAGAAAGGAGAGTCTTTTCAAAAGCTGGTTCTGAGACAGTTGTATATTAATAGACAGATGGATGGATGTACAGGAGGGAGGGAGGGAGGGGAAGGGAGGGTCTCTAATACTTATCTCAGACCATATATAGAGACCTAAATGCAAGAGCTAAAACCATGTAACTTCTTAAAAGAAAACAAGAGAAAATTTTGTGACTTTGGATTATTCCAGATATCCTAGATAGGACACAAAAAGCATGAACCATAAAAGAAAAAGATAAATCTGACTTCATAAAAATTTTAGACTTTTGCTCTTCAAAAGTCTAAAAGACTGCTGTAAAAATTAAAAGAAAGGCAACAATATTGGGTGAAAATTTTTGAAAATAATTTATCTGACCAAGAGCATGAATGCAGAATACATAAAGAAATCTTACAATTCAATCAGAAAAAAGCAATTAGAAATTTTATAAAAACTCTGAATAGACACTTTACCAAAAACTGTAAACAATTAGCTAATCCATGACAAGATGCTCACATTACTCACCTGTGTAATTAAAATTAAAAGAACTGACAACATCAAGTATTATGATGTGTGGAGCAGGAAGGAAAGATGGAACATCCACTTTAAACAACAACTTGACAATTTCTTATAAAGTTAACTATATACTTACGATACAACCCAGCAATCTCTCTGCTAGTTTATTGTCTAAGAGAAATGAAAATCTATGCCTACACAAAATCCTGTATGCAAATGTTTATAGCAGTTCATTCAGAATAGCTGAAAACTGCAAGCAACCCAAATCTCTTTCACTAAGTGAGTGGATAAACAAAATTATATCAGTACAATAGAACATTACTTGGCAATTTAAAAAAAATTACTAACACATGCAACAACACGGATGAATCTCAAAAGCATTATGTTAAGTGACAGAAGCCAAACACAAAAGCCTCCACTATACTCTATGATTCCATTCATATTACATTCCGCAAAAGGTAAAACTATAGGGACAGAAAACAGATCAGTGGGTTTGGGGGCAGAGTTTGCAGGGAGGAATCCGACTGCAAAGGAACACAGGGAACTTCTGGAGGGTAATAAAAATGTATGTTTATTGTAGTGGCTACATGACTGTACACATTTGTCAAATATCGCCAAATTGTAAACTTTAAAATGGTAAGTTTTGTTTTATGAAAATTATGCCTCAATAAACCTGACATTCTAAAATGTGATGGAGTTTGTCGGGTGTATTAAATATAAATTTACTTAACAGAAACAAAGCGATGATGGGAAGCCCTCCCCTCCAATCTTGGAACTCTCTTGAACTTTCTGAATTATGAGCCTCTAGGCCAACACTCACCTTTGGGGTCCCGGATTCATTTAACTGGGCAAAGCAGTTTGCTGCCTGCAGAAACTTCTGTGTTCTGCCTTTCTTAAAGAAGCTCAGAAGATCCATATTTCTGTAAGTGGCACTTACTAGTTTACTGAGTAATGTGTTAACTGAAAACACAAGCACATAGACTGAAATGCTCCTTGAAAGAGAGACTGACACTTATTATACAAAGAAGAAGGAAAATATTGAAAAGAAACTTATATAGTAACTGAACCTGGAATAATAGTACCAGAAGACAGCTAGACTCTTCCACATACCCCATCACTCTGTCTTTCCCAACTCATTCTGACTGAGACCAGACAGAATTTGCTGTTGTGGATGAGGATGACAATGACAATGACAACAATACCAACACCAGCAGCAACACAGCACCAGGTATACACAGCACCCTGAGCATTCAATAGATTGTAGTTACAAGTTTATTATGTATTCCCTTTATGATCAAAGACAACCCTAGGAATAAGCACTTTAATCATCTCACTTTATAAAGGAGAAAAATGAGACACAAAGATGTTAGGTAACTTGTTCAAGTTCACGCAGCTTATATGTAGCAGAGCTGTGCTTTGAATTCATGTGCCACCTTCCCCAAGCTACAGTTTTTAAGACACAATATGACAAGGAAAAAATCAACCTGTTTTCCTAAAAGTTGAATGTCTTCTCCAAGTGTTAGGATGTCTAGAGTTGAGGTCTTTCTGTTTTGGGAGGGGTGTATGTGAGAGAGTGAGTTTTCCTTCCATGCCTTACTCTTCACTGCTACTGAAATACGAACATAAAATGCTTTGATCATATTTGGCTGTCCTAAATCCCATGTGGGGACACACAGTTTTGCATCTCTTCGTAATAACCTCAAAGTCCTTCCTGAATTCCAAGGCAGAATGAGGGCCTCCAGTTTCATTTGAATTTTTGTCCAAAGTAAGAAAATAGAGTATCAAATACTGAGATGAGGAGACAAGGCAGCCAGGAGATAAAGGATTAAAGAGCTAGGTGACAACATAAAATTGTGGGAGAACTAAAAATCCAATTCCCATGCTGTCCCCTCCAGACTCTAGGACCTCTAATCATTTCCACCAAGCTCCAACTTCAACATCAAGATTTACAAGGTGGTGGGGATAGAAGACTAAGAATTAGAAAAATTCCCAGAAAATGGACCAGGAACAAGCCCAGTTTACCACCTGGGTCTGTGATACAACGTACTATATTAAAACATTTTCATCTCAGCCAGAGCCTCCAAAGTGGCTCCTCCAGCTAACAAGTGCTTCTTAGCTTTCACTGATAGGAATCTATTATTCATGCATAGATCTAGTCCTTCTAAAAGGGCCTATTTCTGGATTTTCCCACTCCTCAGATTGTATATTTACTGGTTAAAGCTGTACCATCTTTAAGACACCTCAAAGAAAGCAATGAACTTGTGGAGTGCTTTACAGTTTACAAATCATTTTAGCATGATCCTATTTCTCCTGTCTATGACCCATGTAACCAGTTCTAGCCAATGAGTTGTGAACAGAAGTAATGTGTCATTTATAGGCCAGAGCATTACACTGCTGTGCAGGATGCTCCAAACTTATCTTTCCCTCTGCTAGAAAAACTGCAGTATTTTGGGATGGTTTGCTTCATCAGCCAACAGTCTCAGAAAGAGTCAAAATAGAACCAAGTTTCCAGTAGACGTGTAATGGACATGTGATGTGAGTTGTTAAAGCCACTAAAATTGGGAGGGGGGTTGTTTATTATAGCCACAAAACAGTCTTGTAAATGGTAAAAGTACTACTTATTTTATGCGTCTAAAGGTATATTCACAAATTCGATGAGCTAATCCATGCTGACTTTTCTGAACCATTCATGAGTTTTCGGCTTTGATCCAATCCCTCAACAGTTTTGGTATTTCCAGTCTGAAGTACCCTAGCACTTAGAGTCCATCCTGATATATTTCATCCACCATTATCACTGCCTAGCCCATTCATACATAGATACACCCACACATGCATGCACTCACACAACCTGCTTCATTGGATGGTGCCAGCTTATCAAGGACCTGGCAATCCAGTACCTTCCTTGTTCCATTGGTTGAAAGCTACACAGAGCTACAGAAGGTTTTCATATAAAAGGAGTAACCAGAGAGAGCGGCCTCTTCCATTTTATAACCATGGGCTGAGGAGGGGAAAGCACAACAGATGGGACATGGACTGCTGAATCAGATAAAGCCAAGACAGAGCAGGGAAAGTGAGATGAGCACTGGACTCAGGGACAGAGAAGGAAACAAGACTATAGAGCCTCAAACAAATTCCTAACCGGGAAAATCACGAGGCATTCCCCAACCAGGCTGTCCACCAGAATCCCCAGCTGTTTGTTAAAGTGTAGATTCCTGGGCTTCATCCCAGATCTTCTGAATCTGAATCTCTAGGGGTATGATGAACAGGAAATACGATTATTTTATAAGCCCTCATGATATTCATATAACCAGCCAGGTCAGTTTCCCACTGGATTGGGTAAACAATGAAGCCCCTTCTAGTTTTGAAATTTCATGGTCTATAAAGAAAGCCAGGAATATCAGAAATCAGTGTCCCAAGATAAGAGAACAGGTGTTAGTCTTTGCTCAGGTGAGCCTGTGCTTACTAGGTGAACTTTGATAAATTAGTTGAGGGGCTATACATATTAATAAACATAAATAGTAAAATATTTGAAGAAAGGATAAATTTGAGGCCAGGGTTAGATATGTGGGTGAACTTCCTGGCAATGTAGATGCTTTACCAAAACTAAGGTAGGCTGCATGTGGTAAGTAACTTGTATCCCTTTAACTTGCCATATTCTGTATCTCAAGATGGGACTGACTTCATGAACACATGGCCTCTGCATGTGAGTGACACCCAGAATCGCTCTCAGAAGGGGCCCTGTACTTGGTTTAATGATCTACTGGTACCGTCTTGAAATTCTTAATTATTTTATCTTTGCACATGAGTTTTGCAAGTCAAGTCTGATGAGACAACAGAGCACGTGTGTGAGCAGAGCAGGATATAACAGGCAGCAACACATGCAGGCACAGGCCTTGGGGCACTGCATGCAAGGGGCTGTGTGCATGCCAAGCAACTGAACTGGCATACCAGAGGCAGTCCAGCCTGCCATGGGGTCCTCAGGGGACAACTAGGGACGGGACTTGAGCCCAGATGGGTAATGGCAGTGGCAGCAATAGCAGCAAAGCAGCAGCAATGATCACAGCACTGGGAAGACAGCTTGCCCATCAGTCCTTGGAGCCCATCCCTGTGATATCCCCATAAATATTAACTCTCTATCTTCAGTGCCAGGACAGAATTTGCTGGTGCTCAGGCAATATAATTTGTTAGTAAATCATTACAAAATAAAAATGTATACATGAACATTGCAATAAAGTATATCCAAGAGTTATTAGAATATTTTAGAGTTTAGAATCTCCAGTTTTGATAACTCCTGCAACATTACGAAGCAAATATTCACTGGCTTTGAATTAGAAATTAAATTTTGAAATTGTCACAACAGATAAGAATGCCATTTTCATATAAAACTTCAATGAACCAATTATTAAGAAGAAATAATTTTTGGATTAAATTTTCCGGCCGGGCACGGTGGCTCACGCCTGTAATCCCAGCACTTTGGGAGGCCGAGGCGGGCGGATCACAAGGTCAGGAGATCAAGACCATCCTGGCTAACACGGTGAAACCCCCATCTCTACTAAAAATACAAAAAAAATTAGCCGGGTGTAGTGGCGGGCGCCTGTAGTCCCAGCTACTCAGGAGGCTGAGGCAGGAGAATGGCATGAACCCAGGAGGCGGAGTTTGCAGTGAGCCGAGATTGTGCCACTGTACTCCAGCCTGGGCGACTGAGCGAGACTCTGTGTCAAAAACAAAAAAAAAATTTTTTTTTTCCTCGTACTGAAGAAACACAATAGGCTATATAAACAGGCATTTCGAATCACAGTTGACCCTTGAACAATGTAGGGGATAGGAATGCCACCCCACCACATACAGTCAAAAATCTGCATATAACTTTAGAATCCTCCAAAACTTTACATAGCCTACGGTTGACTGGAAGCCTTACTGATAACATGCATAGTCCATTAACATATATTTTGTATGTTATATGTATTACACACTGTATTCTTACAATAAAGCTAGAGAAGAGAAAATGTTATTTTAAAAATCATAGGGAAGAGGCAGGGCCAGGTGCTGTGGCTCACGCCTATAATCCCAGCACTTTAGGAGGCCGAGGCAGGCAGATCACAAATTCAGCAGTTCAAGACCAGCTTGGACAACATGGTGAAACCCCATCTCTATTAAAAATACAAAAATTAGCTGGGCATGGTGGCACGTGCCTGTAATCCCAGCTACTCAGGAGGCTGAGGGAGGAGAATTGCTTTAACAGGGATCCAGGAGGCAGAGGTTGCAGTGAGCCGAGATTGTGCCACTGCACTCCAGCCTGGGCTAGAGAGCCAGACTCCCTCTCAAAAAAAGTAAATAAATAATAATTTAAAAATATATAAATCATAGGGAAGAGGAAATATATTTACTATTCATTAAGTAGAAGTGGATCATCATAAAGGTCTTTATCCTCATTAGCTTCTCATTGAGGAAGAGGAGGGGTTGGTCTTGCTATCTTAGGGGTGGCAGAGGTGGAGAAGGTGGACATGAAGGCAGAAAAGGCAGGCACATTCAGTATACTTTTATTGAAAAAAAAAGAAAACCTGTGTAAGTGGACCCACACAGTTCAAACCTGTGTTGTTCAAGTGTTAACTGTATATACAAATTGTAAAGCTACTTTCAGTTGCTTATAGGCTCTCTACAAGTTAGAGAAAATGCCTGAGAAAACATAAAAATGCCACTATATATATATATATTTACATTTATAATTAAATCCAAACTTACACAAAACAGATTTGTACAAAGAGTTAAATCTTTTTAGAAAAATTGTTTGACAAGAATCATCAGTTCTAGGTATATACTGAAAACTTTTTTTTTTTTTTTTGAGACATTGTCTCACTCCATCACACAGGCTGAAGTACAGGGTGCAATCTCCGCTCACTGCAACTTCCGCCTCCTAGATTCACACAATTCTCATGCCTCAGCTCCCCGCCACACCCAGTAGCTAGAATTACAGGTGTACGCCACCACGCCCAGCTAATTTTTGTATTTTTAGTAGCGATGGGGTTTCGCCATGTTAGCTAGACAGGTTTCAAACTCCTGGCCTCATGTGATCCACCCGCCTCAGCCTCCCAAAATGCTGGGATTACAGGCATGAACCACCATGCCCAGACCCTAAAGCCTTTTTTCAAAATAATTTCTCAGAAATGTATCCAAATCCTGCTACAGCCAATAAGATTCTCCTACACAATTCCAGTAACAGTTGCATTAGCAGAAATATGCTTCTGAAAATTAAAAATTGTCAAAAATTATTTGTAATCCTGGCAAAGAGCAACACATGTCATTTTCAGTTTTGTATCAGTTAAAGATGAAATTGATAAAAGTTTGATAAATTTTGATAACCTAATAATTTGCAGAAAAAGGGAGCCAGAAAAATCTTATTGTCAATAAGATGTCAAATTAAATTACTTTTTATTGTATTATATAAGTATGACACCAAAAATATTTTTGTTACTCATGTATCACTATCACTATAAATAATAGTATAAAAAGTTATAAGTACTACATTATATAAGTAATAAAATATTTTTAGAGGAAAAACTTATATTTTTATAACTTTGTACTTTTTTTCCTGCTCTTTGAACAAGGGGATACAAATTTTCATTTTTCACTGGGCCATATTTATTATGTCACCACCCTGCTCAGAGGGTAACTATTCTGAGGTTTTGCAGGAAACTTCAGAATGGGTCTAAGATTCCCATCTTGCCAAGGGTTTTTGGTGATTTCACTGAGTACAAGAGAGTCTATGTATCCCGTAGCCCAGAGACAAGGAGCATTATAATTATAGCAGCTCTATTCTTACTATCAACATTCTTAGGAGTTTTGGGGTGTCCTTGACTTTGGGTTTCTTTGGACCAAGGCCCTCATCTTCTGAAACATAAGGAGCTGTACTCCAAGCCTTTATCCAATGATTCATGAAGCCAACTTCTTTAAATAAAAACAGGACAGGAAGGAGAGAGAACGCATCAGGCTGCTTTGAATTTGGGCCAGTGTTTCCAACTGCAAAATAGTCAACAGCTCAGGCTCCCCTGGCTTTGTAGATAAACAACAAGATGACCTTTTTATGTCAGAAAAGAGCAGTGAAAATTCCATTTTCCTTGTGGAATGTTAAGTTTGGAACCAAGTTTCTCTGGGTTTCTTCTCAAGATAACAACCCACAAAATGTCTTAATAAATGCAAATTATAGGATTTCTGTGGCCAATCCAGACATTCCAACAAGTGATCTTGCCTTTTCTCCAAATAACATCCTAGGAACCTCTCCCCATAAGAATGGAAATCCCCCTTTCCCTATCATGTTGCATCCTGGGCTCCTGGAAATGACACTCTGTCCAGTGATTAGGTACTGTGAGAGCAGGGCATGTCCCCACTCTCCTCCAGCCATTTCACAATGAACTGAGGCCATTTCATCAAATCCTTTCCAGGGGGGAATCCATTTCCTGCAATGGAGAAAAATGCAGCCATTGTCCACTCTCTACAGGACTTTCAATCCACTTTCTCTTCTTTCACTATTCCCAAACTTCCTTTGGAAAAAAAATTTTAAAAAAATTAAAAAAAAAAAACTTTCCCAGGCGCCACCAGCCTGGGGATAAAATCAGGGTGGCCATAAGAGTCATGTTCCCACCCTCCTTTAAAAAAAAAAATCCACTGCCCCCGCCAACCCTAATATTCAGCAGGGGTCTGGTGATTATTCTCTTTACTGGATTGCTTTAAATAACAACCCTTCAGGGTGAATTTAAAATAGAACTTGAGTTACAAAATTCAGTTAACATGCAACCCTCCAAGAATAGGTCAAGTACATGCAATGAGGTCCACTCAATGATCATTTTACTTTTAACCTCTCACAAGATATTTAGTTCAACAATAACATACTGAAGAAAAAAACCTTTTAAATATCTGTGTTGTGTTCTGTTTAATTTACTTCTTAAATAACTCTAATATAAAAGCTATTTATTAGAGTTGAAAACATGAGAAAGTTCTTTACCCAACTATCCAATAGGAAATGAGGAGACAGAGAAATCTTGACCTTCACCTCGAGGATATGAGAAGAAATGGATAAAAGTGAATTAAGTGACTTTGCATCTTTCTCTGACTCCACAATGGAATCATGATCCTTGCCATTCATTCCATCTGTATCATTAACGTAAACATTCTTTACAGGCAACTGGACCAAAGAAGCAGTGGTTGGAATCAATGCTCCTGCCAGCACTAACATCTTGGCAGTGATTCAGGGCCTGTTGGAGGTGCAATGTCCACATAAAAGATTGCCAGGGGTAAGTGGACTCTAGAGTGGTAACACGCACTGCCATGACCATGTGAGTCCTATGCAGCCAGAACCAGGAACTGTGCCTGACCCAGAGCAATTATAAAGTATCTATCTATAGGGTGAATGCCTGGGTGGCATCTCTAAAGAGCTTACCATCCAGTTAAAGATAGACAAACTCCACCCAAAATTTGAATGTGAAGAGCAACAAATGAGTGGGTCAAATCAGAGCCACATCAGATCAAGGCAAAAAGAGCTCAGAAGGTGTTTGAGGATGGAAAGGCTAAGAACTTCAGCCATAGGCAATTCCATACATATCTTCATTTGTCGCCCCATCAGACTGAGGATGGAGATGAAGATGATAGCTACAAAATTATGGTGATGATGATCTCATGGGTGATAGTACTTTACAGATACCAAATAAATGGCCCTGCTGATGGGAGTTACTCTCAGGGTTATAACTCTGTACATCTTTACTGCCTAAATGTGGAACTGCCTGAGCCTCCCAAGTTTCAGAAGACACAACAAAATCATAACAAAACAGCTCCCTCTGTGTACGGCTGGGAAACAAACACAGCATAGGAAATCATCTTCAGCCATAGCATTCCTGCTGCCTCGCTACTGGTAAAAACAGAGGCCAAAAGAAAAGAGCCTTCCTGCCCCCATCAACTATTGAGCAAAGCAGGCTGCAAACAGAGTCCAGGCTGCATCTGTGATTCTGTTTAGTGATGATGGCCTGAAAGGTTCTATGAATGGCTGATGCCTTCTGAACTGGCTTTTTTGAGGGCTGGCTCTGTGTTCTGGCTAGAATATTACTCTATCCTTGAATATTACTTTATTGTTCTCTGCCTTCCTTTTTTTCTTCTTTTTGCTTTAGTAGCTAAAAAACATTTTAATGAATGGTTTAAACAGCTTATGAAGTTGTCATGTTACACACTAGCTAGGCACCCAAACAAACAATCTATTCACAAGAAATATCTCAAGGAGGAGCCATGTTGTCAACACCATCCCTGTGGTGGGCTCTTGAATGGACTCACCATGTGTATTAGTCTGTTCTCATGCTGCTGTGAAGAAATACCCAAGACTGGGTAATTTATAAAGGAAAGAGGTTTAATTGACTCACAGTTCCACATTGCTGGGAAGGCTTCAGGAAACTTACAATCATGGCAGAAGTGGAAGCAAACATGTCCTTCACAAGGCAGCAGGAGAGAGAAGTGCTGAGGAAAGGAGGAAAAGCCCCTTATAAAACCATCACATCTCATGAGAACTTACTTACTATCATGAGAACAGCATGAGGGTAACCACCGCCATGATTAAATTACCTCCTCCCACCAGGCCCCTCCCACGACATGCGGGGATTGTAGGAACTACAATTCAAGATGATATTTGGGTGGGGACACAGCAAAACTATATCACCATGCCAAAACCAAGCCTTTTCATTAGTCTACTCTCATATGAAATCCCATATGCACACATGAAATTGGCATGATTCATTTTATGCCTTATTTGTTTATAATAACTAAGATAATATCAGGAAAGTGGAAGAAGGCTCAGAACTGAACCATCCTTACCTGTTGCCATCACTACACAGTAAATGTGAACTGTAATCCCAGCACTTTGGGAGGCTGAGGCGGGCAGATCACGAGGTCAAGAGATCAAGACCATCCTGGCCAACACGGTGAAACCCTGTCTGTAATAAAAATACAAAAATTAGCTGGGCATGGTGGTGCATGCCTGTAGTCCTAGCTACTTGGGAGGCTGAGGCAGGAGAATGGCTTGAACATGGGAGGCAGAGGTTGCAGTAAGCTGAGATCATGCCACTGCACTCCAGCCTGGTGACAGGGCAAGATTCCCTGAGAAAGAGAAAGAGAAAGAATAGAAGAGAAGGGGAAGGGGAAGAGAAAGGGAAAGGAGGAAAGGAGGAAGGGAGGAAGGGAAAGAAGGAAGGAAGGGAAGAAGGAAAGAAGGGAAGGAAGGAAGGGAGGAGAGGAGAGAAAAAAATAAAGAAAGGCAGAGAGTTACTGACATTAAGAGAAGAAATGTTGCCTTATTCTTTTAAACAGAGATTTAGAAACAGCTGCTTGATGGTCTTGTCTTTCCTAGTCGACAGACATTTCTATTTTCTTTATGCCAAGATTTGTCACCTTTGCATAACATTAATACTTGCTGGGAAGGAAGGTAGAAGATTGATAAGACTTACATTTCAGGAAAGAATAAAAAACTCAATCTCTTCCACTGAAATTTCACCTGCCTGGCTGCTGGCTGCCATTTACATGTATTTAGTTCTGTATTATCTCCACCTTCATGAAAATACGTGAAAGTTCAGCCTCTCTAGAGACATAAAACCGTAAGGTTTTAGAAAGAGAAGACCCTGAAGCATCCTCTAAGGCTGGTTATTCTCCCCATAAAAGGACTAACCATGGGGGCTCTTAAAATGGCAAGCTCCTCGTATGCCTTGAAATAAGATTCAATTACAAAAATTAAATTCATATGGATACGTCCACAGTTCCAGGAATATGCCCACTATCTATAATCAGGCGGATTTGTAACATTATTTGGCTTATCTTGTAAGAGTTATGATGCAAAAGGACAAAATACAAAATGAAAGGTCTACAGTCATCTTGTGATTAGGGAAAATATAGTGGTTATTGTTCACAAGCCTGCTTCTACCCCAGGGCCTTTGCCCTCACTCTTCTTTCTGCCTAGAACATTTTTTTAAAACCAGGAGGATACATAAATAGCTGCTTCCTTACTTCATTCAGGTCTCTGTTCAAATGCAGCTTCTCCAAGAAAGTTTCCCTGATCATCCCAGGTAATGTAGTTCCTCCTACTCCACCTGTCCCTAATGCTACCTATTTATCTTCATAATGCTAATCCCCAACGGGCTTATCAGATCTCTTTATTAAAGAAATTATTAGTTTGTTTATTATTAGTTATTTATTATTAGTAGTTGTCCCTGACTTTACTTCTTTATTATTAGTTGTCTCTGACTAGAACATAAACTCCATGAAGACGTGGATTTTTGTTTTGTTCACTAGTCATATTTCTTTTTTTTTATTTTTTTAATTATACTTTAAGTTTTAGGGTACATGTGCACATTGTGCAGGTTAGTTACATATGTATACATGTGCCATGCTGGTGCGCTGCACCCACTAACTCATCATCTAGCATTAGGTATATCTCCCAATGCTATCCCTCCCCCGTCCCCCGACCCCACCGCAGTCCCCAGAGTGTGATATTCCCCTTGCTGTGTCCATGTGATCTCATTGTTCAATTCCCACCTATGAGTGAGAATATGCGGTGTTTGGTTTTTTGTTCTTGCGATAGTTTACTGAGAATGATGATTTCCAATTTCATCCATGTCCCTACAAAGGACATGAACGCATCATTTCTTATGGCTGCATAGTATTCCAGGGTGTATATGTGCCACATTTTCTTAATCCAGTCTATCATTGTTGGACATTTGGGTTGGTTCCAAGTCTTTGCTATTGTGAATAATGCTGCAATAAACATACGTGTGCATGTGTCTTTATAGCAGCATGATTTATAGTCCTTTGGGTATATACCCAGTAATGGGATGGCTGGGCCAAATGGTAGTTCTAGTTCTAGATCCCTGAGGAATTGCCACACTGACTTCCACAATGGTTGAACTAGTTTACAGTCCCACCAACAGTGTAAAAGTGTTCCTATTTCTCCACATCCTCTCCAGCACCTGTTGTTTCCTGACTTTTTAATGATTGCCATTCTAACTGGTGTGAGATGGTATCTCATTGTGGTTTTGATTTACATTTCTCTGATGGCCAGTGATGATGAGCATTTTTTCATGTGTTTTTTGGCTGCATAAATGTCTTCTTTTGAGAAGTGTCTGTTCATGTCCTTTGCCCACTTTTTGATGGGGTTGTTTGTTTTTTTCTTGTAAATTTGTTTGAGTTCATTGTAGATTCTGGATATTAGCCCTTTGTCAGATCACTAGTCATATTTCTAGCACATATAATAATATGGCACATGAGGACAATAAATATTGAATAAATTAGGAAATAAAGGAACAACCAAGCAAACAAGTACTTGGCCATGTCTCGAGTAGATTCTGGAAAAACCTTTAGAATCTTCCCATGCTGCCACGCACCTGTGACTATCTCAAGACATTCTTGCAACATGAAAGCATGCCCTCTTTTAACAAGTCTCTCCTAGCTGGCAGTGAGTACTGAGCACATTGTTTAATCTCTCTGACCCCTATTGTTTTATTTATCAAATTAAATGATTAACTATCTTCCCTTCCCATTTCCTCAGCTATTCAATAAAATACCTGCTCTGTGTCAGGCCATGTGTAGGAACAAACAGGAAATGACAAACTGGTACAATAAGAACTAGAATCAGAGTGAGTGGCAAGAAAGAAAATGTGACCCAAAAAGGGAGTGAGTTTTACGGGATGAATCAGGGTGGACCAACAAGGATGGAGAAATAGGCTTTCCAAAAGGAGGTAATAAAAGACACAGAGATACTAGAACAGCAGAAATGATGAACAGATCAGGAAAGAACTGGCCAGATAAAGTAAAGAAGAGGGAGAACAAGAAAATGAAACTGGAGTTTTTTTACTAGCAAGAAACAAATGAGACAACGTGAATATGCATTGCTTACCCTTCACCACTAACACCTGCTCGCACCTCCTGCAATGGAAATAATGGTTGCAATGGTGTGCAGGAGCTGAGACTCATATGGAGGATGCCTAGAGCACATGAATTCTACACACACTCTCACAAGAAGGATTTAGCTTTAAAATACTCATGTGGGTCATAGATATCAAATACCTCCCTTTTTAAAGATGAAGAAAACAGGAATCAGAAATTTTAACAAGCAGAATGTGGTAAATTAGAAATTTTGACAAGCAGAATACAGTAAAACCAAGACTGAAATCCAGATTTCATAATATGTGCAGTGATTTTTCTTTTCCTCATTGCTGAAGTGCTTTGAATAGGAGGCTGAACAGCTCCTCAATCTAAAGATCTCCCAGCAACCACTACAGTACCTGAAATTTCCATCATCTCAGACATCATTGAGAATAATGTGTGCTCTCTGTCTAGATAAAAATGCATAGCCAGACTCAAAGGGGTAGTCTCAACCCACTAGCACCAACCCACCGTGCTTGCATCAATTAACCAGGCTAGAGACTACCAAACAGTGTCCCAAAAGAATGAAACAAAGAACAAGGGGAAGAAAAGAACAATGGGACAGAAATAGCTGCCCACAGAGCTGGGCCTGAACACATCAAGTACATTTTGATTGAGCTAGAATCTGTAAAATCCAGAGTGTGGAAGATCAGGAGCAATTAATATAAACAGGAGGAAGATGAAGCTGAGCCCTGTCTAGCAAGCAGGAGTGTGAGAGTGGTGCCGGGAGAAGGCATGGACAGGGATAGAGTAGGGAAGCACAGAGCATGGTGGCTCACCCTCAACCACTTATCAACTCTCTAAGCTCAAGCAGCCCCTGAACTCCTGATCTGTAACATGGTGAGAGAGCATCACTTATATCACAGGATGCCTGTGAGGATCAAATGGAATAATGCATACAAAGTATTTAGCACAGGGATTAGTACAAGATACACACTTTACATGTTGGCTATTTTAAAAGAAAAGGAAGAAAAGGAGAGGAAAATAAAAGAGAAAGGAATTGAAATGAAAGTCTGATAAAGACCAACTTCACAACTTCTCAAATGTCCCAAGGGCCAATCTTGACAAAGGAGTTCCTAGTCCAGGGCTGCCATGCACAGTTGAACAGGTTGTGCAGTGCACAAATGTGCAGTGTGCATAGCAGCACTGACAGGATTGCACTTCTAAACAGACAGGAACACCATTGAGCCTTCCCTTAGCACTGCTTGGTTCTGCCTGGATGAGGAACCTATCCAAAGATGATTACGATAAATTATTGCCATAGCGCTTTTTAACATTTTGCTCTTGAAGCCTCTCTGGGCTTTTGATTTTTGTTAATTCATAAAAACTATTAGCCCAGCCTGTCTGTTCACATTGAGTGAAAAAAAAAATTCTTTTGTAAAGGTCCAGCACCTAAATGGCTATAACTTGAATGCAGATTATTCAGTGGTGATCCTCATTAGCATAACAGCCTGTCCTGGTTGCAGCTGCTGGCAGCCCTCTGGGAAGGCTGGACAGCTGACCAGCCAAGCTATGTGTGAGGGACTAAAACAGCTGCCCATACAGTGGCCTGACCACTGTCAGATAAAGATAAGCCTTATCTGGCAGACTCACCAGACTTTCACAACCATGAATTTGATGATAACCTTAGTGGAGATCATCTGCCTGGTTTCCTTTTCTGGTCTGTAAGCAAAGAGAGACAAGAAAATGACACAGAGAGTCAACTGGGGAATCAGGTGGCACCATGCTCTGTGCCTCTCTACTCTATTCCTATCCATGCCTTCTCCCCGCACCACTCTCATCCTCCTGCATGCTACATGGGGCCCAGCTTCGTCCTCCTCCTATTTACATTAATTGCTCCTGATCTTCCACACTCCAGATTTTCCAGAGTCTAGCTCCATCAAAATGTACTTGTTTTTTGTTCCATTCTTTCTGGACCCTGTTTAGTAATCTCTAGCCTAGTTACTTAATTGATTAGGCTAGGGGACTCCTAGGGGCCTAGAGGCCCCCAGCCCGGTGTTTTACACCTGATTTTATAAATAAACCCTACAGCCAACTAGAGAGAACCTACCATGACACAGACACTATACCCAGTGCACTTGAAGATATTATCTCAGTTCAACTTGCAGATAACCCTGTGAGCAAATTATGCTCATTCCCTACCTTACACTTGAGCAAAAAGAAGCTATGAAGGTGTAGCATGATCTTCCTAACACCACATAACTATTGAGTGAAAAAGCTGAACCTCAAGCTAAATATGTCTGACCTCCAGCAGCCACACTTTCCCCACTTATGTCCAGCAGCTTGGATGGCAGGATACCTATTCACAAGTATAAGTAATTATTTGACAAAATGCAAAGTCAGGACATGATTTGAGAGAATGAATTAAAGTGCTCTTATCCTAGAGGACACACCCTTTGTCCTTATAGAGCCCCAGAGTTCCAATGTCCTACTTACTCCAGCTCAGTGCCTCCTTCTCCACCTCCATCTGCCAATCTGAAGACCGAGGCCAAGTTCCAGCACACACCTGAACCCATTCCTGGCCTTCCTTGCTCTTCAGTCAAAATATACAGGCTTATACAATAGAATAAGAGGTGACCATTTAAAATGATGTTCCTAAATAGTTTTTAATGATGAGGAAAACACTTTTGAAACAAAGTTTTTTTTAAAGCAGATCAAAAGTCTAGACAGTACAGATCTTAATATGCAACAATAATGGATATGGCCTCTCACTGTAAGCAACTAGAAAGTGGGACATACAGCCAATGGTTTCCAGATATTCAATATAGGACTGTGACCTATGAAAAAAAATGGAAATTAGGTGAGCCCTGTTATTGCCCTAGCAACTTGATGGAGGCACTTTACAGACCATAGACAGGGAGGAGAATGCCAAGCAGGGCTTGGAAATCTTGCTGGACTGAGGATACAGCAACCTGAATTTGAGTAGGCTGAGACAGCTCGACTTTGTGGGGGCAGAATTCCAGACAGGTGAGACTTATGCAGAGAAAGAGCTTCAGATAACTCAAGGGTCCCCTATAGTCTGTTGCCAAGTTCTAAGCTGTACATTAGTATGGTGAAACTCCACAACGCCAGGAAAATTATGACCAGGATCTATAAGCTGAACACTTCCCAGAACTAAAAGCACTAAGAGAAATTTAAGCTCTGACCAGCCAGAGTAGAGACTCATTACTGATCATTGCAATATTCAGTAGAGAGTCTAGAAGGGCCATGCCGTAACAGTGGGGCTAAACCAGATTTAGAGTAAAGGCTACTGTAAAATTGCCCTTAAGAAATTAAAAACAATCCTCAAAAGATTAAGCTGATCCCCAAGCAACAAAACTCCCTTTCAGAACAAAGCCTGGCACTCGTTAAAGGAAACTAAAACAGCAATATTATGGACTGAATTGTTTTTCCAAAAAAATTATATGTTGAATTTCTAAACCCCAATGTGACTGTATTTGGAAACAGGGCCTTTAAAGAGATAATTACAATTAAATGAGGTCATAAGGGCAGGACCCTAATGCATTATGACTAGTGTACCTGTAAGAAAAGAAAAATATACCAGGGAAATGAACACACAAAGAGGCCATGTAAGAACTCAGTAAGAAGGTAGCTATTTGCAAGCCAAGAAGAGAGGCTTCAGGAAAAACTAAACCTGCCAACAACTTAAGACTTCCAGCCTCCAGAAATGTGAAAAAACTAATTACCACTGTTTAAGGTATCCAGTCTGTGATACTTTTTATGGCGATTGTAGCCAACTAATACCAACAATAACAATAAAAACCCATCATTAAATAATGTAAAATTCAAAATGTCTAGCATGCAGTCAAAAACTAATAGACAGCATGATGACAGGAACAAATTCACACATATCAATACTAATTTTGGTAAATGGGCTAAATGCCTCCAATTAAAAGGCACAGAGTGACAAGTTGGATAAAGAAGCAAGACCCAAAGGTATACTGTCTTCAAAAGACCCATCTCATGAGCAATAACACCCACAGGCTGAAGGGGTGAAGAAAAATCTACCAAGCAAACAGACAACAGAAAAAAGCAGGGATTACTATTCTAATTTCAGACCTTAAACAAAGATTTTTTTTAAAAAGGGGGGGGCATTACATAATGATAAATGGCTTGATTCAACAAGAAGACCTAACTATCCTAAATACATATGCACCCAACACAGAAGCACCTAGATTCATAAAGCAAGTTCTTTGAGATCTACGAAGAGACTTGGATAACCCCACAATAATAGTGGGAGACTTCTACACCTCACTGACAGTATTAGACATATTATCAAGGCAGAAAACTAACAAAGATATTCAGGACCTGAACTACACACATGACCAAATTAACTTAATATATATCTATAGAATGCTTCACCTAAGAACAACAGAACACACATTCTTCTCATTTGCACATGGTACATACTGTAAAATCAGCCACACAATCAGACATAAAACAATCTTCAGTAAATTCAGAAAAACAAATAATACCAACCACCCTCATACCACAGTGCAATAAAAACAGAAATCAATACTAAGAAAATTGCTTAAAATTATATAATTATATGGATATTAAACAACCTGCAAGAATTACAAAACACTGCTCAAAGAAATCAGAGATGACACAAACAAATGGAAAAACATTCCATGCTCATGGATAGGAAGAATCAATATTATTAAAATGGTCATAGTGCCCAAAGCAATTTACAGATTCAATGCTATTCCTATCAAACTACCAATGACATTCTTTGCAGAATTAGAAAAAAAAACTATTCTAGAAGGCATATAGAACCCAAAACAATCCAAATAGCCAAGGCAATCCTAAGCAAAAAAAAAAAAAAAAAAAGCTAGAGGCATCATACTACACAACTTCAAAGTATATTACAAGGTTACAGTAACCAAAATAGCATGGTACTACTACCAAAACATACACATAGACCAATGGAACACAATAGAGAGCCCAGAAATAATGCCACACACATACAACCATCCAATCTTTGATGAAGTCAGCAAAAACAAGCAATAGAGAAAGGGCTCTCTATTCAATAAACGGTGCTAGGATAACTGGCTAGTCATATGCAGAAGACTGAAACTGGACCTTTTCCTTACACTATATGCAAAAATCAACTCAAGATGGATTAAATAATTAAATGTAAAACCTAAAATTATAGGGAAAAAAACCCTAGAATATAACCTAGAAAATATAATTCTGGACATAGGCCCTGGAAAAGATTTCATGATGAAGATGTGAAAAACAATTTCAACAAGAATAAAAATTGAGAAATGGGACCAATTAAACTAAAGAGCTTCTGCACGGTAAAAGAAACTATCAACGGAGTAAACAGAAAACCTAGGGAATGGTAAAAAATGTTTGCACACTATGCATCTAACAAAAGTCTAATATACAGCATCTATAAGGAACTTGAACAAATTTACAAGCAAAAAACAAACAACTCTATTAAAAGGTAAGCAAAGGGCATAAACAGACACTTTTCAAAAGAAGACATACATGCGGCCAACAAGCATATGAAAAAAAATCTCAACATCACTAATCATTAGAAAAATGCAACTCAAAACTACAATGAGATACCATCTCACACCAGTCAGAATGGCTAGTAGTAAAAAGTCGAAAAATAACAGATGCTGGCTAGGTTGTGGAGGAAAGGGAACTCTCAAACCCCCGTGACACACAATATATACAATAAACTTGCATGTTTACTCCAGAACTTTAAATAAAAGTTTTAAAAAAATAGACATACAGAGAAGCAGAAAAATGTGACCCATAACTGAACAAAGAGCAGTCAAATGAAACAGATCCAGAAATGATGGAAATAGCAGACAAGGGTTTTAAAACATGTATTATAAATGTGTTCAGGAATAAAACATAACATGAACATAGAATGTACTGATATAAAAGTCATGAAAAAAGAACCAAATGGAATTTTAGAGGTATAACATAAGCAAAAATGAAAAATTTACTGAATATAATTGTATTAGTCAGTGTTTTCCAGAGAAACAGTATTAACAGGATGTGAATATACATAGAGAGATTTATTTCCAGGAATTGGTTCATACAATTGTGGAGGCTGTCAAGTCCAAAATCTACAGAGTGGGCCAGCAGACTGAAGATCCAGGGAAGAGATGATGTTTCGGTTCAAGTCCAAAAGCTCTCTGCTGGCAGAATTTCTTCTCAGGAATTCTGAGTCAAGGGAAGTCAGCCTTTTCTCTTTTGAGGCCTTCAACTGATTGGATAAGGCCCACTCACACTATGGAGGTCAATCTGCTTTCCTAAATCCACCAATTTAAGCATTAATCTCATCCACAAAAACAAAATAAAACCAAAAAAACCCCTCACAGAACATCCAGAATAATGTTTAACCAAATATGTAGGCACCATGGCCCAGTCAAGTTGACACATAAAATTAACCATCCACTATTAAAAGTATATCAGGCACTATATTTAAAAGATAAAAGAACTGGAAGATTTAGCAATACAAACTACCTAAACTGAAGCAGAGAGAAGGGAAATAAGGGATTTTTTTTTTTTACAAAAATTACCAGAGTCCCAGTGATTAGTCGGACAACATTGAACAGTATATAATTATAGTCTTAGAGGCAGGAGGATAAAGCAAAAAATATGTATTTGAAGAACAATGGCCAAAATTTTTCTAAATTTGACAAAAACTGTAAACCTACAGATTCCAAAAGCTCAATTCATCCCAAGCAATATAAACATAAAGAAAACCACACCAAAGTATACAATAAAATTGCTTAAAAGATACTAATATTAAAAGCAATGGAGTATGGGGGAGGGAAATATTACATACAGACAAGATAAGAATGACTGTAAACTTCCAGTCATAAGTAATACAAGCCAGAATGACCACTTTAAGGTGATTTTTTAAAAATAAAAAATAAAAACCTGTAAACTTAAAATTGTATTTGAATCTATTCAAAAATGAAGGCAAAATAATGACTTTTTCTGACAAACATAAGCTCCATTATTTTGTCTACAGTAGACCTGAAGTACAAGAAAAGTTGTAGAAAGTTCTTCAGACAGAAAATATATGAAATATGGAAACTGGAGAACTAATTTTCATATGGAAATTTTAACCTAACCCAAAGGCATGAAGAGCTCCAGAAAGGGTAAATATATGGGCAAGTATAAAGTCATTTCTCCCATTTTAAAAAAAGTATTTAAAAATTATTTGACTTTTTAAAGCAAAAATAATACAACATATTGTGGGATTTATAATATACGTAGAAGTAAAATGCACCACCACAATAGAAAAAGGGAGGGAATTGAAGTATACAGAGCAAGTTTCTTATATCATACACAAATTTGTAAATCTAAGAGCAACCACTAAAATATAAAATAAAACAAAGATATTTAGCTAATTGGCCATTGGTGGTAAAATCAGAATATGAAAAATAATCCACAAGAAAGCAGGAAATAAGGAAAAAAGAACAGATCAGACAACTAGAAAATAACTAGTAAGATGGCAGATTTAAACATAACCATATTGATAATCATATTGCATGTAAGTAGTCTAAACACTTCAGTTAAAACTCAGAGACTGCCACACAGGGGAAATTGCAAGATCAACAATTTGCTGTCTACAAGAAATCCAATTTTAATATAGAAACACAGGCAAATTAAAAGTACAAAAAAAGATAAACTATGCAAACACTAACCAAAGGAAAGCTAAAATGATTATCTTAATCTCAGACCAAAGAAACTTTAGATGAAGGAACATTACCAGGAATATAAAGGGGTATTTTATAAAGATAAAGGAGGCATTTTGAGAAGATATCATCTTAAATGTATATGTACCCAATAAGAAATCTTGAAATACATGAAGCAAAACCTAACAGACCAAAGGAAAAACAGATAAAACTAGAACTATCGTTAGTGGTATCAACACTCTTCTCTCAATTAAAATAGAAAAAAATTCTAAGGATCTAGAAGATATAAACAGCACTTTGAATCAATTTGACCTAATTGACATTTATAGACACATTGCCTAACAAAAACAAAATATACATTGTTTCCAAGTGTTCATGGATCCAGATAGATCATCTGGACCATAAAATAAATTTCAGTAAGTTTAAAGGAATTTAAATCATGCAAAATATGTTTTTCTGACCACAATGAAATTAGGTTAAAAAGAAATCAGAGAAAAGATCTGAAAAATCCTCAAATATTTGGAAATTAAACAAATTGGGGTCAAAAAAGAAATACCAAATATAAAATCATGTCATCTGCAAACAGAGACAATTTGACTTCCTCTCTTCCTATTTGAAAACCCTTTATTTCTTTCTGTTGCCTGATTGTTCTGGCCAGAACTTCCAATACTATGTTGAATAGGAGTGGCGAGAGAGGGCATCCTTGTTTCATGTTGATTTTCAAAGGGAATGCTTTCCAGCCCATTCAGTATGATATTGGCTGTGGGTTTGTCATAAATAGCTATTATTTTAAGATATGTTCCATCAATACCTAGTTTATTGAGAGTTTTTAGCATGAAGGGATGTTGAATTTTATCGAAGGCCTTTTCTGCATCTATTGAGATAATCATGTGGTTTTTGTCATTGGTTCTGTTTATGTGATGGATTACATTTATTGATTTGCATGTGTTGAACCAGCCTTGCCTTCCAGGGATGAAGCTGACTTGAGCATGGTGGATAAGCATTTGATGTGCTGCTGGATTGGAACCCCATTGTCTCAGCCCAAAATCGCCTTAAGCTGATTAGCAACTTCAGCAAAGTCTCAGGGTACAAAATCAATGTGCAAAGTCACAAGTATTCCTATACACCAATAATAGACAAACAGCCAAATCATGAGTGCACTCCCATTCACAATTGCTATGAAGAGAATAAAATACCTAGGAACCCAGCTTATAACGGATGTGAAGGACTCCTTCAAGGAAAACTACAAACCAACAAACCACTGCTCAAGGAAATAAGAGAGAACACAAATGGAAAAACATTCCATGCTTATGGATAGGAAGAATCCATAGTGTGAAAATTGCCATACTGCCCAAAGTAATTTATAGATTCAATGCTATCCCCATCAAGCTATCATTCACTTTCTTCACAGAATTAGAAAAAACTACTTTAAATTTCATATGGAACCAAAAAAGAGCCTTTATATCCAAGACAATCCTAAGCAAAAAGAACAAAGCTGGAGGCATCATGCTACCTGACTTCGAACTATACTACAAGGCTCCAATAACCACAGCAGCATGGTGCTGGTACCAAAACAAATATATAGACCAATGGAACAGAACAGAGGCCTCAGAAATAATGCCACACATCTACAAACCTGACAAAAACAAACAATGGGGAAAGGATGCCCTATCTAATAAATGGTGTTGGGAAAACTGGCTAACCATATGCAGAAAACAGAAACTGGACCTTGTCCTTACACCTTATAAAAAAAATTAACTCGAGATGGATTTGAGACTTAAACATAAGACCTAAAACCATAAAAACCCTAGAAGAAAACCTAGGCAATACCATTCAGGACATGGGCATGGGCAAAGACTTCATGACTAAAACATCAAAAGCAATGGCAACAAAAGCCAAAATTGAAAAATGGGATCTAATCAAACTAGAGAGCTTCTGCACAGCAAAAGAAACTACCGTCAGAATGAACAGGCAACCTACAGAATGGGAGAAAATTTTTGCAATCTATCATCTGACGAAAGGCTAATATCCAGAATCTACAAGGAACTTGAACAAATTTACTAGAAAAGTAGGCAAAGGATATGAACAGAAACTTCTCAAAAGAAGCCATTTATGTGGTCAACAAACATATGAAAAAAAGGTAATCATCACTGGTCGTTAGAGAAATGCAAATCAAAAACACAATGGGATACCATCATCTCACACCAGTTAGAACAGTGATCATTAAAAAGTCAGGAAACAACAGATGCTGGAGAGGATGTGGAGACATAGGAACGCTTTTACACTGTTGGCGGGAGTGTAAATTAGTTTAACCATTCTGGAAGACAGTGTGGCGATTCCTCAAAGATCTGGAACCAGAAATACCATTTGACCCAGTCATCCATTACTGGGTATATACCCAAAGGATTATAAATCATTCTACTATAAAGACACATGCACACATATGTTTATTGCAGCACTATTCACAATAGCAAAAACTTGGAACCAACCCAAATGCCCATCAACAATAGATTGGATAAAGAAAATGTGGCACATATACACCATGGAATACTATGCAGCCACAAAAAAGGATGAGTTCATGTTCTTTGCAGGGACATGAATGAAGCTGGAAACCATCATTCTCAGCAAACTAACAGGAACAGAAAAACAACCACCACATGTTCTCACTCATAAGTGGGAGGTGAACAATGAGAACACACAGACACAGGGTGAGGAACATCACACACTGGGGCCTGTTGGGGGCTAGGGGAGGGATAACATTAGGAGAAATACCTAATGTAGATCATGAGTTGATGGGTGCAGCAAACCACCATGGCATGTGTATACCTATGTAACAAACCTGCACATTCTGCACATGTATCCCAGAACTTAAAGTATAATTTAAAAAAATACCAAGGAAACTAAGAAATAGTTTGAACTGAATGGAACTAAAAAAATGGGCATATCAAAATCTATAGAATACAGCTAAAGCAGTGCTTAGAGGGACATTTATCACTTTAAATACATATGCAGGAAAAAAGAAAGGCCTAAAATCAAAGATTTAAGCTTCCACCTTAAGAAACTAGACAAAGAACAGAAAAATTACACCCAAAGTAGAATGAGATTAAAAATGAAAATTAATAAAAGCTGACAAACAATAGAGAAAAATCAATAAAACCAAAAGCTGGTTCTTTGAAATGATTAATAGATGGTTTTAAAAAGAAAAAGAAAACAACACTCAAAAATGTTAACAGCTATTTTTTTGGACAGTTGGACTATAAGTGTTTAATTTTATTATTTATATTTGATTTTTATAAATATTTTTAAATATTATGCTCATAAAAGTCAAAATCCTATTTTTTTTAATTAGCACTCCTTTGTTTTTGTCAGGAAAGCTGCAGTGTCTTGCTTTTCAGTGAAAGATATAGCAAGCCTAAAGTCTATGGATCAGGTAAAGCAACCATTAGAGAGGGAACACTTCCCACTCAGGTTTCCATTTAAGGGAAGAGAGCCCCACTCCTCTCCTGATGGCAATAGTATTGAAATGAATACTGCAGTTTCTGCCCATCACACCCACCCACATCCCAAAGAGCCAGATATCCGCCTGGTCCTTGTAATCCTCAGGCCCTTCAAAATTTAAGCTGATCTCCTCTGCACTGTCCCTCTCATCCCAGTCGCCCACATTCTCTAAACAGAGTGTTTGTTCTCTCTCACCTTCTGCTTACTCTACCTCACTGCAAGTCAGATCTGCTGCTGTCTACCTCTGCCTCAGAAGTGTTAAGTTCCACTTGAGAGGAGCATGCCCTGATGTATTCTGCAATCAATAACAAGGGTAATACTGTGATCTGATTCCCATTTGGCATCATGTGCTTATTCCAAATGGTTAGAATCTTGAGAAAAGGAGAGGGGAGTTCTGACCTGGCCTAACCCCCTTTTAAGTATATTATTGGATTCATAATCTGCTGCTCTCAGATAATGGAAGATTTATCCTGATTAAAGTTTACATGAGTGACAAATGAATTAACCAGATTACAAATGTATGACATAACCTCACTGAAGGGGAGAGAGAAGAACAGAGCTGATCTAAGTCCCTCTGGAAAACAATGTTTTGTCCAGATACTGACAGGCTAAAGACATAAAGAACTGTACAATAACATAGCACTCTAATTGATAAATTTGCTTCTCACAGGAGCACAGGTTAGCAAGTCTAAAACTAAATATATAACTAGGATTGAACAATAAATATATGGTACATAATGAGAACCAGGTTTTTCACTATCAGAGAAAAAAGAAACAAGCAAAGGTGGAAAGGGTTAAAATGAGCCCTGTGGTGCTGGATTTGAGTCAGAGATGTATCGACAGAAACTCATGTTTATTCCAAGCATATATAAATGGATTCAGAAATAAATTTAGATGTGGAATATTACACATAGGTGTGTATATGTGTACTTTTATGTATTCTATAATAAATATAATTCTATGTAACATTTAATTATATATTTATAATAAATATAAACATTTACTAGCTTTGTCCACTGAGAAGAACCAGTGGACATCCCAGTAGCAACGAGCACAACAGCAGATCTTGGCTTCTAAATACCATTTCCCTATAAAAGGAAATGACTGGTTCTTAGTCTCAGGTCTGAAGCACCCAATAGTACCAGAAAATAACAAAGTACAGAAAGAGAGATTATCAGTCAAAAAGGCACAGGAGCCAACCTGAAAGAGTTCCCCATGGCCACAGCTCAAAAAATTTGAGCAACAAAATAAATAATTAATAGTATAAGATTATAACCCAAAGAGTAAACATTCACGAATCCATACTGATTTAAATGAATGAATGAGTGAATAAATGAGGGACAAAAGACAGTTTTTGTTTTTGTTTGTTTGTTTGTTTGTTTTTTGAGACAGAGTCTCACTCTGTTTCCCAGCCTGGAGTGCAGTGGTGCGACCTCGGCTAACTGCAACTTCCACCTCCAGGGTTCAAGCAATTCTCCTGCCTCAGCCTTCCAAGTAGCTGGGACCACAAGCACGTGCCACCATGCCCAGCTAAATTTTTTGTATTTTTAGAAGAGATAGGGTTTCACTGTGTTAGCCAGGATGGTCTCGATCTCCTGACCTCATGATCCACCCACCTTGGCCTCCCAAAGTGCTGGGATTACAGGTGTGAGCCACTATGCCTGGCCAGAAGAGACAATTTTTTAACAGAAAAATTCCAGCTTTTTTAAAAGTGGAAGGAATAAGAGAAGTAGAAAATCACTATCAGAGTACCATAGCAATAGCTAGCTGCTGCGGGCAATCTCCACTGATGTATACTAAGATTAGTGGGTGAACTTTGAGAAACAGGATATTTGCAGAGCTTAAAGTATCTTCCACCAATATTTATTGATTACAGTGAAAGTTTTAAAATGTTCACAAAATTTTTGCTACTCCTCTCTCCTGGGAGCACAGCTTACTTTCCCTCACTTGAGTGAGGTCTAGACTTAGCAGCCGTCTTCTGATGAACAGAATATAGAAAGGGAAAAATCATCACTTTGTAAGGGAGAAACCTGACAGACAGCATCTTAACTAAGTGATCAAAGTTAATATCACCAGTACTATGTCATATTGATATCATATAGCCCTTGATATGAGGTAATGAGAAGGAATCATCATCTCTGAGGCACCCTTCCCCAGTCCATAACCTCAGTCTGATCATGAGAACATAACAGACAAAACCAAACTGAGGGACACTACAAAACACTGAACCAACAAAGTGACAAGGCCATGAAGAAAAAAGGAAATATCGAGAAACTATCACAGACTGGAGGAGACTAAGGACACATCACAACGAAATGTAGTGTAGTATCTTGGATTGGCTCCAGAATGAGGGGGGGAAATGTTAGTGGAAACACTTGTGGGGATGCAAATAAAGCCAGCAGTTTAGTTAATATTTGTTGTACCAATGCTAGTTTTTTAGTTCACAGAAATGTACCACAGTTGTGTAAGATGTTAAGATTAGGGTAAGCCAAGTGAAAAATATATGGGAACTCTGTACTATCTTCACAATTCTTCTTGTAACTCTAAAATTACTTCAGAAGAAAACTTCTGAAGCAAAAACAATGTTTCCAAAAAGAAAAAAAATACATGGCTTCAATCAACAAAGTTTTCAAAGTTGAGACATTGAAAGATAAACAAAATGGATAAATTCCTAGGACAACTGATCAATACAATAATAAAATAAACAAATAGAAGATGTCTACACTGAAAACTACAACACATTATTGAAATGAATGAAAGAAGATGCAAATAATGGAGGAATAGAGCATGTTTATGAATTAGAAGACTCAATGCTGGAAAGGTGTCAAATTCCAAATTGATCTACAGTTGTGTGTAATCTCATTCAAAATTCCAGCAGGTTTTCCTTTGGAAGGTGACAACTGATTCTAAAATATATATAGATGCATGTAAAGCAAAAAGTAGTCTTGAAGAATAGCAACAAAGAACTTACACTACCTGGTATCAAATTTTCAGTGAGGTATTGGATGAACACAAAATGACCAACAACACAGAAGTCTATCCAGAAACACAGAAAGATAGCAGTCATCTGGTCTACAACAAAAGTGGATACACAGTGCAGCGGGAAAAAGATGACCTTTTCAATAATGGATGCTGATTCGCTTAGATATCTATATGGGGAAAAAATTAGTCCTGACCTCTACTACACACCATACACAAACAAGAGTTTCAGATGAACTGTGGATCTAAGTGCTAAAGGCAACACCATAAAACTTTCAGAAGAAAACATGAGACTATTTTTAGTACATTAGGGTAGACAAAGATCTCTTAAACCACAAAATATGCTAGCCATAAAGGAAAAAATTGACAAAGTTAAGAACTTCTGTACGTTAAGAGATACTATGAAGAGGATTTTTTAAAAAAGAACTTGCCCAAAAATATATAAAGAACTCCTATAACCAATAAGTAAAAGGCAGACAATCCAATAAAACAATAGGCAAAAGACTTGAGCAGGTGCTTCACAAAAGAGGATATCCAAGTTAGTTAATAAGTAGATGAAAATGTGCTTGACTTCATTAATCATCAGGAAAATGCAAAATTGAAACACCGCAATCAGATACCACTATACCCCCACAAGAACAATTAAAATGAAAAAGGCAAACATTGGCAAGTGTTGGGGACAATGTGAAGCAGCTAGAGCTCTCATATGCCACCACTGGTGGGAATGTATATTAGTACAAGCACATTGAAAACTGTTTAGCAATTGCTACTAAAATTGAGCATATGCATTCCCTAGTATCCAGAAATTTCATTCCTGGCAATATAACCAGCAGATACGTGTATACGTGTTAACCTACAGACATGTACAAAAATGTTTATAGCAGTATTACTCATAATATCCTAAAATTCAAATAACCAAACATCTAGTAATAGTAGGATAAGTATTCATAAAAATACTACACAATTAAAATGTTCAAACTACAAATAAATGCAACAACAGAGATGAATCTCATAAACATAACCTTGAACCAAAGAAACCAGAGACACACAAAAGTATGAGTCTACATTTGTAGTTTAAAAACAGACAATCTGAACTATGGCATTAGAAGTTAGGATAGCAGGTCTCTTATGGGGTGGTAGGGGACAAGTACTGACTGGAAGAAATTGCAAGGGAAGCTTCTTGGTTGCTGGCAATATTCTATCTTCATCTGGGTGTTGAATAGAAAGGTGTGTTCTGTGTCTGTTCATCAAGCGATACATTTATGACTAGTGCAGTTTTCAAAAAGGAAATTGTGTACAGTAAGATTGCTGGGGGGTGGGGAGAAAACCATATACATTGCTCTAAAAGATCCTCAGGAGCATTGTAAGGGAGGATGGTATTAGGAGAGAGATGGGAGCACCCCCAAAGCCTGCTTTACAGATTAAAGGGGAGTCCAGAGGCTATGTATGGGGCCAGGCAGTGGGAAAAGAATTCATAGGAAATAGACTCCCACTCAGCATGGATTAAAGTCTCTGATCACATATAGTTTCTTTTAGACAAGCAGTTCTTGCCCTAACTCTCCCATCTTTCCCACCAAATTGCCTATTTCTCTCTCTTTCCTTCTTCTTAACTCTAGCATAAGAATACGGTTAGAGAGAGACTGCTCACTTTCTCCTCCCTAAACTACCTTCCCTAACAACCTCACCAAGTCAGGATGCCAAGGTCAAGCAAAGAGCTTGCCAGGTAGTTGTGACACCAGAGAGTCCAACTCTAAAGGCCAGAGAAAATGGAAGCAGGTCTCCAAAGTGTCCACTAGACCCCTTCATGGGATAAAAACACTGCAAAAAATGCAGAGTTATTTTTGTCAGTAAGAAACTTGAAGCTGTATTCTTCACCCTATCAATCATAGCATCTCAGTGATTTCATCTCTAGATAAATATTCACTCTGATGACATGTGTGTCTTGCCTCTGGACCATCAAGTCAAGATTTAAGAACAATGTGCTACAGGAAGCTTGGGGGTTAATTAGAATTGTCTGGAATTTGTCCTTGGATCACCAGCTAAGCTCTGATTTAATGCCAAGTTCTTCCAAAAGAGGGAAGAAGCAGTATCATGTGGCTGGTCTGTAGAAAATTTGAGTTGACCCACTGTTCCTCCCTTGGACCATCTGTCTCTAAATGTCCCCTGCACTGTCTGGCCTCCCATGGCATTTCATGAGTCAGAATGTCCCGGGGACTGAGCTACTTTCTGAGTTACCAACATGCTCATGACCATTTTGGATCTTTACTTGGCATAGAGCTGCCTTGTCATGGTCACTCTATGTGTCCTTCCAGAATACACTCAGATCACCTTCTCTGCTACACCTTTCTAGCCTCTACCTCATACACTGCCCCACAGCTCCTGTGCCCCTTGTACACGGTTCTATCATTGCAGGCTCAGATGGTGGTATAACTCGTTAATGTGGCTTTCTCCCCTACTAGACTTTAACCTTTACAAGGGTTGGGTCTATAACCTACGCATTATGCTCTCCCCAGCTCCCCACACAGTGCTTAGTATCTTTATTGCTTTCTCTGATAACACATGTAATACTAGGCAATATAAAATTCAAATCTTATGGAAATACAAAGTATAGGCTCTGAAACGTCCCAAGATTCTCACTGTAGCAAGATAACCACTGTCAATTGGGTGCATATTCTGCCAACAAGTGGTACATTAAAAATACATAAGTTGGCTGGGCGTGGTGGCTCAAGCCTGTAATCTCAGCACTTTGGGAGGCCGAGGAGGGCGGATCACCTGAGGTCAGGAGTTTGAGACCAGTCTGACCAACATGGTACAACCCCGTCTCTACTAAAAATACAAAAAGTAGCCAGGCATGGTGGCAGGTGCCTGTATTCCCAGCTACTCAGGAGGCTGAGGCAGGAGAATCACTTGAACCTGGGAGGCGAAAGTTGCAGTGATCTGAGATTGCACCACGGCACTCCAGCCTGGGTGACACAGTGAGACTCCATCTCAAAAAATAAATAAATAAATAAATACATAATAAGTTATCAATGTTGAGATTTTTCCTAAGGATGAAGTCATTGTCTACATGCTGTTTTGCAACTTATTTTTATCACTAAGCAATGTAAAATAGGAGCACAATTCCTTGATGAAGCACATGGCTCTATCTTGTTCTTTTTAATAGCTGCATATTATTCCATTTTAGGGGGGATTGTGGTTTATTTAACTACTTTCATATTGATGAGCTTTGTGTTATATACATTACTTTTGCTATACCAACTATACCACCATGAATTTTTTGTGCACATCTCTTTGTGCCCATGAGGGGTGTTTTACTGAGATAAATTCTAGAAGTTGAAACATACAACCTTCCTTTACCTCCGCACAGAACTGGTGCAGTATCTGTAACCAATGGTGACCCAAAAGCAATTGTTAACTGACTAAATGATGGGTTCAATAAAAGAAATGATCCTAAAAAGACAATTCCTGGTTTGGGGTAATCGCTTTTGGAGACAGGCCCCTTCTTGTGTACTTGGTTCCTCACACAATGCTTGACATAATAAACTCTTCCCCTACTAGGCAGAGAGCAAGGACTATGTCTCATTTATGTTTCTTCAGTTCACCAAATAGCTTCCAAGCCTACCCTAAATTAGAAACTTGGGTGAAATTACCAGCAGTAATTGCTAGTAAAACATCGATGGTTTCTGATGAAATGCTGAGCATCATTTACTCGCTAATTTCCCTTTATTCCCTGTCTGCCAGGAAGCTCAATACTCAGCGTTGTGTAGGAATTTCCTTTGGCCTAGGGCTTCTGCTATATGAAGGCGCTCTTCTGCATTCCATTGCATTGCTTTGTTACTTTTTTTAACCCATATTTCTACAGCTCTATTGTATATGAGTTTTATTGCAAACTACCTCAAACTCCTAAGAAAGGTAATAATAACAACTAATTTCTTTTTAAGGAATTTACACATTATTTTATTTAATCCTTATTTTTTAAGTTGTCATGAAGGTAGGACAGGGATTATCACTGTCATCTGAAATTTGTGGTAAAATCAATGAAGAGCAGGAAGATTAAGTGGCCCACCCAACACGGTACAGCTAGGGAAAACACTCACTAATCTAACTGGGTCTCGTGACTTTATAACTTAAAGAAAAAAAGCAAATGAGAATGAACTGATTGCACTGAGTCAAATGAACACCTATCTCCTCTCTTCTCCCTTACAGCTAAGTAAACTCACCTCCTCTCACCTGGGGTCTCAAGGTAAACAAGTAAGACAGTCCTAGAGGAGGACAGGGAAAACAGAACCTGTCTTAGCATCAGCCCTGTAGCAAGATTCAAATTGCTGCTGCATTACCAGCACCACACACCTGGCACTGTCTTCCACCCAGATTTCATATGTTTCTCCAATGTTTCTTATGTTTCCTGCCTAATTCTTCTGGAAATGTGAAACCATAAGACAAAAGGGATGAAGGAGAAGGGAGGTTAGGGGATGGGAGTGGAAGAGGGAGGAAGAAAGAGAGAGAGAGAGAGAGAGGAGAGAGAGACAGAAGAGAGAGAATATAAGGAAATAGGACTGTTGGATAGAACAGCCCATGAAAAAGTAACTCCAATGTCCAAACAAAAGCCCTTGCTTTTCTTCTTAGCTTTTCTCTGCTTCTCTTTTCTATTTTGATGGGGGTAGAGAAGATGGTGCTTTTTATGCTGTTGCTAAACAAATAGGACTATGAGCTACCTTTCACAATTTCTGCAGTGATTTCATGTCATTTTGGAACTCTACTCAAGTTCCAACAGTTATGGTTTTTTCCTCCCATGGGAAGCTTTGGTAGCACGGGCCTCTACCCTTCCCAGCACCATGCATTTGTTTATGACCCCATGCCCTGGGCATTCCAGAGGCTGGTTTCTACTGATTTTCCCACCAACCTCTCCTGACTCAAGGCTTTTCCCTGACCCCTGGTGTCCTTGATCTCCTTCCTTGGAGCTTGCTTACCTGACTTTCCAATGGCTTTTAAAACTCATGAGTTGTTCTCTAGCCTAGACATTCAGGTGTGCTATTCCCATCTGCTCCCTAGCTGATGACAAGCATGGTACCACCATGCCCGCTGCCCTAGCTCTCTAGGCACTAGACTCTCAGCTAAACAACAGAAGTTGTGGAGATAGCACAGTGCTAAGAGACTTCCACTTTGAAGGGATTTCATACACCACTTATTCAAAATGCAAGTTGGTAGAACAAATATCTGGCACTTTCGTGAATCCTGCATAGCAGTTTAATGTTCCTTAAGCACGAGTCACTCAAAATCAAGGAAAATTTGCACTAGCGAATGGTGAAATTTCAAAAATGTATCTCTCTGGGGCAGAGTTGCTTTCTTGACGACTCACAGCCAGCTTCAACTTCACAAGTGCCAAAGTGAACCAGTCATCTTCTCCCACCCCAGCCCTCTCCAGGCTCCATATCTCAAAAAAAAAAGCACTTCTGTATGTTCAAAAAAGAAACACTGTGATCACTCTGACACCTCTTTCTCCCTCATTCATCAGTAATTTTACCTCCCAGATACTTCTCCAATATATTCATTACTCTCCAACTTCATTTCTATCATACCTTTTAAACCACCATGATCTTACTGCTAGGATATTTCTGTTGCCTCCTGGCTTGTCTTGTCTTTTCAATCAATTTCATCACTAGAGGAGATTTAAGAACTAAGCCATCGCATAAACACCAATGGCTTTCTTCTGCTTTTGAAATTAAGTACACTGACTTGGCTTTGGCTTACAGAAGGCTGCATGTCTTCCAATCTCACTTCTCACCATTCTACACCATATTTGCCTTCCTTTAGTTGCTCAAATGCACCATGACCTTCCCCATATCTCTGCTCTCAGCTTCAATGCCACCTTCTCAGGGATGCCTTCTTGACCCTCTAAACTGAGCTCCCATGGAACCTTGTATTTTTTTCATATTTAGGAAAATAGTAATAACATTGTTACTATCTGTTGAATGCCTATCTCCCTGTTCTCCATTCCAGTCCCAAAACTGCAAGCTTAGTGAGGACAAAGACTATACGAGTTGCTATCCTACATTCTGGGAATGCAAATGTGAATAAGACAGACTCAAAATAAATGCTCAGTAAACGTCTGTGGAAGGACAGATGAGAAATGAAACGGGAGAAAAGAAGAAGATGGTTGGTTGGTTCTCTTTTTTTAACTGATTTCTCCTTTATGTTTGGAATAGAGGAAATAATAGTTTCCTAGATGACTTGAAGGAAAGCTGTTTTTGAAAAAGTGTGTGTATGTGTATGTATATTTTCTTTTTTCATTTACTTTAGTAAGGGAAGTCCAGAAAATCCAAGCTTAGACTTACATAAAAACTTGGTAAAAAATGGAATCATTCGAAGAAGAGGTGCCAGTTATAAATGAAGACTATCTATGTAGGGAAAACTCAACTCAATATGGCAAAATTCCATTTTCCTAGATTCCAAATAACTGAAATAAACAAAGAACTAAAGGCATCCCCTACTGGTTATTTCACTTTTTTTATGTTAATCTTCTTTACATAAACCTTTCTTTCCTCTTTCCAAAAATTGCACACATCCCTTGGGGATATTCAAGATTTCCAAATCTTTGCAGAATCAGTGTAGCTCTAGAATCCATGGCTCTGAGACTCCATCAAATCTCTCAAATGAAAAATGGAGAATGTCTAACCCAAAATGCTCTGCAGTGACTCTCGGCACAAGCACCCCTCACACTAGAGGAGCTTTCCCTGGGTTCAGGACTGCTGTAGAGACCACAAAGCAGACACCTCCATTTCCACAGACAACATCCCTCTCCACAGCAGTCCCCTTGGGAGACTGAACAAGTATTCCGAATATAAAGTTACCCAAATTAATTTTGCAACTACCTTTTCCAGATCTTTAATGGTAGCAACTTTTCCTATTGAGGTTCAAAGAATGAGACATTTGGAGCCAAACCTGGTACACAACTGGAGAACCAAGCTGAGAAATGAGTTTGTGGTTTTCAAAATACCTGCTGCTCTTATCACGGACATAGAAAGTCTCAAGTCTCATTAAACTTTTCTGCAGGGGCTTCCTGAAAAACTATCTTGAGCTGTAGCAGCACATCAGAAAACTGTCCTATGCATTTCCCATGACAGTGCAAGGTGCGGATCAGCTGCATCAGAACCCCAGGGTTGGGGGAGCTTGCTAAAAATGCAGATTTCTGAGCCCTGCCCTAAACTTATGAGGAAATTATGCTGAATCCATGGATGGAGAATCACAAGGGAGACTGACAATACCTAAAGAATACAAGGAAGGGTCATAGGAGCAGCAGGAGGCAGAGTGCTCCAGGCAGGGGGAACAACACAGGAAGCCTCCAGCATAGGGGTGTCCTTCAGGGACTGGAATAGAGAGTCCTGTGTGATGGGGTGGAAGGAGAAACTGGAAATGGGGAGTCAGTGGAGAATGCTAAATGGGACAGTGCCCTGGTGACTGGTGTTTTATAAAGACTGTTCAGATGCTATGTGGAGGAAACATTTGGAGGAGCAAAAGAAATCAGAAGACAATTCAGGTTCGAACAAGGCTGGTAAAGGTGGAACAGAGAGATGTATGAGTTCAAGGTACAAGATAGAAATGGCACAAGTTTATGGGCTGAAGGCCAGGAGTTGGGAGGGGAGATAATCTGGGATGACAGTCAGGTTTGTAGCTTCTACACAGTGGAGAGCAGTGCTATTTGTTCTGATGGGCAAGCCTGGGAAGGAACAGGGTGAATCAAGAGCTCCCTTTGGACATGTTCACTGTGGTGTGTCTTTTCTTTAAATTGGACATAATTCCACTTGCGTGCATGGGCATGGTTTTTGTGATGACTGGAGGTTATATATATATATGCAAAGCACCTCAAAACACATGCTAACAACTCATTGAATGATATCTATATTTAATTAGCAATATTATTAGAGATATAATGTCAAAATATTTGTTGGCACACTGAATATGTTTAAATCAGTATTCATTTCTTACTGTTGTTATTGTTCTCCTGAAATACCATTTGTTGAAGCAGGACTGAATGACAGCCTCCATGCCAGCACAACCTCAGAGACATCTTGCACAGAGATTTTGTTTGCCCCCGCTTAGCCCAGCATAGGATGCCTGACACTGTACAGCTGATCCACTTTGTTCTGCTTAGTTAACAAGAAACATCCAGAACCAGAAGAATGATGGTCTTAAGGACTTGTATGTGAAGGCAGTTTGTAAATTCTCAGTCTCACATGCCAATGCTTCTTTCCTCTTTGATCCCACCTTTGCACCCCTCAAGCCCATGAACCTTCTCAAGGTTTCCCAGGACAGATCCAACCACAACAATTTCACCACTCCTGAGAGTCAAAGATGTTGCAAAGAAAATTAATCTTACACTGAAAATCCATAAGTCAAAGGAGCCCTCACTTGGTGAGGAGAGGAGGTGGGTGATGGCCGGGGAAATCAAATCCCTTAAGTACATTTTAAGTGCCTTAATGTGATCAAGAATGCAGCCCTGTTTGCACAAGAAGAATTCTGATGGGCTCTGAGGAATTAAGTGATTCTGAAAATATTTGCTGGAGGAATCTGAAAAGCCACTGGGGAGCAAACAAAATATCACTTCGAATAAGCTATTCCCCAACATCAGGTGACAGCTCAGCCTCTGCAGCCATTTATCATGTCTTGTTGGTGGGGGCGGAGGTTGGTGGTGGTAGAGCTGACATCAGAAACCTTATGTTTCCAGAGGTATAGGAAAGTGACAATTGTGGCTAAAGGAACAAGTAAGCCGGGAAATGAAAATTATTCAATAACTACAAAGCACCTAGGAGACAACATTAATTAGGACAGACTTGGAGCTCATCACACCAGCCTCAGCAAGGGACAGTCAAGCCTGTCTGTGGCAGGACCACAAGCAGAAGGTTAGGGCTCACAGTAAAGTATCAGGAAATCTCAGGAACTGGAGAGCTCAACCAAAAGGCAGGAGCAGTCCTTACCAAGGGACCACACCATTACAACCCAGCCATTCTGTGAGTTTATGATAAAAACAATTCAATGCAAGGGAGAGGGGTGGTGAGGGGCAGAGAGCAGGCAAGCTGAGATGGTGTTGATGTAGTTGCCAGTCCCTCCCCATTCATCCTGGTAGGACTGGGCTTCCCCCAGCTCTCCAGATAGAGAGGCTGGCATGCAGGCAATCTAAGAAGGGAGAAGGCAATCATCGGCTTGAAAAACTTTCAACATTACTGGGACTGGTACAAATGTCTGTCTATGGCTGCATTCACTGGCCAATGGAATGTGAGACTACTACATCATCCTCTCCCCAAAACTTTGTCCAAAGGGCATTTAATCCAGGCCCTGCCCCAAAATATTGCATTACCAGCACCAGGCTAGACAGAAGTATATCAGGGCCATTTATAAATTATCTTCTAGAATCAATATTGTGAAAACGGCCATACTGCCCAAAGTAATTTATAAATTCAATGCTAATCCCATTAAGCTACCACTGACATTTTTCACAGAATTAGAAAAAAACTACTTTAAATTTCATATGGAACCAAAAAAGAGCCTCTATAGCCAAGACAATCCTAAGCAAAAAGAACAAAGCTGAAGGCATCACGCTACCTGACTTCAAACTATACCACAAGCCTACAGTAATCAAAAGAGCATGGTACTGGTACCAAAACAGAGATATAGACCAATGGAACAGAACAGAGATCTCAAAAATAACACCACACATCTACAACCAGCTGATCTTCAACAAACCTGACAAAAACAAGCAATGGGAAAGGATCCCCTATTTAATAAATGGTGCTAGGAAAACTAGCTAACCAAATGCAGAAAACAGACACTGGACCCCGTCCTTACACCTTAAACAAAAATTAACTCAAGATGGTTTAAAGACTTAAATGTAAAGCCCAAAACCATAAAAACCCTAGAAGAAAACCTAGGCAATACCACTCAGGACATAGGCACGGGCAAAGACTTCCTGACTAAAACACCAAAAGCAATGGCAAGAAGGCCAAAATTGACAAGTGGGATCTAATTAAACTAAAGAACTTCTGCACAGCAAAAGAAACTATCATCAGAGCAAACAGGCAACCCACAGAATGAGAGAAAATTTTTGCAATCTACCCATCTGACAAAGGTCTAACTACCCAGAATCTACAAGGAAATTGAACAAATTCACAAGAAAAAAATCAACAACCCTATCAAAAAGTGGGTGAAGGATATGAACAGACACTACGCAAAAGAAGCCATTTATGCAGCCAACAAACATATGAAAAAAGCTCATCATCACTGGTCATTACAGAAATGCAAATCAAAACCACAATGAGATATCATCTTATGCCAGTCAGAATGGCGATTATTAAAAAGTCAGGAAACAACAGATGCTGGCGAGGCTGTGGAGAAATAGGAACATTTTTACACTGTTGGTGGGAGTGTAAATTAGTTCAACCATTCTGGAAGACAGTGTGGCAATTCCTCAAGGATCTAAGAACCAGAAGTACCGTTTGACCCAGCAATCCCATTACTGGGTATATACCCAAAGGATTATAAATCATGCTACTATAAAGACACATGCATGTGTATGTTTATTACAGCACTATTTACAATACCAAAGACATGGAACCAACACAAATGCCCATCAATGATAGACTGGATAAAGAAATCGTGGCACATATACACCATGGAATACTATGCAGCCCCAAAGAAGAATGAGTTCATGTCCTTTGCAGGGACATGGATGAAGCTGGAAGCCATCATTCTCAGCAAACTAACACAGGAACAGAAAACCAAACACTGCATGTTCTCACTTATAAGTGAAAGTTGAACAATGAGAACACATGGACACAGGGAAGGGAACATCACATGCTGGGGCCTGTTGGGGCATTGGGGGGTAAAGGGAGGGAGAGCATTAGGACAAATACCTAATGCATGTGGTGCTTAAAACCTAGATGACGGGTTGATAGGTGCAGCAAACCACCATGGCACATGTATAGCTATGTAACAAACCTGTACATTCTGCACATGTATCCCAGAACTTAAAGTAAATTGAAAAAAAATAGAAAAGGCAAAAAATAAAAATAAATAAATAAATTATCTTCTAGCCATAGGCCATTCAAATGATCAGTAATCTTGTTTATCCCTATCAGGATTGCAAGGGAGGTAGGAGATGAGAACCCAGGAGAGTGACAGTAGACACAAGCCTTTCTACTGCACAGCTATTACCAAAGGATCAGGACTTGCATCTTCTGAAAGAGAAGTTCAAAACAGGCAGGGTTGAGGAGTGTTTATTTTTCCTTTTATTGTTTTAGAAACAGCAGGAGGTAATCAGCTTGTGAATTAAATAGAGACACTTGTGTGGTTCTACCTGCGACCTCCCAGCTTGCTGTACATAGCTCAGATTGCTTTTAATAAAGCAATAGTATAAAGGGGTATAAGCACCACACTCACACATGAAATGGGGAGTCGTACCAGCTCTTCCTGCTGCCCTCCCACACCGCTCCTCTATGCTTGATTCCCTGCTACCCAAGAGTAGAAGCACTGTGCTCTCAGACAGGTGAGAATGAATGGACTGCCTGCAGCCAGAATTTACCTAAATGCCACAGCATCTAGAGGAACAGGTAAGGGCAGCTTCTAGGGGAAAAAAAAAATCCTTCAAGATTGAAGTGTTCCTTGTAGTTCCCTGTGAATTCTCAGTACTGAGGAAAATGATCACAAACAGGCACAAAAAGAAATGAGTGTGGGAACACACACACACACACAAAAAGGAAAACGGTAATAGAGTCACAAGGGTGGGCACCTGCTCTGAGTGTCAGGGAGGGCCACTCTGAGGGTGTGACACTTGGGTCAAAGCCTGGAGGTTATGTGGAAGGCAGCTTCCAGCAAAGGGAGCACAAAAGGCGGTAGCAGTACGCACCACGTGAAGCCCTTCCCAGCCAGGTAAGGGGAAAGGAGAGAACGGACATTCGTTAAGGAGCTGAGCACCAGGCAGTTCCACCTCATCTGCATGCCTGAAACGGTGGGTGCACATGCACGTGTGTAGTTGTATTGAGAATGTTTCATGTTCCTTCCATAGCTGGAGCTTTTTTTAAATGTATTTAGCAAGCTCAAGGCAGGCCCAGAGCATGGAAATAAATGACCAGATGAATACGTCAGCCCGGTTCAGCAGGCCATGTCAACAGACCATAGAAAACCATTCCTCACCAACATCAAGTCTTCCTTTCCTTTTCACTCTGAGTGTCGCATCCCCCGGCTTTTCCTCTGCGCTCTGGGGAAACCTTCTGTCAGTCACCCACGGAGTACAAGGCACCTTTCCCTCCTAACAGTTTGAAGCAGACAGAGCTCCCTCACATTTCACAATCAGCTCGGCCAGATTTATGCTGGGTCATTGAGCGCCATTAAGGTTGCCATGGTTACTCCAGGCCTGTATTACCTGGACTTCTGATGTGCTGGATGCAGGGGCAACAACTGCTTTGCTTCTTCTGTAATTTGCCAGAAAAGTGGCAGAGAGGCTCAAAAGGTAGAAATGCTGGACAAGAAAAGTGACAGAGTTTAGAGAGATGGTTGGTGGGGAGAACATATCATCCACCAATGGAAAATGAGGCTCTTTCCTAAACCCACCAACCTGTGAATGCCACCAGGGTAGGGCCTCAGACAGATAAATCTTGGTATCCCCTACCACCTACAACAGGGCCTAGCACATAACAGATGCTCAACAAATGTGATTGATTGATTTTGAAAAAAGGAAAGAAAAAAAAGTAGCCTAAGAATTCAAACAAAGAATCCATCTTGGACACTCCTGTTATAAGAAGTCAGGGGATAACGAGGAGATTACAGGTAAAACTATGCCTCTCTCATTGCAAACCAAACATCACAGACAAGGAAAATTTTCCAGGTAAGAGAAAGGACACGAATATGTGGGAAGGCAGGCATGTCAGTTTCAGTCCTCCAAGAAATAAATGTCAAGAGAGCAATAGATATGCAAGAGATTTATTTGGGGAAATGTCTGTAAAGGATAGAAGAAAAGGGAGCAGGAGAGGAGAGGAGAATGTTTGGGTCACAATGCAGGTCTAACACCAACAACAGGAGAAAAAGGGAAAAAGGAAGATTGGCTAGAAAGAGCCTCAGAGTGTAGACCAGCTCTGGGAAAGTCTCTGCCTGGTGGATCAAGAGGCTCCGAGCAAAGGTTGCCCATTCGAGGAGTCCCACACCGAGCAGGAATGGCCAACTCTAGTGTCCTCACTGTGCTCAGTCACTGGCTGGGTGGGGCCCACAGGAAGCGTGGTCTCAGCATGAACGTCACAGTGGACCCAAAAGTGGGCAGCTGAGTCTCTTCAGCAACTGTGCTCCCCAGAGAAGATATCTGTGAGCAGAGCATCTCCGTGACCACCCAGGGGCTGCAGGAGTAGAAGAGGGTTGGGGAGGAAGCAGAAGAAGATCCTTGGGAGGCTACAAGCTGGAAGGAATGTGGTTGGAGGTGAAGGGTATGTCTTCAGGGCACAGGGGCAGGGCAAGAGGTGGCTGGGAGGCTGTGCTTATCCTTGCTGTTTGTCTACCCAATGTCTGTTCTGCCCTTCTTGCTTAAGCATAAAACCTCTCTATGTCCATTTAGATCCCCTTGCATCTGGAAGCAGCCATGTGACCCAATTCTGGCCAGTAAGGTATAAACATGGAAAGAAAATTCTGCTGGATGTTCCTAATAAAAAGAGACTAGCAAGTGCCTGATGCCCTCCCCTCTTCTCCCCCTTCCTACCTGCACCATGGATCTGAGGCCAACAGGGAAAGCAGTCATCTTGCTACCATGAGATAACAAGCAGGGGAATGAAAACCACATGCTAGAGATGGTGGAGTGCAAAGATAGGTCACACCTGGAAAACTGACACCATGGCAGAGCTGCTGCCCGTGGCAATCCCACCTCCAGAATTCTTGTTATGTGAGAAAAATAAACCCACCTGGGGTTAAGCCATGAAGTCAAGCTAGCATCCCATGCAGCCAAATGCAAATCCTAAATAATCCAAAGGAGACTCAGGTGGAGGGCTGCTCCAAGGTGAGCCACGGGCCTACCTCCCCATCTTTCAGAAAATCAGCATTATTCATCACTGCAGCTGAATATCCTTGGCAGGATCAGAGCTCTGAGGGGAGCGGGCATGACAAAGTCACTCTGTCTTACCAATGGACAAGTCCCAAACTCTGCCCTCAGGTAGTTTGCAATCTAATTGAGGAAACAGAGCAGAGAAATTCTCCGCTGGTCTTAGTATTCACCTCTACATTCTATAGTTTCATCACTATCAGCTTGGCTTTTCATTCCTCTGCCACTGTCTTACCCACATGCACACTAACCGTGACAGACTTTAATAAGAGCTGCATCATCCTTTCCCCTTTTCACCCAGGGAAGGCTTGGAATCCTGCCTGCCCTCCAGGCAACCCCTACCACTCTGTTAAGGTTGGCCCTTGAAATGAGACCTATTTATCTGGCTTGATGTTATCTGCAAACTTGAAGATTTCAGACCACAAAAGAGTTAAAATATACCTTTTCCCATCTCAACAGACTTATGACAATTTACCCCTAGAGACCCTCAGAAAATTTGCCTCCCAGATACCAGTGATAGTAAAGAGGCATCCAAATCCACCCATCCCCCCTCACTAGCACTGGAAAGTGATCCAACACTTCAACTGGTCTACCAGCAGGAACTCCTGCTTCCAAAGCTTGGGAAGAGGCCTGGCACAAAGCAATTACCCTGCTAGATCCCCTTGCATCTGGAAGCAGCCATGTGACCCAATTCTGGCCAGTGAGATATAAACATGGAAAGAGAATTCTGCTGGATGTTCCTGATAAAAAGAGACTAGCAAGTGTCTGATGACCTCCCCTCTTCTCCTTCCTACCTGGACCATGGATTTGAGGCCAACAGGGAAAGCAGTCATCTTGCTACCACGTGATAACAAGCAGGGGAATGAAAACCACATGCTAGAGATGGTGGAGTGCAAAGATAGGTCACACCTGGAAAACTGACACCATGGCAGAGCTGCTGCCCGTGGCAATTCCACCTCCAGAATTCTCGTTATGTGAGAAAAAATAAATCCACCTGGGGTTAAGCCACGAAGTCAAGCTAGCATCCCATGCAGCCAAATGCAAATCCCAAATAATCCAAAGGAGACTCAGGTGGAGGGCTGCTCCAAGGTGAGCCACGAGCCTACCTGCCCGCCTTTCAGAAAAATCAGCATTATTCATCACCACAGCTGAATATCCTTGGCAGGATCAGAGCTCTGAGGGGAGCAGGCATGACAAAGTCACTGTCTTATGAATGGACAAGTCCCAAACTCTGCCCTCAGGTAGTTTGCAATCTAACTGAGGAAAGAGAGCAGAGAAATTCTCCAATGGTCGTTGTATTCACCTTTACATTCTATAGTTTCATCACTATCAGCTTGGCTTTTCATTCCTCTGCCACTTTCTTACCCACACGCACGCTAACCGTGACGGACTTTAGTAAGAGCTGCATCATCCTTTCCCCTTTCCACTCAGGGAAGGCTTGGAATCCTCTCTGCCCTCCAGGCAACCCCTACCACTCTGTTAAGGCTGGCCCTTGAAATGAGACCTATTTATCTGGCTTGATGTTATCTGCAAACTTGAAAATTTCAGACCGCAAAAACAGAGTTAAAATGTACTTTGCTCATATCAATGGACTTATGACAATTTACCCCTAGAGACCCTCAGAAAACTATTTGCCTCCCAGATACCAGTGATAATAAAGAGGCACCCAAACCTACCCATCCCCCATCCCCCCTCACTAGCACTAGGAAGTGATCCAGCCCTTCAACTGGTCTACCAGCAGGAACTCCTGCTTCCAAAGCTCGGGAAGAGGCCTGGCACAAAGCAATTACCCTGACAAACAACGGTACAGTTGGCAGTTATGGAAAAGAGATTTCCAGGCCACACTTCACCTGTCAGCACGTCAATCTCAGATGTCAGCAGCAATGTTGGCTTACCACCATGACTCCAAGGTCAGGCCCCGGAAATCTGATCAGCTCTCTGTGTTTCACAAAGACACAGCTCACCGTCCAGAAAATTAATTAAGGTCTCCATAGGAAACAGAAAATCCTAGTCTTTAAAAAGTAAAATTGACTCCTCTCCCCTCCTCCTCCTGTCCCCAGGAGACTTGCATAAGGTCAATCTTCTCATCTTAGCACAATTTCTATATCCCTTTCTAATTGCCTTCGCAGAAAAAGTTCCCTCTGGACCATCCTAGTTGTTTCTTCAATCTGGAGAAAAAAACCATTTGATGATTAATAATTATGTAATTCCATTTCCAATTCGGTGACCATTATCATTGGATGAGGTGACTGCATAGTTGCAAAAATGAAGTCTATCAATAATTCTGACATCTAAGTCTTCAGTAAAAGGGGTGCCATGGGAGATAGGGTGGGGTTGTGAGCACTGCAGTCACTGTGTGGTTAAATGATTGGCATCCACCTTTTTCAGAGACTAAGAATAAACTTATCCCTATTAAGTAGAACAGATACCAGTGACAAAATCAGGGCAGTAGAAGCAAGCAAAAGCTGGCCCCTTGGAAAAGGTACCTAAGAAGAGGAGGCAGAAAAGGCAGGATGCTGTGTTCTGCTCCCCGCCACTTCACGTCCCACCCCTTACTGCCTTCTTTACCCAACGTAGAAAGCCTCACTCCCAGGCAGACATCAAACTCCCAGCTCCTTCACCCAGACTCTAACATCTTAGCCATTCACCCTACCTGCTATGCTTAGGTTTGCCAACTGCTCATCATTTACTGATCTCCTTCACAGCCTGGACCAGACTCTGTGTCACTTGCTGTTATATAATGAGATGGTTTACAGGTCGGCTTAGCTATCTACAGTTCCCAGTTATTCCAACAAATACCAACCTAGGTGTTGCTGTGAAGGTATTTTGTAGATGCGATTAAGGCCCATAATGAGTTGAGTTTAAGTAAGAGATGATCCTAGGTAATCTGGGTGAGTCTGATTCAATCAGCCTTAAAAGCCTTAAGAGCCAAACTGAGGCTTCCTTGATGAAGAAGAAATTCCACCTGCAGACTCAAGAGTCAGCCCATGCTTCAGAGTTCCAGACCGCCCTTCCAGAAAGCCTGCAATGTGGATTTTGGAGTTGTCTAGCCAGACCACCCCCCAACCACATGAGCCAATTCCTCACAATAGATCTCTTCCTATATATCTCCTACACCTCTGTTTTTTCTGGTAGAACTCTGACAGATATGTATCATTAGAAAGTTTGCCTTCAATCCACTCACGTAATTTTACTAAAATAAATGTATTTTACACACAAAATTTACCTCCTTACTATAAGGAGAAAACTAGTACCGCCTTCCATAATAGAAGGAAGCCATAAAGAGAAATACAATAAAATCCAATTCAATGCCATGGAATTCCAGTTGGATGCTCCTGCCTCCCACAGCCTCCAAGCATTTGGAGCTGGCTCATCCTGCTAGTGTCAGAAAGAAAATGAAAGTTGGTCTGGTGCTGGGAGTTGTGTACATCAAGGACAAAGTCTCAGGGAGATTCTTATCAGGAGTGATGGAGAATTGAGAAGAGAATGTTTCCCACCACGTGATCCCTGTTATTTAATGCTATACCCATGTATGTCCCATCTGAAATCATCCCAGGTGCAACCAGAGGTTTCCATCCAGCACTTGCAGATACAAGACTCCAGGGTTGTGGGCAAGTAGCCAGGGAGCACATGAAAGGCTTTCATTCTCAGTGTCTGGAGCAATTGCCTTGATGTAACTGCAGGGGAGCTGCTAGTGCCAGAACAGACTAAACCCACATGCCCATCTTTACTATGCACCCTGAGAACACTGCCCAGCAGAAGGCTTTCTACTGACATATCAGGGTGGCAAGTTCATGCCCCTCCCTCAGTAGGGGAAGCAGCAGAAGCCACATCATCACATCCCTTCCTGAACAGCAGCAGGAGGCATCACCTCAAAACTCTCAGGTTGTGGCTTCTGGGGCTTCCTGTACCAAAGGAGAAAGGGTCCCAGGCCCCAGGAAGTAGTGTTCAGGAGGAAGTAGCCATTGGTGACTTCCCTGCCTCCTGAGAAACATTGGCTCTGTGCCTATCTGCCGTGACATTGTTCTTCGAGCTCCACTCCCCATGTACAGGAACTGGATTAGTAGTACATCCTTCAGAGCTCTTTTCTAATACCCTGCCTGTGTTACTGGCTAATTTTTTGTTTGATCATTGGCTCCAGTTGCTCACAGTTGACTTATAGGAACCCAAGCCAGCAGAAAGACACAGTAAGTGCTTCTGAGGCAGGGATTGTAATATCTTTGGAAAGTCCAAAAAATAAGCCAAATAATGAAAAGGAGATGTGCTTTAGGATACAGCAGATGAGGGTTCAAATCCCAGCTCTGGCATTTTCCAGTGGTGAGATCTTGGAGCAAATTACCTAAATCCTCTGACCCTCAGCCTCTATGAAATGGACCCTATAACAGGACAATGCTAGATGCCTAACATTTGTCATCTTTGGGTTAAGTGGCCTCAATTTTCCTTGGGAGCATCATCTCCTCCCACTCTCAGTCCATGTGCTGTGGATGGAGTGGACCTTGGTCCTCCCCTGAAGCACCTGGGGGACACACATGACCTGGCTCTGGCCAAGCAGCCTTGTCCTCCTCCTGGGTCCAGGTATGAACATGAGACCCAATGTATCCACTGAGAGCAAATGCTGGAGCCACTGGGCAAAAAGCACTTTCTTTCTACTTGGGTTTCTAAGCTGGTAGAATGGAAGCTGGAGCTACTGATGACCATCTTGGTCACCTCATAGGGAGTTCCTACTGAGAACAAAGACAATATAAAGGAAGGCTAAGTAGTATGAAGAGAAAGAAAGAAAGGGAGTCCTGATCTTATCATTTGAGCACCTGGATCCAGCCAAATCTAAAGTCATTAAGATCTAACCCAAGGACTTGTTTTTCATTGCATCAACCAATAAAATGAGTGTGGGCATCAAAGGAATTGAGTTGAGTACTGTCACTTACATCCTAAACAAGTAACTGCACCTCATAAGATAATATGAATATCAAATAAAAATGCCATGAAATCACTTAGCGTAACCTAGCCCACAGTGAGCCCTCAATTAATACTAGCTGTTGTTTAGGGAGCTTAAATGAAATAATGTGTGGAAGCACTTTTCCAGTTGCCCCCACAGGGTAATCAGGTATTCAATACATGACAGTTGTTACTCCTCAGTAGCAGCCACCTTGAGCCCCAATTCATTCATCCAAGAGCCCAACCAGCCAGTAGGCTCAAATGAGCATATTTCTAAAGCCTCACATTTTAGGCTCCAGGGAAGAGAAGTTAACCAACCTGAAAAACTATATTTTGTAAGCAGCGAAACTCCTTGCAGTGACCACTCAGCCCTGTGTAGTTTGGTGGACCTCAGCAGAGCTATTCAGAAGGGAAAATGGGGGAAAATCATTTCATTACTGGTTAAGTCATGGAAATATCTGAAAAGTAACTATTAGATTGCTGCAGAAGCTGAACATTTTCAAAAGGAAAAAGTAAAATTAAAAGGCCAAGGGAAAAATGTATCTTGTTTCTAAAATCCAGATTTAGATGCTGCCAAGAGTCATGCATGACACACAACCCCACTACATCTTGATGACAAGAAAGATTTAATAATTACTGTTTTTAAAGATTGATGTACTTAACCATTCTTCCAAAAATACCGATGTGGGACGGGGAGGAGAGGGGAGAGGGAATAGATGGAAAGTGACAAAATGCACCAATCGCTCGCATCACTTCACACTAGCAGTCAGAAGTGGAAGTCAGTCAGCAATGATGGCACTGCCATCTACGGATTCCACTATCATTGGCAGATTTCATGTGTACCCACTGTAGACAAGCCCTAGCCTATAAAAGACAAAAACAAAAACAAATCTGATAAGAGGAAACATTATAGGGATGGATATTCCTGGTAAACTCTTTAAAAATGATCTTTTAATGACTTACGAATTCTCCCAAGGTCTCTATCAGGGGAAGGCAATTTATGACACTGGTTTTATTGTGTTGGGGAAAGGGCAGGAGAGAGGTTAGAAATTAACACTTATTGAGTAGCTACCATACGAATATTCTCCTTTAAGCCTCACCCCCACACCATAAGATAGGTAATTAGTAAGACCATTTTATAGATCTTGAGTTCAAAATGGTGAATCAACTTAAGCTCACACAAGGAATGATGAGGTCAGGTCTGTCAGACTCCAAAACTTGTGTTTTATCCAATATTTCATGCCCTACACCACTCTCCACTCAATGAATCATTCATTTCTCTCCCTCTCTCCCAATTCATTATTTTATCTATAATAACTGGAGCTCATTAAGAATATAAGCCAGGTCTCTCTTGCTCAAAAAAGTATTTGAGGAAGGACACAGGAAAGAAGGAAGGAAAACTGGTCCAGGTAGGCCATTGGTCTTCCAGGGCTTGGCACTTGGAGGCCCCTAAAGACTAATATAGGAATTCAAACCTGCAATTATTATAATATTTATATAATACTCTCTTTTATTCTTTATCCTTTCAACTCTTTGGAGTCCGTGAAGAGTGTATGCAGATTAGAACTTACCAACCAAACAAAATCTAAATAAACAGGAGAATGAGTCTGAAGTCACCATAATCATTGCTAACATTTTTTTGACCTACATGTCAACTCTCCGCCTGTCACTCATCTAATCATTTCATGTAAATTAACTCAGAGAATCTCCATAGCAAGGATGTGAGGTAGACACTGTTATCATTTCCACATTACATATGAGCACCAAGGCTTGGAAGTAAAGCCACGTGGCCGGCCAGGATCACTCAGCCGATACAAACTGAAGCAGCTGGCTCCAGAGCCCATGTGCAAATCTACCATGTTAGTCCCCAGCAGTTAAGGACATCCCATAAACTATGTCTATCCTAGACTTTTCAGCCACAACTGGATGAGAAGGCCTTGCATGAAGAAATAAGTAGACTAGAAAAAAAGAGAAGTGGAGTTGTCCAAGTCCTGTCCAAACACGACAAGCCAGTGTCAGGAAGGGGTAGAAGCTTCACATACAGCTGCCCATGAAACCATATTCCAGCCCAACCCTCAAAGACCCACGTGTACCCTGTCAATGGAGGGTAAACAATTGCAGACTCATTTGCTACAGCAGGCAGCACCTTGATGCAGACATCATCCTCCGCCTCATGGGTGCTGGCCAACTGGGCACAGACAGCAGACGGCAGGAACAGCCACAGAAATGGAGGCAGAGCTGCTGCTGTCTGCATCCCCCGAGTTGAGAAAGCCAGAGCTGGAGCAGCAGAGATAGCAGATGCCTTGGGTTACCAACAGGAGAACAGATGTGCTCACCAGTCCTTTAAGGAGAGCTGGCATTTCCATAGAATGCATGAGGTAGACCCAGAGAAATCCTTATTTTTCCTCTATCATCAAGACCCTACTTTTAGCCCAGGCTGGTATAATCTGGAAAGTACAGTGATCTCTATCCAGAAAAAATAGAAACAGCAGACAGGCATATATGTACATGTACTTACACGGGTTTGTATGTGTATGTATGTGTATAGACACATGTGTATTCACATCTTCATTTATGAATCCAATGAGTATGCACATTTTCTTCTCCGCTGAGTCACTGAGTCATTTGAAAAAGTAGAGAAAAGACTCTTGACTCTTGGTGTGATTTCTTCAATTTTCCATAACGGAGAATTTCAGAATGTTTCAGGAGAGAACCACTTGGAGCAAACCTCTGGGACTCATAAAATGCATAGTGCCTATTTTTCAGAACTCATAGCAGCAGTACTCCACACCGCCCCCACCCGGCGCCCCACACACACACCCATTGCTACAGCCCTCTGCCTTTATGTTGTTCTTTCAATTCTCAGGGATGCCTGCTTCACATCCCCAACCTGCTTGTAATTCCCTTTGGCTAGGGATCGGTTGACTTATCTGTTTCCCTCCCATCCCAGTGTCCAGCAAACGGCCAAGCCCAGCAAGCCTTTACGCTACACTTGGAAGCTGAGAATTGAGAAGTAGACTCTCTCCATGCCACCTCCCATCCCCCTGCCTGCTTCACCCCTAGGAACCACAATTTCCAAGTCTGGAATGATCTGTGGAGATGGAATGAACCAAGATCAGGGAATCAGTGTTGAAAGATCCTGTGGAGGTCACTTGTTCCATCATTCACTCAGCAAATGTTAATTGAGCACTTATAGAATGACATGCAATTCTTAAAACTTGATAGAAGGTCAAGCAATGGGATTAGCTGCTTCCTCGGCTGTCAGTCTCTTACTTTCTATACAGCTCTTAATCATTAGAAATTTCATTCTGTATTGAGTCAAAATCTTTATCCCCAAAACTTACCTCCTTTTATTTGGATATTATGCTGCATTGTAATAGAACTGTGATGATTTAAATGTAAAAACAAAACCTAAAATGTATGGGCAGGGGGAATATAGGTGAACATATAATCTTAGGTCAGGAGAGATGTTTTTATATGACACCACAGAAAAATTAAGTAACATTTTGATGAGTTTGCCAGTGTAAAACCTGAAATACACATACACTAAATCAAAGGCAAGAAGTGAAAAGAAATATTTGCAACCTAGATGGCAGACAAAGGGCTAGAGTAGTCTTAACACTTAAAACTTTTAAAGCAACTAAGAAAAGGAAAATATCATCAGCTAGGCAAAAGACACAACTAGGTAATTCATAAGATTTAAAATGTTGAATATGAAATAAAAAATGTCTAACCTCACTAATAATTCAAAACATACAAATTAAAGCAAGATACCACATTTCACATATAAATCTGGCAAGATATTTCAACATCATAGTGCCCAATACTGGGGAAAATATGGAGAGACAGAGATACTCTCACACTTGGTGGTGTGGAACAATTTGACCAGACACATCAAAAACAAATAAGCAAACCAGTAAATCAAAGCCTTCAAAATGTTCATAACCCTTTAAATTCTATACCTTTTACTCCTAGGGCTTTATATTACAGAAATACTCAAGGGTGTACACAAACATTTATTTCCAAGGCGATTCAGCCCAGGATTCATTATATTACAGAAAAATCGAGGAAAAATCAATGTACAAAATAGAATTTTATAAATAAATTATGGTAAATTTATAAAATAGAATATTTTACCACACATAAAAATGGCATTATGGAAAAGTAATGACTTTGAAAGTTATTTACAATATTTAGTTATATAAAAAAGTCAAGTTGTGGCCAGGTATGGTGGCTCATACCTATAATCTCAGCACTTTGGGAGGCTGAGGGGAGGATTCCTTGAGTCCAGCAGTTTGAGGCCAACGTGGGCAAAATAGAGAGACCCCCCCCCAACTCTACAAAAAATTTAAAACTTAGACAGGCATGGTGGTGTACACCTGCAGTCCTAGCTATTCAGGTGGCTGAGGTAGGAGGATCACTTGAGCCCAGGAGTTCGAGGCTGCAGTGAGCCGTGATCGCACCACTGCACTCCAGCCTGGGCAACAGAGCGAGACTGTTCAAAAAAAAAAAGCCAAGTTGCAAATATATCTTTTCAAAAATACAATTATGTTATAGATATACCTTGAATACCTGCCTAGGGAAAAGAAATAGAAGGTTATAATCAAGTGGATTAACAGATAATTGTCAGAGATGGGATTAAGTAATCTCCATACAGGCAGCTCTCTCTCTAACTCTCTCTCTCATATTTGTAAATTTTCAAGTTATTTTGCAATGGATATGAGTTTCTTTCCTAACAACAGCATTTTGTATTGTAAACTTCAGTGTTTTGGGTAGCTTTACCACACAATTAGTCCATGTTAAGTCTTTCATAAAAAATACAATTCAGAGGCTTTTTTTCTTGGTCTTGTATAGTTGGCTTTTTGAACCTAAGTGCCAGCCTTTAATTTATCCCTGCAGAATGCCATCATTTTTGCCCTGAATTCCAGCCTGCAGGGTGGGGTCTTTTGACTCCTGTTGCTGTCATGAGATGCCTGAACAACCTGGCGCTGCACCTTTGAGAAATTTAATAAGCACGCTTTCCCTTTCCTCTTCCACCAACTGGGAGTACAGAATAGAGGATGGGCCACTCTGGCATCTTCCCTCTGTCTCAGTCCTGCATGGGCAGTGGGCCTGGAAGGAGGAGAGGCAGAACAGTGTGCCATACCAACAGGCAGGGAAAACAGGGATCAGAATCATAGAGGAGAGGAAACGGTACCAAAACAGAGATTATAGGGAGGAGACAGAAAATCATTCTGCCTCCAATCTGATTACACTACCAAAGAAATAAGACCTCTGGGGCCAGCTCTCCTGGCTGCCTGCGTTGTCCGCAGGCCGGGGCACCATGGCCGGCCCACACTGCATCACTCACTTAAGTGGCAACGATATCTGACAGACAGAGCACCGAGCCCCGGCCCCGTGTGTCCCTAATGTAGTTAGAGTTGGAGAAATTATTCATCAGAGAATAGACTAAAGCGGTTAGTGTTCCCTGGATGCATTAGGGGCAGGTTCTGTCGGCCTCAGCAAAGCACCTCTGTAGGCTTATCCTGAAAACCCCTGAGCCGGCTCCACGCTGGTGACCTCGTCGCTCATCTCCAGAACCACAGCCAGTCCTGTGACTCGCTGCCATGCCGCCTCTTCACAGCCCCTTTCCTCTATCTTCGTTACCTTCCAGAACTCTTCCAGGCCGCTTGCCTCCCTCATCCCTGGGAGCTCAATCGTCAGCTAAGAAGCAAAGTGCTCCCAGCTGCTTTCCCTGCCCTTACCCCTCACCCCAAAGGTCTCCTGTCCCCAGGCATCTCCATTTGTCCTTCCTGTCCTTTAGGGTCCAGCTGCAGCCACCTTCTCCTGAAGTCTTCCCAGCTCTCACTAGCCAGAATTACGACCTCTCTCTAGTGCTCACGGGGCATTTTCTTTTATTTCTCTCCAGCATTTCCCAGACAGTGGGGGCGAGGTGAGGATGTGGAGAGCCATTGAGAAGAAGGATGTCGGCTCCTACAGGGAGGAAAGACCACTTCCTGCTCTTCCATGCTTTGCATGGAGCATAAACCACGTACATGGGGTTGGTGTGCATTGGCTTGAGTTTCCAAGGTTCTCATTTCCTGTTAAAAAGAAGGGTTTATCAACATTCCCAAAAATCCTTATTACATAAACACCTACCTACCTAATATTCTGAAGTCTGAGGTGAGGAAAAGATCCCTACTTCACAAAAGAAACTCACTATAATTATTACAACTATTACTGTTATAAATCACCTTCAGGGGCTATGAACCAGGGGCCTATTCTATGTTCTCTGACTATGGTTTCTCATCTTCGCAATCACTCCACAAGGTAAGTCCTAACACTGTAGTTCAGTGACGTGCCGGAAGTCTAATGACTCAGAATGTATGAAGTCAAGATTTAAACCACAGATCTAACTCCATATCCATATTCTCTCCATTATTCAGTGTTCCCTGGTAAATGTTAAGACTCTCCCTGCAGACTGTGAGTGACTGGGCTGTACTTAAGAGTTTTTGTTGGAGTAGAACAGCATCATGGTTAAGAACACGGTTCTGCAGCCAGGCCGACCAGGTTGAAATCCTGGCTTTGCCATTTACCAGCGGTGTGTTCTTGTTCAAGACATTCACCTTCTTCATAGCTGAGCTCCCTCACCTGTAAAAGAGCAAGGTGGCTCGATGAAATCCCACTCTTTCAGTCCTATGCACCTGGAACATCATGGCCATGAGCTCATTAAACCCTAAGAACAGCCCATAAAGGTAAAATCAGCTTAGCAGGGAGGCTCTTGAGGTGAAGAGCTGAAAAGTGTTTTGAAACTACTGCAACTTAGAATATCCCTCAGAAACTTGAAAAAATATCCAAAAGTATCCTGTAGGTAATTTGAAAGCTAGTTTATGGTTTATAGAATGTTTATCACAAGCACATTTTCAGACACACAGGTTTACCAATTTTCCTAGCATCGTTGCCTGCTGAGAAAGGGTGGTCAGGGAACAAGGTGCTGAAAGGAGCCCTGTGTTCTCAGTAACTCATTCAGAACCTTTCCTTAAACAGGTAAGCAGTGCCAATAGATAAAAGTCCAAATGCCTCAACCTTCCCTCTATGAATCTTATCAAGCTCAGTCTCTAGCCACTTCCCACATTAATCTTCCATTTCTGCATATTGCAAGCTTCTACTCATCCTCCAATACCCCACTCCAGTGTCCCCTGCTCAGTAGAGCTTTCACTGATCTCTGTAGGGCGAGATCATTGTTACTACATCCCCGCTGCCACAGTACTTTGTACAATTGTCTACCATAACCCTTCTTACATTCCATGCTAGTTAAAGGTTTATGTATCTGCCTCCACTGTTACTCATAAATAGTGAGCTGGGGAAGGGTCAGGGTCATGTCCTGGTCAATTTTAATTTTAAATCTCGAATACCTCGTACATATCAAGTACCAAGTCAATATTTTTGAGTGCACATATAAGTTAATAAATAAACTTCAACGTTAGTTTAAAAAAAAAATCATCTGGCTAAGTAAATATTAGCTCCTTCCTCAGTGTCATCATTGTCAAGAACATTAAGATCCCAGCAATAGAGCCTGTGTAACTGAAAAAAAAAAACCAAGAAAAAGAAATTGAAAAACATAATATCTTTCCCAAGATAAGATTTTTAAATATGCAGGTCCTATTTCTAACTGAGAAAACCCTCTGCGGACGATTTTCTTGCATTGTTCTCCTAAATGGTCAATGGCACTCAAGAGACTTTCTTGGAGGTCTGAGATGGAACTACTTTCCTCACATGATCCATCTCTTCACAATGAAATTTCAAAAGCACACAGGCCATTTGAAAGTTGACTCCTGCTTTTGGGCAACACTGGAGGTTGTGTTCACAGGGAAGGCACAGAGTGGGCTCCTGGTAAATATTTGCAGCACAATGAATGTTTACTATTGTGTGAGGCGCTCTCCTGTGGTGCTGTTGGAAGTCAACTATTCACACGCCTCTGATTCAACCACCTCAGTTACGAAGGAAAAGGCAGTGTTACAAGGAAGAAAAGCTTTCAGTCAGATGACCCAAGTTTAAGTCCTGGCTCTGACACTAACCACCTGGGTGACTTTGGGCAAATCACTTGCCTCTCTGGGTAACAATTTCCTCATTTGTAAAATAAAAGTATCTCCCCATGCCTTGTTGTAGGGGTTCCACAAGATCAATACTTGAGAAGGTATAGTAGACCCCCTTATCCTTACTTTCACTTTCCACAGGTTCAGTTACCTGAAGTCAACTGCAGTCTAAATATAGGTTGAATACAGTACCATAAGATATTTTGTGAGAGAGAAAGACTGCATTTACATTACTTTTATTATACTGTATTGTTATAAGTGTTCTATTTTATTAGTTATGTTTGCTAATCTCTTACTGTGCCTAATGTATAAATTAAACTTCATCATAGGCATGTATGTTTAAGAAAAAGCATAGTATATATAAGGTTTGGTACTACCTGAGGCCTCAAGAATCAGCAGGATGTCTTGGAACACATGCCCCTCAGATAAGGGGGGAATTGCTATATGTCACCCAGGCCAGGCATGGTGGTCAATAGATATCTGTCGTGTATACAGACCATGCTTCTGTGGCTTTGCTAGATTTCTTTCCTGACCTTTAGCTTTGGGACCCAGAATTGTATTTGTATCTATCTCACAAACATCCAAAACAACAGGATGAAAAAAGGGCAGAGAACAGAACTGAAGGATTAACTCTATGGCAGAAAAGGTGCCTTGTCTGAACTAGAGACAGGACCAAGGGAAAGCATCTGGGAAAAGCATCTCTCTCACATGAGATGCTGAGTATGATACTGGGAAAAATTGGCAGAAAAAAATCCATTTATTTTGTTTATATAAAATTTGACAAAATTCCTTCCTTTATGGTAACCAGTTACTATTTGTGCCCAATTTTATGCACATGCACATTATCAAATATCTGCTGGTTTCACCGGACTATATGTCACTATGCATGCTGAACCTGCATAATGTGTCACTTGTTCGTTGAAGTCAGACAGTTTTTATTTTAAAGAATTAAAACAATGTGTTAGCTCTTGTTCCAAGACATTTGTGATATTTGTGACCAAGAAAAGAGCAACTTTAAATATATATATGTATTATATATATATTAATTGCCATTCTAACAGGTATAACCTATTATTACCTATTAATATAACCAAATATTAATTGCCATCCTGATAGATATAACCATATATATAACCATTTATATAACTATATATATATATAAAATTATACCTATTAGGATGGCAATTAACCAAGAAAAGTGGAAAATAACTAGTGTTGGCAAGGAAATGAAGAAATTGGAACCCTTGTGCTTTGCTGGTAGGAATGTAAAATAGTGCATCCATAGCCCACAGACACTATATAGCAACTACACAATCAAGTTTACAAAACAGCCAGCTAACAATATGATGACAGAATCAAAATCTCACATATCAATATTAACCTTGAATGTAAATGATCTAAATGCCTCCACTTAAAAGGCAGGGAGTGGCAAGTTGGATAAAAATTAAGACCTAACTGTCTGCTGTCTTCAAGAGACCCATCTCACATGTAACAATACACACAGGCTCAAAGTAAAGGGATGGAGAAGATCAATCAGGCAAATAGAAAACATAAAAGAGCAGGGGTCACTATTCTTATATAATGTAAGGACTTTAAACCAACAACAGTGAAAAAGGACAAAGAAAAGTATTACATAATGATAAAAGGTTATATTCAACAAGAATATAACTATCCTAAATATATACACACCAAACATTAGAGCACTAGATTCATAAAGCAAGTTCTCCTAGACCTATGAAGAGACTTAGACAGCCACACAATAATAGTGACAGGCTTCAACACCCCTCTGACAGTGTTATACAGATCATAAGGCAGAAAACCAATGAAGAAATCCTAGACCTAAACTCAACACTTGACCAATTGGACCTAATAGACATCTACAGAATACTCTACCCAACAATCACAGAATATACATTTTTCTCATCTGCACATGGGACATATTCTAATATCAACCACATGTTCAGCTATAAAGCAAGTCTCAGTAAATTCAAAAAAATCAAAATCATACCAAGCACATTCTCAGACCACATTGCAATAAAAATAGAAACCAATACCAAGAAGATCTCCTTGAATAATTTTTGGGTAAACAATGAAATTAAGGCAGGAATCAAAAAATTTTTGAAATTAATGAAAACAGAGACACAACATATCAAAATCTTAGGATGCATCTAAAGCAATGTCAAGAGGAAAGTTTAGAGAGCTAAATACCTACATTAAAAAGTTAGAAAGATCTCAAATGAACAATCCATCATCGCACCTAGAAGAACTAGAAACATTTTTTATTTAAAAAAAAAAAGCTAGCAGAAGAAAAGAAATAACCAAAATCAGAGCTGAATTGAATGAAACTGAGATGCAAAAAAATCCATACAAAAGATCAATGAAACCAAAGGTTGGTTTTTTGAAAGGTTAAACAAAATGTATACACTACTACTTAGATTAACAACAACAGAAAAAAAGAAGATCCAAATAAACACAATCAGAAATGACAAAGATGACATTACAACCAACACCACAGCAATACAAAAGATCCTCAGAGACCATTATGAACACCTCCGTTCATACAAATCAGGAAATCTCAAAAAAATGGATGAATTCCTGGAGACACACAACCTTCCAAGATTGAATCAGGAAGAAACTGAAAACCTGAACAGACCAATTACAAGTTCCAATATTGAATCAGTAATTTAAAACAAACAAACAAAAAAAAAAACTACCAACCAAAAAATGATCTAGACCAGATGGATTCACAGCCAAATTCTACCAGGCATACAAAGAAGAGCTGGTACCAATTCTACTGAAATTATTCCAAACATCAAGGAGGGACTCCTCCCTAAATCATTCTACAAAGTCAGCATTATGCTGATACCAAAAGCTGGCAGAGACACAAGAAAAAATACTCCAGGCCCATATTCCTGATGAACATAGATGCAAAAATCCTCAAGAATATACTAGTAAACTGAAGTCAGAAGCACATCAGAAAGATAATTCATCACACTCAAGTAGCCTTTATCCCTAGGATGAAAGGTTGGTTCAATATACACAAATCAATAAATGTGATTCACCATATAGACAAAATTTAAAACAAAATTCATACGATCATCACAATAGATGTAGAAAAAGCTTTCAATAAAATCCAATATTCCTTTATGATACAAACCCTCAACAAACTAGGCAGCAAAGGAACATACTTCAAAATAATAAGAGCCGTCTATGACAGACCCACAGCCAACATGATACTGAATGGGCAAAAGTGGAAACCATTCCCCTTGAGAAGCGGAACAAGACAAGATTGCCTACTCTCATCACTCCTATTCAATATAGTACTGGAAGTCCTAGTCAGAGGGCTCAGGCAAGAGGAAGAAATAAAAGACATCCAAATAGGAAAAGAAGTCAAGCTAGGTCTCTTCACTGATAATATGATTATACTCCTTTAAAAAAACTCTGAAGACTCCACCAAGTGACTCCTAGAGCTGAGAAATGACTCCACTAAAGTGTCAAAATACAAAATCATTGTACAAAAATCAGTAACATTTCTATACACCAATAATGTTCAAGCTGAGAACAAAATCAAGAATGCAATCCCCATTCACATTAGCCACAAAATAACTAAAATACTGAGGAATACAGCTAACCAAGAAGGTGAAAGATCTCTAAAGGAGAATTACAAATCACTGCTGAAAGAAATCAGAGATGACACAAATATTTGGAAAAACATCCCATGCTTATGGATTGGAAGAATCAACATCACTAAAATGGCCATACTGCCCAAAGCAATTTACAATTCAACATTATTGCTATCAAGCTACTGATGTTGTTTTTCACAGAATTAGAAAAAAATCCATTCTAAAATTCACATAAAACCAAAAAAGAACCCAAATAGCCAAAGCAATTCTAAGCAAAAAGAACAAAGGTAAGCATCATATTACCTGACTTCAAACTATACTACAAGGCTACGATAACCAAAATAGCATGGTACTGGTACAAAAACGCATAGACTAATGGAACAGAATAGAGAACCCAGAAATAAAGCTGCACACCTACAATCATCTGATCTTCAACAGAGTTGACAAAAATAAACTATGGCGAAAAGACTCTCTGTTCAATAAATGGTGCTAGGATAGCTGGCTAGCCACATGCAGAAGAATGAAACTGGACCCATACCTATTGCCATATACAAAAATTGATTTGAGATGGATTAAAGACTTTAATGTAAATCTTCAAATTATAAAAATTCCAGGGAAAAAAAACTAGAAAATACCCTTCTCTATACCGGCCTTGGCAAATAATTTATGGCTAAGTCCTTAAAAGCAAATGAAACAAAACTAAAAATTGACAAATGGGACTCATTAAACTAAAGAGCTTCTGCACAGCAAAAGAAACTATAAAGGGAGTAAACAGACAACCTGCAGAATGGGAGAAAATATTCACGAACTATGCATCCAACAAAAGTCTAATATCCAGAATCCATAAGAAACTTAAATTAACAAGCAAAAAACAACCCCATTAAAAATTGGGCAAAGGACATGAACAACCACTTTTCAAAAGAAGATAGACAAGCAACCAACAAACATATGAAAAATTCTCATCATCACTAATCATCAGAGAAATGCAAAAGCCACAATGTGATAACATCTCACACCAGTCAGAATGCCTTTTGTTAAAAAGTCAGAAAGTAACAGTTGTTGGTAAGGGTGTAAAGAAAAGGGAACGCCTATACACTGTTGGTGGGAATGTAAATTAGTTCAGCCACTGTGGCAACTAGTTTTGAGATTTCTCAAAGAACTGAGAGTTGAACCACCAGATTCAACTCAGCAATCCCATTACTGGGTATAAACCCAAAAGAAAATAAATCATTCTACCAAAAAAATACATGTGCCTGTATTTTCATCACTGCACTACCCACAAGAGTAGACATGGAATCAACCCAGGTGCCCATCAACAGTGGACTGAATAAAGAAAATGTGGTACATATACACCATGGCATACTACACAGCCATAAAAAAGAATAAAATCATGTCCTTTGCAGCAACATGGATGCAGTTGGAAACCATTAACCTAAGAAAACTAACACAGAAAAACAGAAAACCAAATACTATATGTTCTTACTTATAAGTGGGAGCTAAACATTGAGTACACATGGTCATAAAAAATGGGAACTTAAAATATATATATATATTGCATTTCAGTGACAACACAGTGATGAGGATAGTTCTCAATTTCCCTTTAATTGTTTCAATACAATAGCTGGCAAGCTGGCAATGGGGGACACTTCCCAAGCTGGCCAACTTGAGTTCCTTTCTGGAAACCTGCACCTGGAAGATTCTGAAGGGACATGATTTTCAATTCCTCCTCTGCAGTGTCCGAAACCTTGCCAACAGAGTTGGCAAAATGTGGAACCAGGCCATTCTTCTCCTGAGCGTGGGACTTCTCTGGCTGGCCCTGTGCTGAAAACCCCACTCCGTAGTCCTGTCCTGAGCTTCCATATCCGGCCACCAAAATGACCTGCTGGGGCTCCTGAAGATGGCGTTAGGTAACCAGAACTAAGTCAACAAACTGGGGTTATCGGCCTAATAGTTTAACAGGCTGACTCTCCCAGAAAACATATTTGCATTTTCACTGGGCTTTCTGGAAATAATAGTTTAAATCAAAGGAGCAAATCCCTTCTCTTGACAAATATTTGTTGATTATGGGACACACAGCTACAGAATACTTTTCCTTTCAAGGATAGACAGTTCACCTGTTGCAGGTGGCTGTCATTAAGGTCTGAGTTAACCTGCCCCAGTCAAAAGAACAGAAAGCTGGGTGGACACAGATAACCAAGGGCCCCTGTCTGAACACTGGTCACTTGCTTATAAGAAACTCTTGGACTCTCTGGGCATTGGTCCCCTGGCTTTTGTAAAGGAAATTCTCGGGCTGTAAAGGTCTTTTCAGTTCTAAATTGAAATTGAAATTCACCAGCTCAGCTCCAGCCACTCAAGCCTGTCAGGTTACCCACCTGAACCACATTCTCTACAAGATCGATGGGTAAATAACACTGCCTTCCCACCCAGTTAATCTCGTAGGTTGCCTGAACAAAAAGTGAGGCATCTGCAGCTTTCCTCCTCCGTGTGTTGTGGTTATTGGATTACCCCACACCCACACACACACCCCACCAAGTTCCCAGATAAATTCCCTTAACTTAAAACTTAACCTTTGAAACAAACTGAAATTCATTCTCAAGTGAGCTGCAGTAAGGCCCAAGAGGCATCTTGCTTTCCTGGCTGAAAGCAGGCAGGATGCACATCCCAAGGTGGCTCTTGGTCCAAGTGGATGAGGGATTCATTGTCTTAGCACCCTTAAAGGAGGCAGGAAAGAACAGGGGGAGGAGAAGGAGGAGCTATAGCAACCTGTCCCCACTCTGCCCAGCCCCTCAGGTAGCTCAGGGCCCGAAAAGCAATTCTAGCACAAAGGAGTCAAGATTCTCTCATGGAAGTGAGGGAGAGAGGACTGAAAGGGAACCCTGGGATCAGGGCAGGACCCCCGCTACCCATGAGGCTGACTGAATTAGTCCACCCAAGAGCATGAGAGTAGCTGCCCACTCTTAAGCACTCAGGCAGGTCAAGCATGTGCTGTATTCTTTATGGGCATTACCTCATGTAATTTTCAAGTAAGGCAGAAACTATCCTTTTCTCTTTATAAAGGATGGAACTGAGACACAAGGAGGTAGACTGACCCTGCAAGAAAATAAAGTCATAGCTTCAGTCAGATCCAAAAAACAGGCTGAAAACATTTTTGAGAGGCTCAATTCATAGAATTCCTTTCACTCACTAGTCCGCAAAGCGTTTCTCATTTTGCCAATTAAAAGTGGTTGCTTCTCTGCAGCTCCCAACCTAGAACACTTTCCCCTTCCTCTGCCCTTCTTAGGACAGATGTGAACACCCTTCATAGCCCTCTGGACTGGCCTTGGAGGGCCTTGTCCATTGTGGATCCCAACTGAGCTGAGCCCAGTGCTGGAGCCAGACATGCACGATGACACATGGAAGACACAGGAGGAAACCATAAGAAAACAGGATGTTTTGCAGAACATCGTTCCCAGGGATGCTAACAGTGAGAAGATGACCAAATACCCTGTTCCCATCCTCCAGGCCAGAGGGCTGGCAGGGTTGACCTTTACCTGTTGTCTATAACTAACACCAAGGCTGGACCTTGTATCACATAAACCCACGTGTGTTCTTAGTCTTATGGAGTCATTTGCCTTGAAAATATCCAACAGCTGTGCATTCCACAGTCAATTGTACATTAATCATGCATCATAGGGGAAAATGCTACCATTGCTTCCAAATCTGCTAATGTGCAGACGGGCACCCAGCTTCTGAGCTGCAAGGGAAGAGAGGCAGGTCTCCAAATTCCAGCTGGCTCCTTTCGGCTTGCTGCAAAGCCTCAGACATCTGGCTAGGAAGATTGGCTAATGTGCTGTCCCTTGGCTGTGGTGTGCGTGATTACGTAGAGGTTTGAGCACCACTTGACAAAGCCTCACTTGCTCTCTTCAGCCCTGCGATGATCTGAGACGCCCACCTCAGCTCACCTCTTTTCCTTCTTTTTTTTTTCTCTTTCTTTCTATTTCTTTCTTTCTGTCTGTCTGTCACTCTTTCTGGCTCTCTCTCTCTCCCACTCCAACAACTCAGGGCAGTGTATGTCAAAAAAACAAAAATAGACTGGAAACATTAATTTTTAACGGTTCCTATTTGCTGAAGACCTATTATGCACCAGGGACTTTGCACGTACTGGTTCTAAGCCTTATCAGCACTCTGCCAGCTGAGCAGTATTATCCCCATTTGCAAATGAAGAAAACTGAAGCAAATGGAAATTAAGTGACTTTCCCAAGTCATGCAGCTGGGAAGTGGCAGAGCCAAGATTCAAACCCTGATCTGGTTGATTCTCTCATGACACATTCTTTTCTGTCCTGCAATCCTATAGGGTCCTCCTATTGGACCCGGGCGATTGCCTGCGTCAGCTTCCTTAAGCCCAGAAATGAAAGATGACTCACTAGACAGGCCAGGCTAACTCAGGGCGGAGCAGGGGGCAGGGGGGAGGAAGGGGGAGGAAGGAGGACTAGCAAAGCAGGAGAGACCTATGAGGAAGGTTTTGCAGAAGGAAACTGTTTGTTGTGAAACATTTAATTATTGCACTTGGGGGTAATTTATTATCAGGGAAATTAAGTGATTCCATTAGCCTCCTGTCGCTTTCCAAAATAAATCTGTCAGGGCAGGGTGAGGGGGGAAAAGGAAATGAGAGCTTCTCTGTTTTAATTTGTTTTTCTACAGATTGCCAACTGGAGGTGCGGGCTCCATTGATCCATGGGAAGGGAGCTGGCAGCCATCCTGGGTGAGCCTCTGCTAACCTCAGCCCCTCTGCAGCCACATTTCCATATCGGAACAAAACCCGAGCCCAGCTTGGGAAAGTGGGGCAAGTGCCCAGTCAACGCAGAAGGAAACTGAAGGCCTGGGAACAAGAGACAGCTCTGCCACCAGCTGGATCTGGCACCTTGGGCAACTCACTCCCCAGCTAATAAATGAGGCTCTCAAATGGTAATGTCCCTTCGCCCCTAACCTCCTCTAAGTACCAGCTCCACAAGCCTCCAATAATCCTGTGTCTCGGGTACCTTAACACAACATTGGGCTTATAATAAGAGCTCAACCAATGGCAGTGCTCTCCTTCTATCTCACCACCAGATACTCTTGCTATCTCTATCTAATAGACGTGGCTCTCAGGGAGCAAATTCTACAGCCAGAACAGGAATCCAGGTCTGAGTCCTCAGCCAGCACACTAAGCCACTGCCCCTCACTGTCATCTACTTCTGTGCATGCCCAGGAATTACTCTACGTACACCTCCATTGTCCTCATCGCAGCAACATGAAATCCTGCCTCCCTGGACTATGGGCAATTGAAGACAGGGCACTGTTGTTTTATTCCTTATATCTGAACCAGCCCAGGGCCTAAATAAATGCAAAAAACACTTTATTACTTTTCCTAGCCCCAGTGCTTGGCACTCAGCAGGTAGGCAATATATATTTGTTGAATTAATAATTCTGTAATATGAGATTTCTCACTTAGCCAAATGGATAACTAGATCTTAACTGAGGGAGAGGACACTGTGCCTTTTTCATGGGAAATCTAAATATGTGGAAAGAAAAGAGCTAAGAACGGTCTGGTAATTTTACCAGGGAGAGGCCAAATTGTGCTCCTCTGCCTAAGAGCTTCAATTTCCTCAGCAACTCCATTGTGACTCTGCAGAGATGAATGCCATCAACTGATAAGGGTGCCCGAGGCCATGAGCCACTGAAATCTTCTTCCCACAGATGCTCAGCCCTGGCCATGTCTGCAGGGGGCTGCAATCTTTCTCTGGGCACAGTTTCCTGCTCATTTCCTCATCTATAACATGATAACAGAGTAGCATCACTCAGCCTCTGGAGAAGGAAGCAGGAACTATAGGGTACTAAGATCTGTGTTCTGGCCACTGGCGGATCCAGACAACATACAAGATCTTCTGGAAGATTTGGCACCCACTGGGGCACTTCAAGATCAGATGCACCAAGTTCAATGCCAAGGGGACCCAATTCTGTCATCTCAGAGGCACCAAGACATGTGACTGCCATTATCAAGATATTACCCCAGCTCCCCAGTCATGTCAAGTATAGTGAGGGTGAGACTTCTCCACTGTAGACCCAAGTCTGACTTCACCTCCAGCCCATGACTGCTATTTGTTCAACAGATCCACAGCTGGGAGGAACACACCCCCTAAACACATGGTCTGAGTGGTTTTCTAAGTCAATAAATAGCTTTGGTTACCACCAACCATTCAAACTGGCTGAGGATGTATCTGCCAGGGGAGCCAATGAACATGAGCTGGGAGGGATATCAAATGCCTAACTCAAGTCCTGCACATCCTGATTCTCACTCTCCTCCCAAGGGATGGCAGGGCAGAGTGGGGATGCTATCCTATCTCTTGAAAGATCGCTGCCTGGGTTCCCTGTCTATGAGCTAGACAGAGACCATCAAATGAACTCCCCAAATCAATGTGTCCCAAACTTTAACATGCACACAAATCACCTGGGACCTTGTCAAAATGCAGATTTTTATATAATAGGACTAGGAAAGGGTCCAAGATTCTTCATTTCTAATAAGCTCTCAGGTGATACTGATGCTGCTGGTCTGCAGACCACACTTCTAGTAGCAATGCCTTAAATTCTCTAAGCCTGTTTCATCTACAAAATAGGGCTAATACTAGCTGCCTCACAAGGTTGTTGGAGATTTGATGAGATAACATACATGAAGCACCCAGCAAAGCATCTCGCACATAATGGAGCATGTACTACACACGAGTTTTACCTTCTTTGCATTTCCACACCACTCCCGCTGACCCCCAAACCAGTGGTTCTTGATCTTGTTTGGCTAATAGATTCCTCCGAGAACCTAATAAAAACCTGGGACTCTTTATCAGTCAGGATGGGCTAGGCTGTATAAGCAAAATCTCCATGGTTTAACACATCCAAAGTTTAATTCCTGCTCCTGCTACATTTCCTTCATGGGTCAGTGGGTTCTCTGCTCACTGAAGTCATTCAGAGACTCAGACTAATAGATGTTCCATCTCAATATACAACCCACAATCATGATGCAATCATGGTAGAGGGAAGGAGCATGGTGAATCATGCATTGCTCTTATGGTGTCTGCCCAAAAGAGACACGCATCACTTCCACTCACATTTCAGAGGCCAAAAGAAATCCCAGGACAATGCCTCATTTCAAAGGAGCCAAAGATGTACAATTCTATCCTTTGCCCAGAAGATGGAGAGCCAGAAGCATTTGGTGAAGAACATAATGATTACCACCAATCTACTTCCCAGGGAAAATAATGCAAATAGAGGCCAGGCGCAGTGGCTTATGCCTATAATCCCAGCACTTTGGGAGGCCGAGGCAGGCAGATCATGATGTCAAGAGATCGAGACCATCCTGGCCAACATGGTGAAACCCCATCTCTACTAAAAGTACAAAAATTAGCTGGGTGTGGCGGCATGTGCCTATAGTCCCAGCTACTCAGGAGGCTGAAGCAGGGGAATCGCTTGAACCCGGGAGGCAGAGATTGCAGTGAGCCGAGATCGCACCACTGCACACCAGCCTGGCGACAGAGCAAGACTCCATCTTAAAAAAAAAAAAAAAAACATGCAAATATAGAAGCATGCCTATAACTCCAAGAGGTCTACAGACCTGCTCACTCCCCAAGCCCCGTCCACCCTTAATACTGTCTGAGCGTGACCAAGGAGATTTGGGGAGAAATGGTGCTCATTCGTCAATTCAGCAAATGCGATTGATTGTCTACTATGACCAGTACATGTTGTGTGGGCAACAAGATAGACCAGGTCCACACTCTCACAAGGCTTATATTCTACAGGGAATACAAAGACAGTAATCAGGAAATTACAGCAGATAGTAAGTGCCCTCAAGGTAAGGGACATAGTGTGATGTAACGAAGAGTTACTGGGAGGTAGGAGGGACTGACTCCATCTGAACATGTAGAGGTCAGAGAAGGTCACTCTGACCAGTGAAGCTCAAGGATAAGAAAGAGCCATACATGTGCTGAGCTAGAAGAAAATTATTCCAGGCAAAAGGAATAGCAAGTGCAAAGGCCCAGTGGCAGAAAGAGATCACTGCGCTGGATGAATGGGCAAAGGTCAGTGTGGCAGGGGCTTTGTGAATGAAGTGGTCAGTGATAGGAGATGTGGTTGGAGGTGAGCTCAGAGAGGTGAGTGGGGGGCCGCTTGTGCAGATCCTGGGTATGTGTTCATGGCCTGATCCAGATCCTTGGGTATCCTTCCCTCATGGCAAGGGGAGTCAGAGGTAATCCTGAAGCACATGGGGAAAAGTCAGCTGTACTCGCAGAACAACACAGCCTGAAGCTGAGGCCAAGGCCCTCAGGGTAAATGACACTAGCGCTAAACCCAGCAGCCTAAGGGACAAGACCCTCTGTAAACACCCACTGTCTCAGTCTTCTCTCTTCCCCTGCAGGACCGAGCTTGAGAGCTCCCTCTGGAACTCAATACATCTCTCTTTTCTCCTGTACGAAGACCCATGCTGCCTTCCTCTTCTCCCCTGGTCTATGTCAGACTGTCCTTCCTGTCTCCAGTTTCCTGCTCTCTTCCCTCCAGGCCATTATGATGGTCTTCCTCCTTAGAATACTGTTCCATGTCCTCCCTGCATGAACATGTACTGCTCTTCCTGTAGAAAACAGCATAAATCCCACCTCCTCTGACACTCTAAGGACCATTTGCAGCGGAGGCCAACCGGCCTCTTGAATTTTTTTACTTCTCCCAAGCAGCCCTGATTTGGCCTAGTGGCATTGGTTACTACAACACCCAAAATTCTCATCTCTCCAAGGAAACTGCAGGTTCTTAGAGGGCAAGAATGATGTAACTGAGCAGTTGTCCCCGTCATTCACCCACCAGAGTGCCTAGCTCAGAAATGGTACTCAGGAAATGGCTTGACTCCTGAAGGCAGAGGCAGCAAACTGGGAAACGTGCTGACTCTGCCCTCTGTGCCCAGGCACCACATTTGTCCAGGCAGCTTGCTTAGCAGGGCCTGGAGCTGACAGGGGCTCAACCAATGCTGGTGGAATAAACCACCAGACCCATCTTGGCTTGGAGACTTGGGATGGATGAGCTGACACCTCTGAGCCTCAGTTTCCTCCTTTCTAAACTAGGGATGATGTGAGTTCCTTCCTCATGAGGCTGTTGTGAAGATCAAATGAAACGTGAACAGGTTTTGTGAACCATAGAGTCCTCACATATTATGAGTAGCTGAATGAGCCACTGGTCAACAGCACAGTTGACACCACACCCAGTGGAGAAGGATGTGAACCAGAGGGCTGAGTGGAGCACATCCTGCTTGCTACTAAAGCAGGTCAACCAAGAACAAAGAGTAATGATAGGGTCGTATTCCAGGGAAGGGCGCCTGAGCTTTGAAGGATGAGTGTCTTCTATGCCATCATGTCTCACATCAATTCTGCTTGCCTCTAATGCCTTCTCCTGGCCTTATGGAAAGACGGGAAGGAGAGTTGGCCGGTCAGGTGGGGAGGGAGGCCTGGGAGGTGAAGTTTTATACTGCATTCTTGGTCCCCAACCTCCTTCCACCTTCCTTGCTTTTTAGGGAGCTTATTTAAGTTGGGTTGCCCTCCAGAGGCCTGCTCTGGCTTCCTGCATATTCCGTCATTCAGAGGAGAACCCTGGGCCCTGAGGAGCATCAGAAAAGGTCAGTGAGTCCTTCATGTGCTCAGAACAAGAGGGTCCAATCCTCCCAAGCAGAGAACAGTGCGGAAAATGGTTCAGGAGGCAAACTGTTCCCTGAAGTCCAACACCGTTCTCAGCACCTCCACACCCAGGTAACATTCCACAGGCACACAGGGCTGAGTGGAATTCGATCTCTGCCATGTACCAACTGTGTGACCCTGGGCAAGTCCCCTAATCCTTCATAGCTTCGGTTTGCTCCTAGTACCTACTACTTAAGATTGTTGTAAGAATATATCGAGAGAATGCTTGCAGAGCACTTAACATAGTGCCTGGCAATATATTTTAGCTATTTTCACCATTATACCATCAAGGCACAGTTGTAGGATTTGACCTACAAAGGACTGGAAGCTCCAATCTTTGACGTTCACTCAAAGACCCCCCCACCCCCAATAGGGAAAGAGCCACCATCCTATAATGCCTGTCCCTGAGACACTTGGGAATCTCCACCATCACCCGTTCCCACTCCCCATACTCTCAGAGTAGCCACTGGATAAAGATGTCTTAGTTCAGAACGAACAGGAAAATGTCTACCCTGGCAAGTTCCCAGACCCTGATTGCTCACATAATGGCCACATTTTGCCACTCCTCTTATAATTAGAAAGTGAGGGAGATGGCAGGGCAGAAGGCAGAGATTTAAAACTTTTTTATCCCAAAGCCATGCCGAAGTCTAGGCACACACTCAACACCCACCATGGAAATCTCACCCTGTCAGCTGGTGAACCAAAAAGCACATCGGTCTCCACCAACATTCATGCAGAAAAGTAATGTTGTGCTGGTCACCTATATGCCTCTCTGAATCTCTCAAAGGCAGAGGGAGATTATGCCTATGCATCCTTAGAGACCCAACACCTCACAAACAGTACACATGCAATAAATGCTTGTTCAATTTAATTGCATTGAGAGAACCCTATTCTCTCCAGAGGTGCAGAGAGTAGAAAGTCCTACCTGGGAGAACTGCTCCCTAAGAACCCCATCCCCTGGGGCATATGCACATCCAGCCTGGTGGCCAATCCTTTCTGCTCCACACAGGGGTTTCAGTCTTGGGCTATTGGTTACCTGTTCACACCTGCCCCTCTATCTGGACTTATAAACTTCTGAAGAGTAGAGACGATCTGTCTTCTGGAGCAGAGGGAGTAGAGGCATCAGTATGAGGTACTGGCTACTCTCCATTTGCCCCTCCAGAGCCTCCCTCCACCTTTCTCTGCTCTGCTTTCTGTCCACGGAGGCCAAACTCCATGAACTGCATCAAGAAGGTTTCCTTGGTGTCTGGCTTCCACATGGTTTCAGCCAATGGGAGGTGCTAAAAGGAGATCAGAAGGTGGGAGGAGAGACAAGTCAGGGTATTTATTTCCCCTGATGGGCCAGGGCTTGTTTGGGCTGCATTCCTCTACCCAAGGGCATAGCTCCTGTCAGGGGGCCCTCTCCTTTGCTTTAGCTCTCCCTCCTCTAAACTCTACAGGCACAGGTATACCAGTGGTTTTCTGCTGTTACTAATCCTGGCGTCCTTCATCATCCCTTGTTAGTGTCCTTTAACTCTGCCCACTCTTTGTAAATAGTCCCCTCACTGAATTCTCCTCAATTACAACCCAAGTGTTATGTGCTTCCTGCCAGGATCTTAACAGATAGACCTGGAAATCTGAAGAGCTGGGTTCTAGTGCGGGCACTGTCACAGCTATGTGCCTTTCACAAGGCTTGTCCCTTCTAGGTCAGTCTTTTCCTCTGCAAAATGGATGACATAACTAAGTGTCTCTAAGACTCCTTTAGCTAACAAAATTGTTCTTGCATCATCTCTCAGGGTCCCTAGGACACTGCTGTACCCATAGATGGTGCTAGAAACGATTTGATCAAAGGCTGCTATGGTTGGGAAAGGAGAGAGTGTCTGGTGAGTGCAGGGGTATCAAGTGCAGGGGTATACTGTGTTGCACATTGGCAGAAACAATCAGTGCCAGAGGAAACTGTTTTCCAGAAACCTACGTTAGTGCTTTAAGTGGCTGAAATGGCAGAGAAGTTTGGCTGTGTATAGGTGTATAGAAACAAGACAGCAATGGCTCAGAGCATGGGATGAGACGGAACAGTCCTGAGTTCAGGTCTCAACTGCTGTTTCCTTATTTTGTGACCATTGAAAGCCCTTTCACCCCTCTACATTCCCCTCCCTTACATGTAAAATGGGGGTGATATGAACACCTCCCTGAAGAGGCTGATATGAGAGTGAGAAATGGTTGCATAGCATTTACCACAATGCCTAGCACACAGTGAGTGCTACATAGTGGGAATAAATACTACCTATCACAATAAAAAAGGCCTTTGTGGCCAGGCACTGTGGCTTATGTCTGAAATCCCAGTGTTTTGTTTGGGAGGTCAAGATGGGAGGATTGCTTGAGGCCAGGAGTTTGAGACCAGCCTGGTCAATATAGCGAGAACCCCATCTCTACAAAAAATGAAAAATTTAGCTAGGCATGGTGGTGCACACCTGTAGTTCCAGCTACTCAGGAGGCTAGGATGGGTGGGAGGATCACTTGAGCCTGAAAAGTCAAGGTTACAGTGAGCCATGACTGCACCACTGCACTTCAGCCTGGGTGGCAGAGCAAGATCCTGTCTCAAAAACAAAAAAAAAAGGAGGAGGAGAGTCTTGTGACCAATCAGATGAACTGAAAGGCAAGATGCCATTGTGTGAGAACCAAGAAGGCCAGAGAAACTGCTCAATTCTATGGCCCAACATAAGAGATAGAAGATAAAAATTCAAAGATTTACTAGGTGTTATGTAAGAGAAAACAAAAGTAATGCTCAATAATCACCCCTACTCTCTTTCTAGGGAAATTTCCCAACTTCAGAGTAATGAATATGAGTCTGAACAAAGCATGGCAATACCAATGGGGTGAGGAGGCAGAAAACAGAGCAGCTGGAGCAGCTGGGAGTTGCAGGGCAGGATATCATGGAGGGAAAAGCTGAGGACAGAAGTCTAGAAGTCTTGCACCCTGGAAGTTGAAGACTGAGGAGTGGGCTGTATATGTTCAGGGTGTAACTGTCTAGGTCTTATCAGAGAATGCCTACTACAAGTTTGAAAGCGTAATAGAGAGGGTGAAGAGTGCTGGTGGACATTAGCGCTCTGACCCACACCTCATTAACATGCTGAGTACCCAAATAAGATATCAGACTTAAAGGAATTAAGGGAAAATGTTATCCTAATTCATAAACAGATGGCTATCTCAACAGGAAGAAAAACGAGAGCTGTACAATTGCTAATGCAAAAATTTTACTAGATGGCTTTAACATCAAATAGGAGAGAGCAGAAGAAAGAGTTAATAAACTAAAAAATCCATTGAAAGTATTAATCTGAAGAACAGAAAGAGATTAAAGAAAAATAACCAGAGCCTTGATGACTAATAGGAAAATATCAAATGACTTTGTATGTCTATAATTTGAATGCTAGAAGAAAAGAGAATGGGAATTTCTCCAGGAAAATCTTTGGAGATATTAATAGAAAAAAAATCCAAATTTGGTGAAAACTATTGACTTACAGAACCAAGAAGCTCAGTGTTTTGCCCTATTTTTTTCAAGTAGGATAAGAAAATTAGAAATAAAACCACAAAACAGCAAAACCTGACACACGATAGTTGAGTTGCTGAAAGCCTCCCTTGCTTCACTCTGCCCCAACCCCTCTTCCTCCTAACCAGTCTGATTGGGACATTGCTATGACCTCAGAGTTGCCCTGGGCCAAGCAGCAGAGTTGAAGGAGAGGTACCCTTAAGCTTGGTCACCAGCCAGATACGTATCAGGAGGATCCAGAGCCATGGGAGCAGCAGGCATGGGTGTAAACATGTGAGATGCGACTGCATAACCCAGGTCAGAGCCCAGGTGCACACCGCTGTCCGTCTCTACAGAACAGAGCCCAGTGAGAGTTATAGGATGAGGAACACTATCTATTTCTTCAGAGAAATAAGGGTTGTCCCTCAGTAAAACATCAGCCAGGCTTCCCTCTGTATTCATCCATCTTCTCTGACCCCTAGAGCCAAGTCTACTTAAAACTGTGAATTCTGACTCCAGAAAAGAGAAGGTGTGTTAGGGTTCTCCAGAGAAAAAGAAGAAACAGAAGAGAGAGAGAGAGAGAGAGATATTAATAGAAAGAGAGGGGGAAAAGATTTATCTTAAATAATTGGCTTACATGAATGTGGTAGGCTGGCAGGTTGGAGATCCAGGGAAGAGTTGTAGTTCAAGTCCACGTGCAGTTTTCTGGCAGAAATCCTTCCTCTTCAGTCTTTTTCTATTAAGGGGGAAGTCAGTTTTTTTGGTTTTGTTTTTCTATTAAGACTTTCAACTGACTGGAGGAGGCTCACCCATGTTATGGATGGTAATCTCTTTTACTCAGTCCACTGATTTAAATGTTAATCTCATCTAAAAAATACTATCATAGAAATATCTATAGTAATGTTTAATCAAATGTCTGGGTACCATGGCCTAGCCAAGCTGACTCATAAAATTAACCATCATACTATCATTCTGAGAAAATGTGTCTCCTGTAGGAAGGGCCTGTGCAGGACAAAGATGAGCGTGAGGACAGCACCAACTAAGGGTATAGAGAAGGGGCTGTGACACCAAAATCTAACATGCTCCAAGGCAGCACCAATGGAAGTAAAGTGGCCCATTTCCTTCCAAGGAGACTAGACCCAGAGCTGCTCCAACTTAAGCATGTATGTGAACCACCAGCCTCCTGATCCAGGAGGTCTGGATGTGGGCGTGAGAGTCAGCAGTTCTCACAAGGCCCTGGTGGCTGCCTGTGCCGCTGGTCTCTGGGCCATAATTTGAGTAGCAGGGTGGAGGGCCTCAGAGCCTAGATTCCTAGGTCTCATCCCAGCTCTACTCTTCGTTTGCTATGTAACTTTGAGCAAGGGAGGTACTTAACCTTCCAGAATCTCAGTGTCCTCATTGATAACGTGGGAGGTAACAATATCAACTTCAAAAGGTGATTGTGAGATTAAAAGAGAATATGAACGTGAAGTATGTGGATAGTTTGAGCTCAATAAAAGCTCCTAGCTACTATCATTATTATGGGCACCTGATTTTTAAAGAGTACATGTTAGGTAGGATATAAATAAATCTTATATTTGGTGATCAGCATGGGGAAAGGACCTAAACATACAGCCACAGGAAGAAACGTTGATAAAATTGAAGCCATTCACTCTAGAGAGGAACAGATGTAGGAAGGAGGTGGGAGGGAAGTGGAGGCCCAAAAGAGGTGATGAAAGTCTTCCTGAACATTCTTGAAATGGAGTGTTCATGGAAATAAAGTGAGAGTTATCCTGCAAGCCTCCATGAAATTAACAAAGAACAAGATGTGGAGCTTCCTGGTAAGTCAAAATGAGATCAGTGACAAAGCTTGGGAGTATCCAAAGCTGACCAGAAATGAAGAAGGTTGTGTGGACTGAGTTGTCCACCTACCACCAGAGGCACGGCAGCAGACTGTGCCACCACCCCTTCACCAGAAAGCCAACAGGCTGGTGCCACAGATTCATGTGACAACGCCCACACCCTCCAAGCACTTCCAGAACTCCAGAGCAGCTCTGTCAATGGCTCTCCCGGAGCACGGCCTCCTTCCTGCACTCAGAGTCCTGGCACTCCAGCTCTGCTGTCCAAGGGCCACTCCTGGGGGACAGTTGGCACATTCCAAGCTTAGTCATGATGCATCAGACAATTCATTCAGATTTCTTCAATTCCATTACCAAGCCCTGTGGGAGCCAAATGGGAAAAAGAATCAATGCATAAGCTGGCCAGGGAAGTGGCAGTGTCCAAACAGCCTGCTCCCCATGAAAACACTGGCCTGTCCTTACCCCAGACCCCCAGACCAGGACTACCATGTTGCCAGGACAGTCAGACAGTCACACTATCCCATCTGACAACCACTGCTACACAGGCCATCTGCTCCATGGCCTCGGGGTTGCCCTTGGGCCTCCTCCCCACGTCTCAGCAGTAGCAGTGGCCCCCAGGGGCAGCCCCACTCTGCTCCCCTCTCTGGGGCCTCCACACTGCTGTGCATTGCCCATGTACTTGTGAAGTCATCGAACCTCTCGGAACCTCAGTTTCTTCATCTGAAAAATGAGAACAAGAATAAGAATAATACCTACCTCACAGGGATGTCATGACGTTAAAAGAGATAAAGATACATAAAATATTTAACCTGATTCTTGGCATTTGGTACTGCAGAAATGTGGGTGTTACACCCCGTGAGAGAGATACCCTGCCCTACCACAGAGGAGGCTCTAAGCAAGTGTTCATTAAACTGAATCATGCTGGAGAATACTCATGGCTCCCGGGTCTGAACTAAAGCAGATATCGGGGGGGAGGCAGTTGCCTCCCTCACCTCCTCACCCTTGTCAGCAGGAGCCAAGGTCACAAAGCTGGGGCCTCACCCTCTAAGCCCTACCCAGGGAGACAGGAGCTCTGCAGGGTTGCAGAAGCCCAGAGCTTACGCTAAGGGAGCTGCTTGAAATCACAGCTCCTTCCAGGCACCTCCCCAGCAGGCCTTGCTCCCAGCTCTGTCAGGCTCAAGCAGCTTTAGCCTGAACGTTCTGGCCTCGGCCTGACGCTCCCCTCCCTCGATGAAAGGGCCACCCCCACCCACTGTCTGACCTATGGATTGGGACAGACCTGAGGGTGGCTGTGGCCTTGGACCCCCAATCCCCAGCCAGCCCGGGCTCCTGCCACTAGGCTTATTTGGGACAACTCAGTTAACAGTTGGACATCTGTCGTGTGCCAGGCTGCGTGCTGGGAACAGGGGAGGACCAGTGCTCGATGTGCAGAGGGAGGGAGGGATATGGCAGCGCCAACACCTGTCGCCTGGGGCGGCTGGGCAGGTCCACAGGGACCTCTCACAGATTCTGTAACAATGCAGATTCGTAGGGCTCCTGGAAATGCTTGCGTGGGGATACAGGGCACGTTCCTCAGAGAGGAACTTACAGACCAGTGGAGGAGGTGTACTCCCGGCAGAGGACAGAGACAGGGGAGCACGGGTCAATCCTGGTGGGGCGGCAGGCATGAGCACCTGAAGCAGTGAAACATTTGTGGAGGGTCTTTCAGTGCCTGGAATCTGAATCAGGATGCTCAGAGAAACACTGACTGGGAAAGGAAGACACGCGCCTGCAGGTGCTGGTGTGTCCTGGAAGCTTCCATGGAGTAGAGGGCGATCTTAGAGCTCACCACCTCCACCAAAGCCCACCCCGAGGGGAGAGGCAGGCGTCATCTCAACCTCCCCCCTCCTTCAGAGCTGGAGACCCCAAATAGTTCAGGCACCCCCGCCCCTCTCTACACAAGCCTGCCGGAGGGACACAGGGACAGGGCTCCTTGCAGGGGGCCCGGGCCATCACACTCACAGCTGGATGCTGTACCCTGGGGGTGGGCATCCCAGGGACAGAGCTGAGAGAGCCTCGGGGTGGGTAGAGCTGGAGCTCCGGAGCCTGAGGGGAAACCTGCCTGGCCCTGGACTCCTTGCTATGAGCGACGATAAATTTCCTCACTGACTATGCCCCTTGACTCAGGGTTTTCTTACTGATAGCTGCAGGCCTTCTGAGAGGTAGAGGGACTCCATCTCCTCTCCTCTCCCTACGTCATGCTTGAAAAACATCCAGAGCCTACCCAAACTAGGGTCGCCAAACAAAACTAGGGTTAGCAAATGAAAATGCCGGGTGCCCAGTTAGATTCAAATTTTGGGTAAATAATGAGTAATTTTTCTAATATATTATGCTTTATGCTATGCTTGAGGCATACTTATACTAAAAAATTACCCATTGTTTATCTGAAATTCTATTTTAAGCAGGCACCCTGTGTTTTATCTGGCAACCCTACCCCAAACCCCTCATTTCTCTCGCCTGACAGCACACTACCCTCCAAAATGGTTTGTCACCCAGAAAGCCTTCTGAGATGGCACTCAGGCACCCCCTGAGGTGGCCTGGGAGGGGTCAGAGAGCCGCCCTGACCCCCCGGCACCTCCTCATTGCCGTGGGTTAGGGCTGGAGGGGCCCAGTAAATGGCCTTCTCTCGCCTGCTAGGTCCTAACAATGGTGAAGAGAGAGAAGTGAAGAGGAGGAGAGACCGAAATATCACCTTAGCAGCTGAGAAAGCTGATTTGGGGGAATAGGGCTGAGAGCTGCAAGCACCTGGGCCTTCTGATATCGAATCCCAGAAGTAGACAAATCATCTACTCTGTTCCTGCAGCCCTGAACCCTCCCAGTCCTGCTCCAGGGCAGCTCGGGCAGGGGAGGGAGGCTGCCACTCCCCTGGCTCACTCTGTGACCAAGAACAGTAGCAACCCAGGCACCCTGCAGGCAGGCGAAAAAGGTGAGGGTTCCTGAGACCTGTTTGTTCTCCCAAATTCACCTATCAGCGAAATCATTCATCCTACCTATCCCCTTGGGAGAAGAGAGGTCAGGAATATTGGGCTACTGACGGGAGTCCACATGGGGGCATCCAGGGCTCTCATTGGCAGCACTAGGGGAACCCCGTCAGTCCCCACTGGTGGCAGGCCACTCACAAGAGCACCCTTTGATGAGCCAGCCTGGACCATGTAGTCACCAGTCAAAAGAAGTCCTGGCCAACAAACACAGCTCACTTCCCAAACTGTGCCTGCCTCAGTTTCCTCATCTGTGAGATGGAGAGAAGAGCACTCACCGGGCTCGTTCATGGATATGCCTGCAGCACACCTGGTGCACAGAGAGGGCTCATGAGGGCTGTGGCTGTTACTATCCCTGGCTCTGACATGGAGGGGAAGTGGGGGTGACGAAGCAAGGACAAGGCCCTTGAAGGGGAGAGAAGAGAGGAAGAAAGGGAGAATTTAGCTGGGCTAGTGTAAGACCTCTGCTTGGAGGGCTGCTGGGGGTCACACAGTTTCAAGGAGGAAGAGAGATAAACAGATGAAGACACCAGGCTGGCCTCCCAGGTGAGATTGGTGTGGAAGCAATGAATGGGGGGAAGCACCCTGTCCCCATCACAGCCATAGAACCTGATGCTTTCAGGGTGCTGACAAGCTCGAGATGCAGGAGCTGAGGCCACTTCCTGGGGAAGTGCAGAGACTGGCACAGCTAGCTGGGAACTTGGAACCCCCGCCAGGCAGGCTGTGACTCAGAGGGTGGCTCCAGGTCTAGCTGGAACAGGGATGTTCACCGGGACCCAAACAGAAACCACAATAGACCAATGGGCAGAGACAAGGAGGGAGGATAAAGGGCAGCGGTTGTCACACGGATACCCCAAGTGCATGCTGGATTTCAGGCTTACTAACACTTACCCTCAGTAGTCCATTCAATGAAAGTCGATTGTCTCATCTGCTGTGGACTCTGGGGATAAAAGAGTGAATGTGGCAGCCATGGCCCCAGCCTCTGTGGGACAGCGTTCTTACACATGAAGCAACTGCACATTGTGGAAAGTGCCTGAAGGAAACATAAGCACTGAGATAAAGAATCACAGGAAGTATGGCTTTCTTTGGTGGTGAGGGGCCTCACCAAGAAGTGACATGTGCACTAGGCTGTAATGGAAATGGAAGCTCCAGCGCAGGGAAGAACTTTTCAGGCAGAAGATGCAGCAAGTGTGAAGGCATTAAGGGGGAAAAGGGCAGGAGGATTTAGGCAGCAAGGCCAGTGCCCAGCCCTGCGCTGGTGTGAGGAGCAGCTCAACCCAAGGCTGGGGTGATGTCTGCTGGGCAAAGGGTCAAGAGTGGGATCACACGCATGGTCAGAACAATGGCTCCTAAGTGTCCACTCATCTGGGAGGAGTCAGTCACCACAGGGTAGAAAAGCATGGTGGGACAAAGTGTCCCTGAGCGCCAACTTGTGAGGCCGAGGTCCTCAGAGGAGGACGGCTCCCTGAGGGCTGGGGGTCTCCAGAAGACTTCTTAGAGAAACCTCCTGGAGGACCCCATTTGGACAGGTTGGAGGTGTCAAACAGATGCGAGCAACAAAAGACAGCAGTGGCCCCTGGCTGTCTGTGCAGCAGAGAAGAAACTGGTTCGCCACAGGGTAGGGATGGGGTCATAGGAGGAACCTTCCTTGTACTTTCTGAAGAAGAGGGAAAGGATAAGAAAAACCGCAGTATTTGTTAGCAGCCCACTCATCTCCCAGCCCTCTTTTCCTCTTCCTAACTGAACCCTGGTTGGCCTTGGAACAGCCACCTGCTTTCCATGTACACACACACACTCATGTGCTCTGGAGGAAGTGAAGCCTCCAGTTCAAGGGGTAGGCCCCAATGGCTCACACCAACCAGCATATTCCATCTCCTGGCCAGGGTCATTGGTACCAAAGACAGCCTGTGACTGAAGCCCATCTACTCAGAGGGATCACCAGGCCCTGGCTCAGTCTATGAGTTCAGCCACGAAGCATGGGCCTACTGGCAGTCATTGTAGACAAGAATAGAGGGATGGAAAGGACTGGGTCTCTGGTGACAGCACTGAGGCCCTGGACCAACGAATCCTGCAACCCACCCACCTCTGGACTTTCCAGTTGCATGAACCAAACATCACCTTTCATGTGATTAAACCTGTTTGTGTTGAGTGCTGTATTCCTTCTGATGACAGCAACAGTTTATGGACATCTAGTATGTACTGGGCACTGAATTAAATCTTGATACACACTGTTTCATGCAGGAATCATCCTTCTCACTCTTCAGAAGGGAAACCTAAGGCTCAGGACATGCAGTAACCTGCCTCAGATCACACAGCTGGACATAGAAGGCCTGACTGCAGGGCCTGAATCTGGGCCTGGGCTCCTACCCCCCAGTTCCTTCAGTCCTTCAGGGACCAGCTTTCAGGGACCCATAACCAAGGGTCTGAAGACACCCTAAGTCAGAGACCTTACATCAGACATTACTGAGGGACTTTGGACTAGGACTGTGAGAGCTCTAAGTCTTGTTCAGGGAAAGTTGGGCAGGGCAGAGGCCTAGGCTTTGGGCAGCAGAGACCTAGGTTTCAATTCCAGAATCCCACTAAGTGGCCATGTAACCTTGGGCAAGTTACTTGCTTTCTTCAGCCTTAGTTTCCCCATGTGTGAAGTCAGAGTTGAATTAAGACCCTATTATCTCATCTATTAATTACTTTAAAACACTCAAGTATAAACAATGTGAAGGAAATGTAGACATGTGTATAAATTTACTTTCATCTTCACCCTAAGGCAATTAGTAAACAGTTGAAATTCCCTATCAGGAACCCATGCTCTAGAAGGTGCTATCAAGGACTTCAACTATCTTTATCTAAATTCACACCATAGGGCTTATAGCCTAACCTCATGTAGGTCAGACACACCTGTCGTGGATAAAAAACAGGGGTCAAGAATCGGGGCTGGTTAGAAAGACTGTCCAGCATTCTAGCCTTTGCATAAACAGGGTTTAAGCATGCAGAAACCCAGAGGCGCAGCACAGCTCTGGGACTAGAATTCCCTTTGGTTCTGTGTGCCCCAACCCCTACGTGATGGAGGGGTCTGCCACCTCGTGTTCCTAGAAGGATGGCAGGTTCTGCCACCAAAACACTGTTTCCTTCTCTTGAAGTGTTCTTACACACAGTGCTTGTCCAGATGCCAAGGACCCTCCACACTCACAGGCATGGTGGTGATGCTCTGGTGGACACTTACCTCTCATTCTTCACATGGTGGAATCTGGCCTGAGACTGACTCTCACTGCTGCACATCTCCAGGTAGCAAGAGGAAGATGCCAAGCTCTAGCCCAACAGGGTTTATTGGAAGCTATGCATCAAAACCAAAAATCCTGACAATTGTTGAATGGTCACCATGATTTAGATTCCTTCCCAGCTACTCCTTCCAAGTTGTCGGGAGGATAAGAGACACGAAATACCAGCAAATGTTGTTATTATCATCATTCTTATTATTCAGGCCTCTCTCTTCTTTAATCAAAGAACATATCTATGATGAGGAAAGGTGCTGAGAAGTGGACAGAGGAGGAAAGATGGGGGTTGTGTTTTGAGATTTAGAAGGGCACAGTGTGTCCAGGCAACACTCCCAGCCCCCAGAGGTTGCAATGTGTGTTAAATCTCAGGACACATGAGGCTCTCCCACTGGAGACAAGAGGCCATGAAGGCCCTCCACACCCAATCTCATGGTCATAGACAAGCTAAGCTACCAGAGCCCTTCCTTCTGCCACCCTCCAGTGACACATGACATTGAGATATGGTTGTTTTGGTGTGGGGATACTTTGTCATGGAGACACTTCAATGATGATTATCAGAATCATAACATCAGCAATAAGTGTATTGTACCTGGTACCTGGTAAATGAAATCAGTGTTAGCTGGGTTCCTTCTGTGAATATTGTCGTAACAGGATACTGTGTGGAATATTCAATAGAGAAATTGAAGTTTTAAAAAACTAAGAAATTTGCCCACTCACAGAGAAAATGGCAATTGGGATTTGAATGCAGGCAGTCTCATTCCAGCATCTACATTCCTAACCACTGGTCTATAAAATACTAACACAATTGGGGGTGGAGGGTGACGTTACAGGAGCAGACAAACTGATTTTAAAGTTCGTGTAGAAAAGTAAACCAACATATCCACAGAAATGGAAAAAGAGAGCTATGAAAAAGAGCGTGCTATCTATTCCCAGTAATAAGAGTGTCACTGGCATATGCTCAGACAAATATCCCAATAGAACAGAATAAAAATATAAGAAATAGACCCCGCTATGTGTGGAAGTGAGGATGTGATAAATGTGACATCTCAGATCAGTGAGGAAAATATAGTTGAATCGATAAATAGTATGGGACCAACTGGGTGGCCATCTGGAGAAAAATAAAGTCGGAACCATACCCCACACTATATTTCAGGATAAACGTCAAAGGGATCAAAGACTTAAAACTAAAAACTGTGAAACTACAAAATGCCTGGACGAAAGCAGCAGAATTCCTATAAAGCCATGGGTAACATCTCTAGTCAACACTCAAATTCCAGAACTCATAAAAGACTGATCCATTTGATTAATAAAAATTAAAACTTCTGCAAGGAAAAAAATAATAACAAGCAGGCCAGGTGCAGTCTCATACCTGTAATCCCATCCCTTTGGGAGACCTATGCAGGAGGTTAGCTTGAGGCCAGCAGGTCGAGATCAACCTGGGCAACATAGCAAGACTCTGTCTCTACAAAATTTAAAACTTAGCCAAGCATGGTGGCACACGCCTATGGTCCCAGCTAGGGATGGGTGAGGGATGGGATTGGATGAGGTGGGAGGATAGCTCGAGCCCAGAAGTTCGAGGTTTCAGCGAGCTGTGATTGTGCCACCTCAATCCAGCCTGGGTGACAGAGACCCTGTCTCTCAAAAAAAATAACAATAAGCAAGAAAAATCTAAGCAGACATATTTATAAGCCATATCACAAATTGAGGGCTAATCTTTCTAAAATGTACAAGCTCTTACAAATTGCTAAGAAAAGGACAATCACACAAATGGATGTGAGTAGACAGTTCATAGAAAACAAATTTATGGTACCACAAACCCCCATGACACGGGTTTACCCATATAACAAACCTGCACATATACCCCTGAACTTAAACGTGAAAAAAAGAAAACAAATGTATAAATGACCCTTAACTCTATGAAAAAATACTCAGCCTTATTCATAATAAAAGTGCAAATGAAAACTACACTGAGATAATATCATTTGTCTAACAAAGTTGGCCAAGAGCCAAAAGTTTAAGAACTCACTCTGTTGGACGGGCTGTGGAGAAACAAACTCCCTCACACGTTACTGGTGGAAGAACCCCCACAGAGGGCAATTTGGTAAAATCTATCAAAATTGCAATGCTTATACCCTCTACCCACAGTAATCCCACTTCTGAGAACTTATCCCACAGATAGACTTGCAAACATGTGAAGTGACATATTTATAAGGTTATTCACTACAGCGTAATGTATTATAGCAGAACAAGGTGGGAAACAAACAAACGTTCATCAGTAAGGACTGGTTGAATAAATTATGATGTTACAGTACATCCATCCCACAAAACAGAGTACTGTGCAGCTGTTCGGGAAAAAAATGTAAGAATGAGGAAGCTCTTTATGTGCTGACGTAGAAAGAGCTCCAAGAGATATATTGTTTAGGGGCAGACCAGTGTTTACATTACACTGCTTCTGGTATAAAAAACTGGGAGGTGGAAAGGATTTTTAAACTAAAACTTATAAAACAAAACATAAAAGTGCTTGCCTGTTAAGGATAGGGGGTGGTAATTGCACAGAAGTAAAACTGGGAGGGAGATTTTTCACTCTAAAACCTTTTCGTGTAGCCACATGAATATATTACCTATTCAAGAAAATACATTTAAAAATTGTAATATTATGTTTTCAACTTTCTTCATGATTTACCAAGTACTATGTGAAAACAAATATCCTTCCCCACTTCCTCAGCCTCCTCCTATCCCTAATCCTGGAGTGAGGCTCAGGTACCATTTAAGCTAAAAAAAAAAAAAAAAAAAAAAAAACTGAAGGTCAAAAAAAACTGATGGGTGTGTTACTTGGAAATTGCAAGAAGGGGCAGGTGCAGTGGCTCATGCCTATAGTCTCAACACTTTGGGAGGCTCAGGCGGAAAGGTCACTTGAGGCTGGGAATTCAAGACCAGCCTGGGCAACATAGTGAGACCCCATCTCTATGAAAATAAAACATAAAAAAAAAAACTAGCGAGGCATGGTGGCCTGCCTGTAGTCCTAGCTACTTGGAAAGCTGAGGTGGGATGATCACTTGAACCCAGGAGTGAGCTATGACCACGCCACTGAACTCCAGCCTGGGTGACAGAGCTAGACCTTATCTCTAAAAAATAAAAAATAAATAAAAAACAGCAATTTTGCATTTTGATGGGGCTGTATCAAAATGTCCCACATACAGTCACACAGATAGGAAGAGAGGGGTGGGAGGGAGTGCTTTGGATTTTGTACCTGGGCTGCAGAGAGTGCCCAGGTATAGAATTGAAAGCACTCCCTCCTGCCCAAGCCCCACCCACACCACATGCTCTCCCTCCACCCCCACCCCAGCCCCTGTCCCTACTGGCGGGCCCTGCTTGCACCTTAGAATCACCTGGAAAGTTTTAAAGACAATGCCAACACCCCAACCACACACCAAACCAAGCAAGCCAGCTGGCCCTCCCTCACATCCAGGCGCTGGCTGTGGTCGTAGTGGCACATTTGTTTGTGTGATTGTTTGATTAGTGTCTTACTCTCTTAGACAGTGAGCTCATGGATCCAGCGTTCACCATTGTATACCATGTGCCGAGCGAACAGTTGGTATTCAATAAATATTAGTTAAATGAATGAAGAAAGGGAGGAATTAATTGTGGAATCCATGAAACGATGAAAGGAAGATGACAAGGCAAGGAGGTGAGGCAAGGAGCAGGCCCCTCAGGGAGACCCCATTAGGCCCAACAGCCCACAGTGGGGGGCCAAGGACCAGGGCTGACATCCACACCAAGCCCTGACCCCTTACTTGGCTGTGATAGGCAACTCGTTTTCTCCAGGGAGCTGATGGATCCTACCAAGGGCTGAGGAAACATTGATCTTCAACCCTAATCACGGAAGGCTTTCTGATTGGCAGGCACTAAGCGCAGCCCAGGGGCAAGAAGCAAGGCTGGGCCCCTCTGCTCTGGACAACACCACTTCTGGAGCGCCCAGTAAGGACTGTCGTATTTGCACATGACAGAAACTGGCCAAATGGCAAAATGCCATACAGGTCACCCTGCCCTAGGCTTTTGGCCTTTCTCCTGAACATGCTAAAAGGAGTCATGAGCTGCCACGTGGATTTAATAAACCAGATACCCATGACACAAACCAAGCTGACAAAGTAGTCCCCTAGGAGATCAGAGGTGTGGTCCTCTCCTTTGGAAAACATCTCCCCCTCCACCCACCAGTATAATAGCCCAGCAGCTCGTTGCCCAGGGAGGTATTGGGAGTCCTAGCAAGCCAGAAGGAATGGACCAGTAGACTAAAGGGCAGTAAGAGCTAATACCGAGGTGGACACAGGATCCAAGTTGAAGGAAAGTTGCTTCCCAAAGCCAAACCCAAAGTGGGAGAACTGCGCACCCCCCAATCCTGCCTTCAACACTAGCAATATAATGAATGAGCATTTACCAAAGTTTTCCTGAGCCTGGGGCTGTGCTAAACCCTATGTGTGTATTATCTGTAGGTACTCTTATTGTCCCCATCCACCAGATGAGGAAACTGAGGCACAGAAAGGCTAAATAACTTGTTTAAGTCTTTGAGGCTTTGCTGTGCAACACAATAGCCACTAAGGACATGCCACTATTGAGCCCTTGAATGTGGCTAGTTTGAACTGGGGTGTGCTGTAAGGAACAGGATGTGCCTGTGTCCCAAATAGCTTCAGATTGTATCCAAACTGTATTATTTGCCTGTCAGTATTAATCTTGTTTCTCTACTGAGCTCTGAGCACATGGAGGACAGGTAATCTCCAGGGCGTGGTGCCAGCCACCCCACGTGGCCTTGGTCAGGGTCAGCCGAGAATGACCATGGCAGAGCCCCAAGTGAAATCCTTGCTGCCCCCTGGGGGAGACTCTGTGGGACCGGATTGAATGCACTGACCTTCCTCGGCCCTGTGAGGCAGCGTCACCAGCTCAGCTCTGTGGGAAGAGATGGGGGAAGGGTCTGGGGACACTCGAAGTGGCCCAAACTCTTTCTGCTCGTTACACATGCTCAGCCCCAGGGGGCCCACAGACTCCCTACAAATCCCGGCTCTGCTTCTCACGTTCTGCCCTTTCTGGTCATGAGATGGGAGGGATGGTGGGCTGCAATGGCAGCTCTGCAAGTGTCACCCTCCCTCCCTGCCTTTCCCGTTAGCCAGAGAAGCTGAGTGTATTAGTCCATTTTCACACTGCTATAAAGACATACCTGAGACAGGGTAATTCATAAACAAAGGAGGTTTAATCAACTCACAGTTCTACATGGCTCAGGAAACTTATAATCATGGCAGAAGGTGAAGGGGAAGCAATCACCTTCTTCACAAGGCGGCAGGAGGGAGAGAGCACGCAGGCGGCAGGAGAGAGAGAGCTTGCAGGGGAAACTGTCCCTTATGAAACCATCAGATCTCATGAGAACTTCCTAACTATCACGTGAACAGCATGGGGGAACTGCCCCCATGATCCAATCACCTCCCACCGGGTCCCTCCCTAGACTCATGGGGATTACAATTCAAGATGAGATTTGGATGAGGACACAGAGCCAAACCATATCACCAAGTGTGAGAATGATGACAGGGTCACAGCCAACTCTGTAGGGAAGCCTACAACACCAGTCACCTCCAAGAGATGCCATATTCCACACAGATACACAAATTATGTCTACTAGCTACCCAAGAAAAGTAAAATCAACAGACCAGTGAACACTACATTTTGGGATGCAGCTCGGTGGAGCTGGGGATCTGGATGAGAAAGAAGCAGGGAACACTCCCCCTGCTCAGCACGGCGCCCGGCGTGTGGTGGAAGTTAATGCACACGGCTCATGCCCTGCACATGCTGTTCACTGCCTGGAACAGCTGCCCCATCCGACAAACCCCACCCTTGCATGTTGGGCTCTGGCTGCCCCTCTGTGGAACCGTCCATGCCCTCCCACCGGGGAAACGGTGTCTCCCACCTCCATCCCACTGCCACCCCTTATACTGACCCCATGACAGTGCCCAGCCTGCTGCCACCCTCCCCACTTCTAGGGGAGGATTAGACACGAAGCCCTGCTTGGAGAAGCCTGTTCAGCACTGAAACAAGCACCGTTTTAGCTCAAGCTTCCCATTTTTATTCCAAACACAAAATAGAGAAGTTTTATCAAGCACATTCAATCACCACTCTTCCTCCTTTCCTCGCATTCCAATAAACGCTATTTAAGCCTTGGCAGGCTCGAACAAATGGGAATCAAAATTCAAGTCACTTTACAATACATCCTGGAGTTCATTCATCCTCACGTTGATTGCTTCAGTCATCCTTCACCAAGCGTCTTCTGGGAGCCAGCGGCAGTGCTACACCGCGGCATCCCATGGTGGTCTCTGCCCTCCAGAGGCTGCCAGTCTAATGGGAAACAGCTTGCTGCATCTTTAGTCGTCTGTCTATATGTCCCTGTGCTATGACAGAAAAATGAAAAGAATGCCGTGGGAATACAGATGATGGAGGGAAGGACTAATCTGTCCGGAGGGATCAGAGAGGACTTCACGGAGGAACTGACATGTTAGCTGGATTTTTTTTTTAAATGACAAAGCCAGGTTTATTGCTCTGGGTTGAACCTGTGAAGGTAGGACCTGGGAAGGAGGACAGGGGCAGATGAGATTGGTGACTGTATCTTCCTGGCCATTGCTGGGTTCTCAGCACCCTAGGATCTGCTGCCCAAGGGCCAGGCCCCCAATGAAGTTCTAGGTGAGACCCAGTGCTGAGGGACAGGGTCGTCTTCCTGACAATGCAGCCTGTGGGATCACCTGTAAGGTCCCATCATGGAGGTGGGGGCTGCAGTGTTGGCCTGTGCTGGGGCCAGCATCCTCAGGAAGGTGTCTTGTTGGAGGAGGTGGCAGCAGCCGTCCCTTTCTTCTTGGTCGGGGCCTTCAGCAGTGCCAGCTTCTTGGGCAGGCTGTTGCTGGCTTTCATCACCATGACATGTTCGATCTTCTTCCAGATCCTGACTTCTAGATTCTTATTAAGCTTTTGCTGCTGACCGACGCACGCCTTCTTGGGAGCTGTAACACGACCGTCTTTCCTGCGGCCCCGGTTCCTTTCAGAGGCCGCCGCTGCCTCTTCGCTGGCTTGGGCACCTGGAACTTGCGCTGCCCCTGCGCTAGGATCCCGCACGCAGCGGAAGAGGCCAGCTGGATCTTAAAGGATAAGAAGAAAGGAAGAGAAGTTCCAGGCAAAGGGAACACACATGAGAATGCAAGAATGTAGGAAAGGGCACTGTGAATTCCGAACACAATGAGAAAAATTCCACACACCTGGACTATAAGGTGCACGTGCAGGAGTATTGCTGATGAGGCCAGGGAGAAAAGTTGGGTCCATGTGTTGAAGGGCTATGTGTGTTGCTGTAGGTGGCAGGGAGCTGATGGTATCTATTTTGTAGAAAATTAACTCTGGGCAGGGTGCAGTGGCTCATGCCTGTAGTCCCAGCACTTTGGGAGGCCGAGGAGGGCGGATCACGAGGTCAAGAAATCAAGACAATCTTGGTCAACATGGTGAAACCCCGTCTCTACCAAAAATACAAAAATTAGCTGAGCATAGTGGTGGGCGCCTGTAGTCCCAGCCACTCAGGAGGCTGAGGCAGGAGAATCGTTTGAACCCAGGAGGAGAAGGGTGCAGTGAGCCGAGATTGTGCCACTGCACTCCAGCCTGGCGATAGAGTGAGACTTTGTTTCAAAAAAAAAAATTTTTTTTCACTTCGAAAGCTGGGTGAAAAGCAAGACCATTCTGGAGTGCATAAGGTGCCCTACTGGGCACAGCATATTGGACCCTTGCAGAAGAGCATTGACTTTTTATGTTAAAGGTCTGTTTGCTACAGACTAGACAGATAGGAGTGGGGAAATTAATCTCCTAAATAGGGAATGGAACAGGTGTCCCCACTCCTGCCTCCCATGGCCATGACAGGCATTGCTAATCAATCACAGCACTACTTTCTGGTGAGTCTGGTCTTGGCCCCAGATTCTTCCCAATACAGAGCTCCATGTTACCACCACAATTTAGCCGAGGCGGCACGTGAAACGAAGCATATTTTCCATTATTACACCAGGGAAATAAGCCTATTATTGACGTTAGTCCAAACTAAGCAACATCAACTAGTAAAGCTTAATGTAAAAGTTCCTAAGAAGTACTATTCAAAATAAACACAATGAGTTGGAGGGGAAGAATCAAGTTCATAGCCTTGAGAAAGTAGCATTTAAAAGTGACCGGGGGCGGGGGGGTCTTGGGCCTCGAGATTAATTTTTTTCCAACACAGCAGACCCACAGGTTAATCATCATAAAGCTGTCACTCTCTCCACCCTGCACTTGGAGATGATAAGAAATGTTCAAGGCCTTGCCACCGCAGGTTTTACCTTCCAATTTCCCCTTTCACCTGCAGGAGAAGGGAGTTGCAAAGTGCAATGTACAAAAGAAATCAATTAGGATTCCTAAAGCGGGTGAGGGGCCAGCCATATTCCTGGTCCAGCCCAACAAGTCGGCTGTTCCCCTGGCTAGAACGAGGCAAGAATCCATCTGGCCATGGCCCCCTGCCCTGTCTCAGTCCAGAATTCCAGAAGGACAGCAAGGGTCAAGTTCTGAAAATCCGGGCTTTGTGCTTCGGGGGTGGCCTTTGGCAAGGAAACGGGACAAGCAAATACCACATTGGTCTTTTGATCCTCTGTGCTTGACCTCTGCCCAGGGCCTCCATTTCCTTTTCACACCTCCCAGCTCCACCCCAAAAAGCAGAAGAAAAGCAATACTGGCCCCTGGGGTTCCCACTACCAAGTGCCCAGAAAAGCTGGAAAGGTGCAGGGAGAAGGAGTCCCACCCCATTCCCCTGAGCACGCCTCCACCTTCTCTGCAGGGCCCCACAAACAACTGTCTATTTGCTTCCTCTTCACCTAAGTAGGAGGCCCCAGCAGCTATGGCTGGTCCCTAATAGGGTGGGAGCCCAGCTCCCCAGACCCTAAGTCAGCCAGCATCTGTGAATCCTGAAGCTCCCTCACCCACAACGAAAACCCACAAGGACCCAGCAAGCAGGGCAGGACACTGGAAATCTCATCCAGTGTGGACTTTAGAACTGGAAGACATGCATGGGAGGGAGGGTCCTTCTAGACCAGGACTGAGTCCCCAATCCCCTAGAGGCTGAATCCTTAACCCCAGCCTCAGCTTCCTCCTCTATAAAATGGGAATTCTAATACTGACTTTGCAAGCTTATTGGAAGGATTAAAAACTGGGTACAGGAGGAGCCACCTAACAGAGTAGTTGGCACACAGCAGGAGCTCAGCACCTGCACAGCTACTAGCTGGACCATCTGCCTAGACCATGTGAATGGCAGAAGGCCTGGAGCTGTGGCTCATTCATACTGGGTGGTGGAGAGGTTGCTCTTTTCACTACCAAGTGAAGCTTCTGCCATGGAGCGTTCAATCCCTCAGCCCATGGTCACCCCTGAGGCCCATGAAATTTCAAAGAGATTCTGTAGGATTAGGAACAGAAGGAACTGGGCCAGCCTCCAACCAGCCTTTGCCTCTAGGGCAGTGGCCTTTGTGAGACACACTCACTGCCAGCATCCCCACCTCCCGGGCCACCTGAATGCCTGGCAGGGTTTGTTTTCCTCTAAGCATGACCAGGTCCATCCCAGAGTGGGGCAATCATTCAGGGAGTTCCCACAGCATCCCTAATATATGCGCCCCTATCACGTCAACCTTAGGCTGGGGTGGGACAGTCTGGGTAAATGACTTAATAGCAGGACAGTCACATGCCTGATATTCACTGCACCTTCCTCCCTTTCCAGCTTTCCAGCCTCAGCCTGGACTCATGATAGAGGGACCCACGTATCCCGCAGCAAGAGGGTTCCCCAAGCCATTCAGCTTTGGCCCCAAATACACCCAGCAAACCGAAAGCTCCTCAGATGGTTGTCTCCACCCTATTTAGGGACGATCTTATGCTCTTGGCACTCACTCTGGGAGACTATGCTGTATCCCACGCAGCTTATCCAAAAAGGATCTTCCCATTTCATCAAACTTTCCCTGAAAGCACTTGGGTAAACATTGCCTGTGACATTAAATTTCCAGTGGGTTTTTTTGTGTGTGTCCCCTACAGATGGGGCTCTAGACAGCTGCCCATTGCTTAATACTGCTAAGTGCCAAGGTAATTTCCTTCTTAGAAACTCACAGCTCCACAAATGCCAGCCATTGTCCAGATGATGCCAGGTCAGACTCCGGCCCACGGCGGCAGCTTCTCTTAATCCCCTTTCACTGCTGAAAGGACACGCATATCTCCAAGTCATTGCAGCTTGCAAAATGCTTTCCCAGCTTGATCTCTTTTGGCCAAATTTCTGGGATTTTGGGTGGGCAGAAGGCATCATCTTCCTTCTACAACTGAGGAAACAAATGGGCAGAAAAGTAGCCCAGGGGCCCATGGAGCTAGAAGTGGCAGAGAAATGGCAAGGATGTCTCTTGGCAGATCCAGAACACAACAGACATGTCTGTGCCTTGAATTTTTAAGCTATTTACATAGTATTTAAGCTTCTTTGGCTGCAAGTTGAAAGAGATAACAGATGGGACCCTCTGGTAAAGAGAGAGGTGAAGATTGGGCAAGATACGTAGAGAGAGGGGAAATCTGCAGCAAGAAATAGTTTTGATAGTATGAATACGGACCATACATTGAGCACTTACTACATACTTCACATCCATCATCACATTCTACCCAACTTGTGAGAGGATATCATCCCCATTTTACAGCTGAGAAAACCGACGCTCAGAGAAGAGAAGTGACTGTGCAGATACTCATCCAGTAAATGGAAAAGCCTGATACACACCCATGTTTGTCTGAACCCCTGACCCATCACATCAGTCACTACGCCGCTCCAGTTGCAGCCCGGTTCTGCCCCTTCCAGCTCCATGGGGCGCTGGGCTGTTTTTCTGGCCCCTTCTGTTTCCTCAATTGTAGGGGGCAGATCATGCCTTCTGCCCAACCCAACTCCCAGAACTTTGACCCAAAGAGATCAAGGTGGAAAAGCATTTTGTAAACCTGCAATGAACTGGAACTACCAAGCATCTCCCGGCCTTCCTACTGAATCAGAGCAGATTCCTCCAACGGAGGATCTTGCCCCTCTTTTCTGCCACCACTCTACAGGGCACTGGTTCCTCCTCTTTTTCTTGGAAATGCTTCTAAAATCAACAAGATCATCGGCATCGAGCCCCAGTCATGCCAACATCAGGTGCCAGGAACCCTGAGCCCTGCAGGTCGGTCATTCTCATCGGCCCCTTCGCATGATCCAGAGCAATTACTTGCTTAAAATTCAAAGCCAGGTTGCACAGGGCCCCAACATGGGAAAATGTCATGATTTTTCCCATGTGAACAAGTGACACAAAATATGAAAATAGCAGAGGGACTCCACCCCACCGCTGATTGGTCTCGCACAGCTAAAAAGGAGAACAGGGTTTTACGACGGGACAAGATCAACAATGAATTGGCTTGTAGGGAGGAAAAGAGATGATATAACATTTTCTTGAACTAAAGGGACTAAAAATAGTGTGAGGTTTTTCCAAGTGATGGTGGTGGTGGTACTTCGGGATGTGGCTGCCAATCGTATATTGCAACAGCTATTGGCATGTTCAGAGCCGTTCACAGGGACTGGCTGCTCACCCAGCTCCAGGAACAAGGAAGAAGCAGAGGTCCGCCTGTCCCCATTATTGTACCTTTGCTCCTGCAGTGCCCCTCCCTGAAATGCCCTTCTTTCAGCCCACGCTGAATCCAGACATCCCATGTCCTGAGCTCCAGCCAGCTACTCTAGGCGGCATTTCTCAAACTTTTTCCCCAAATCACTCCAACAGCAGAGGAGAATTTGCGGGGGGCTGGGTGAAGGGTGAAATTTGAGACTTGTCTGTCGACACCAACACAAGCATTACATTTCCTCCAAATCTCAGTTTCATCCTGAGAATTCATGAATGTCATTTACCTTAAAAAGTTTAAACTTATTTTAGTATTTAAAAATCAGTTTGTTTCCTGATGTCACAGTTATATGGTTACTCAGAAGGGCTGTTTGCCTTGTGCCATCAAGAGCTTCTTGGCCCAATGCTGCCAGTGTGGAGTACCCCTCAGCGACAAAACAAAGGCCTTTGCTGAGGACCTCAGAGCTCCTGTGGCCATTGAGGCAACTCATTCATTCATCCATCAATTCATTCATTTATTCATCCAATAGGTATTTACCAAACTCCTCCTCAATGCCTACTATCAGGGATACAGCAGGAAGGAGTCCAACCCTCCAGGAACCCCATCTCATGGAGGAGACAGACAAGGAGGCTGTGTGTCACAGCCTGGTGACAAGTGCTCCAGCAGAGACTAATTATAGGGGCTTTGGAAACTGGGCACCGGGGCTCAGGAAAGCCTTCCTTGCAGGGAAGGTGCACGCCAGGCTACAACCCAGCCTAACAGAGAACAGCCATGTGTCACGGGGCAAACCGGTTAACCACTCAGTTTCTTCATCTGTTAAATGGGTATAATAGAATCATATGGTTTTCATGAGGATTAAATGTATTCAATTAAAGCAGTGCAAAGTGTTTACTATGGCACCTGATCCATACTAAGTGTTCAATAAATATTACCTATTGAGCTGGGACCTGAGGAATGGGTGGAATTGGGACGTGGGGGTGAAAGAGGAGAAGGAGGGAAAAAGAGAAGAGTATCTTTCAAACACAAGGAACAGCATGCTTAAGAACAAATATTCAATACATATTTCTTGAATGAATACATTCTATAAGGGAAATTAGAGTAATGCAATCTTGATAAGCCACACCCTTTGTCTATTGTTTCCTGGTGAGTGTGTGTAGGTGGCATTGAGTGGCACCTGAGCCAGGCACCCAAAGGCAAGTCCACTGCACTTTTCTAAGCAGGATATGAACTCCTTAAGGGCAGAGATCGCATCTTTCCCCTCTTGGGATCCCACATTTCTGAGCCAGGGTGAGCTGCAGGGTCTTTTTTTTTTATCTCCAAGGGTGACTCATTCACCCCTCTCCTCCCTCTTTTGGCTATTTCACCACCACTTCCATCCTGGGGAAAGGCCTTGGCCAAGATCATTGGAGAGAACCAGGTGTCCCACTTCATGGAAGGACCTGAGTAATGCAGGCTGGGGGCAAACATCCCTGGATTTGTATTCAAGTCCTAGCTCTGCCAGCAGGAGGCTCTGGGTCCTTGGCTGAGTCACCTGGGACACCAGTCCAGAGATGGTTCTCCCATGAGGAGCAGACTTCAGAGGTTTTGATGGGAAAGGATGACTAACCATCCCAGTTCTCCCTGGACTGAGAGGTTTTCTGGGATTTGGGACTTTCAGTGCCAAAACCAGGAAGGCCCAAGGCAAACAGAGATGAAGTGGTCACCCTGCAAGGTGGCCCCAGGGAAACCATTCTCACTCCCAAACTTGTTTCTCCTCTCCCACATTCTGCCCCCTCTACCTCCCCAGATCTGAGTCGCAAGTCAGCACCAAATAGCATCAGAGTCCTTTAGCTTCTTCGCTGACTCATGGATCTGTGTCTTTGCAGGAGAAGGAGAGAGGATGAGGAAGAAAAAGCTTCTGGCATTGCCTCCATGATGCTTCCACACTCGAGGGTGGCATCAATACTCTATTTGAGGGGGAGGACTGGGCCACATTCTCTCAGAGAGTCCATGTAGGGCCAAAACCAGCTAGCCAGGGTGCTGGCAAGGCAAGGGAATGGAGAGATTGGTCCACTCTGCTCTCAAGAGGTCAGGGTGATGGAATTTATGACCTCTGGTGGCGCTGAGCCCACCACTCCTCCCCATGAGGGCTAATTGGACTGGTCAGTCTGATGCTGACCCGCTAGGCAGAGTGTGGGCAGGAGGCTGCAGGGGGGTGTCCTCATCCAGGCCCCAACCCCACCCACACTGGGAAACCCAGGACAGTCCCCTGGGGCTGCTTTTCCGATCCCCTTGGCATGCCCACCTCAGAGATCGCAGCAGGCTCCCCGTCATCCCATCCAAGAGACCTCTTGTGCTTTCAATTACCAATCCCCATTTATGTCAAGGTTGAGGCTTGAATGCCAGGCTATATTAGGCCATGCAGAGCCAGGCCTGTTATGCTTTCTCGTTAGCCACATCACATCGTATTTTTAGGGGTGGCCAATGCCAGGATGCCAGTTTTCTTCCTGAGTTCCCTAGAACCACCTCCATAAAAATAAATAAATAAATAAAATCACACTTGAAGGTCCAAGGGCCCCTGTAGTTCCCACCACAGTCTGGAAAGGTACCCTCTGCGACCAGGGACAAAGAACTAGATAAATCTGAGGCAATGAGGGACTGTGCCTATTTTTCCATCCCCTACAGCTGCCTGCATCCACGACCCCAAAGCCCTGCTGAGCCTCTGGTTCCTTGTGGCCCAGTGCAAGAAAACAAAGATCCACGACTCTTGTGGGAACCAAATGCCCTTCCTTGGAGCAGCCTCTTCTGTCCCTCCCTGTCCCTCTGCGGACCCCCAGCACTTCAGTGTGGGGCTCCTGTGCTCTGTCATCCACCATGTCCATCAGCACTGTGGCAAGGAACATTAGAGTTTGCAAAGTGCTGCCTCACCTGTGGTCTCCTTAGACTTACCTTTGGAGTGGGGTGGTAGGATACCCATTTTACAGATGAAAAAGTAGAGACAGTGGAAGGGGAGATGGTGTGCTCAAGTCAGGAAGACAGTAAATAGGAGGGTCAGAGCCTCTTTGCACGGCCCCAGGGGCTCGGCTCAGGGGCCAGGCCCAGCTGCCTATACAAGTCTACACACTTGGTAACCCAGGAGGAGCTGCTGTACATTTGAGTTCCTTTCCCAAAAGTACACTCCTGGAGGTAAGAAGCCCTGGAAGCACTGTGCCCTCTGTACTGCACTCCCTTCCCAGCCTCCTCATGCCCAGGACAGGCAGCTTCCGTAGGGCTGGGGACTGGGGCAGCCGAGAGGGAAGAAGTGCTCTCTGTGACTTTCCACTTGTTCTCCTCCCCCAATTTTATAGTGACTCTCTCTCTCTCTCTCCCCCTCCATCTCTCTGTCTCTCCCTCATACACACACACACACACACACACACACACACACACACAGAAGCACATCTGGGATCCAGCAAGAGACCCCAGGCCATCTCAGGTGGGGGATGGAGGGGCAGGGTCACTCCTCTAGTGAACTGTAAGTTTCTTCCCTGGCCAACAATTGAGCATGCTGCCAATGTGCTGGGGCCTATGGTTGAGGAGGGGCTCCCACGGAGGCGCAGCGGGCAAGCTGAGGCAGAGGTGGTAGGAATCAGGGCCTGCTGCTTTGAGAGCAAGGCTGGGTCTTCCTGCCTCCATGAGATCCTGAGGATACGGCTGCAGACAGTAGAGGATCAGGGACCAACTCCAGGTCCCCTCCATGCTTCCCATCCAAGAAGAATAAGGGCAAGTCCTTTGCCCATAGCTCTTTGGCCATTAGCCCCTCTATGTCCTTCAGACCCCATGGGGCAGGACACAGACCACCTAACAGAACTGGCCCAAGAGAAGGGCTGGCCCAGGGGAAGGACCCCACATCACCAGGGCAATGGACCTTGGTTAAATGGCCGTGGTTGCTTCCAAGTCTCTAGCTCCACCTCAGGCCATGAATCCAGGTCCATTCTCAGTAAAGCTAATGGGCTACATGAACCTTCCTCAGACAAAGAAGCAAAGTTCTAGCCTCCTTATTTCACTGGACCCCCACTCCCTGGGCCACCCTACCCACACCTCTCCTCCCACCCCTAACTTCTGCCCTCAGGCTCTTCCTTCACACCTACTGGCCAACCCCATCACCATGGCAGCAAGGGCCCAAGGGTCAACAAGGCCATACCAAACACCCTCAACATGCAGGCACTGTGATAGACCTCAGGTGGGGAGCGGGATAGGCACAGCCTTGACCCACCCAGCAGTTTCAGGCTAGAGAGGGAGGAAAGGCTTACATAGACCAATAAATAATAAATAATCAAATAATATGGCAAGACAAGGATCCAGAATACCTCCCCTTTCGTGGTGTGATGAAGCAGCCCAAAAAGACTGTAAATGGGAAACATGGAGGAATTTGGTGAGTCAGTGACACCCCAGCTGATTTTGGAAAGACAAAAGAAATGTGGTCCCCAACATTCCTCTCTTCCTCGAGACAGACATTCCTCATTCCTCAGGTGAATGAGGAACCCAGGTGTGCAAACTTCAGGGTCCACACATTTGACCACAATGCTCCTTTATTTTTCACTGGATTCATGTACACACATAGATGATTTACAGAGATTATTGGCATTTACAGAGTCTTGTGTCCAAATACTCTTGCATAGTTCTGAAAGCTGAACTTCTATAGAAATGTGAGGGGAATAAAGCAGAATATTTAAGTGCAGAAAGCTGGCAGCCCAAATGACCTATGCTCTCAGCTCATCTGGCTTCACTTTGCCAACTAGATCAAATAATGTCCCCAAAATGCAATGCACAAAAATACATACACATTCCAACGATGTCTAAACCCATCTCTGGAAGGTTTCACCATGAAATAAGTCACTTGGTGGCAACAGCTCCTGTTAGAGGACAGCCAGGATTTGGGCCATGCCTCTGGGGCGATGACGGTGTTGTGCTATTTGTAGAGCCAGGAAATAGTTGTGAGAACAACCATTCTGTCCTCTTTAGAAACATGCAAATGGTAAGTTGGACCCTGAGACTGGAAGCCCAGACGGTCAGAAGTCCTCTACCTCCTATCCAATAACATAAAAGAATCCCAGAAATTGATGGATAACTGAAAGTTCCTCCCACCCTCCCAAGGAGTTGTTCCAAGTAACCTTATATACTCGACCTGTTGGTCCCCATAGGACAGCACGTGGATTATGGGTTTCTGACCTTGGTTTGATCGACTCTAGATAAGTTCAAAGAACTGTTTAAGGCAGTGTCAACATAGTTTGAATTAGAAAGTTGATCATAACACAAGGACAAAGTGACACCCAACTAAAGAAGCAAAACAAAGAAATTCACTTCAAATTCACACAATATTTGAGCATACTGATGAGGTGACTTTGACCCAAAGGTCACAGGACTGTATCTGTCAGGACTTCCTTGTTGTAAGTGACAGAAAACTCAACTCAGATTGGCTTAATTAAAAGAATGGGAATGTACTGGCTCATGAAATTTTTTAGAAGTCTAGAGATAGGTCTCACTTCACACACAACTAGATTAAGGACTCAATTGGTGTCATTAGGGCTCCATTTCTTTTCCTCTTTAAGAGCTCTTCCATCTTCCATGGTGGCCTAGGTCGTGGATGGACATGGCACATCCAGTGGGAAAAAACACTGCCTCTTTCTCAACAATTCCATTGAAAGTCTTCTGGAAACTTATTGGCTCTGACCGATTCAGGGATGGGCCCCTGACCCATTCATTGTGGTCACAGTGGGGGATACACTGGCAGGCTACAAACCTGGGCTTAGCTCATAGAGTCACCTTGGAGCCCACCCCAAACACACTGATAGAGAGTAATACATAGATGGGAGTGAGGGTATTGCCAGAAGAGAGAATGATGGCTGGGGAGGCAAACCACAGACATTCACCACATAACAAGCAGGTTGATTTTCATGCGTGGCCTCCATCCCACACATGACCTTGATGAGCTACAGACTGAATCCAATCCCCTCAATACCATCACCATGGTTCTCTCTGCCCCAGTGAAAAGAGGTTGCTGGGAGTGCTGCAGAAAAGCAGGGAATATGCAGAAGGTACAAGAAAGTCTCCAACCCCACAAAGAGCCTGGAGCTGACACCTCACAAAGAGTGTCTTATGTCTACTGCTTCCATCAATTTCGCTCCCATCCTGCTCCCAGGCAGGGAAATGGTCCAGATCGCATCTGCAAAGCTGAGACCAGCAGAGTCTGAGTCATCCCTGCTTCATGATAGTAGCAGCCCAGGGCTGGGTCAGAGAAAATGTGCATAAGACATTCTCCATTGTATTGCTGGGACAGAGAGTGAGGAATCATTATCACCAAATAGGTATCATCATCATCATCACTAAGAGGAGACAAAACCCAGAAGACAACAACAGCATGTGCCAAATACAAACCAAAACAATTAAGAACTGAGAGAGGAAGTGACCACATTAGTCATCAGGACAACTGAAGTAAGACTGGACAGCACAAGGCAAGTGAGTTGTGGTGAGTGATTCAGGACTAACACTGCGAACAGTGAGCACACACCAGAGCTGCTGCAGATGAGCAAGGGCAGTGATGGGGTGCCAAGACCCTGCCCGACCCAGGCCACACAACAGAGAACCCAGAAGAAGTGGCTATGAATACATGCCCAAGTGACCCTGACTTTGAGGCAGGGATCCATGGAGGTTCCATGGAGGGTGGCATGGAGGACAGGAGTCACCCAGAGAGCAAAACAAAGGCTGACCTTTGTTGCTGCACACACAAAGGATGACCAGGAATGGTACTGTCAAGCCCTGAGCCATATGAGCTTATTAGTTCTGACCCCTTTCTCCTTTCTGGTTCTTCCCTACAGATCCAGGGCCATCCTTACTTAATGAGCTGAGACCACCTTTTGCCTCCAGCCTAAAAGCTGGGACAAGAACACCTTCCTCCAATTCCACTGTCCTGAGCACTGGCAAACTCCTAGATCAGGGTTCTGTTTTCAATCCCTCTCTCTGTGTTTAAAAGCTAAGACTTTCCCCCAACTCAAAGCAATCATTGCCATATATATAGATATATATACAGAGAGAGACAGAGGAAAGGCATATGTATATGTATAGTATATGACATGTGTGTCTATCCCATACACACACACTTGTGCATGCACACACATCCACTCCTCCATATCTTCAAGATCCTGCACAAAGCTGTTCTCTCTGAGGATCCTTCCACAACCCTCCAGGCAGTGCCTATCACAGCCCTTGACAGCCTATAGGTGTGTGATGGTTACTATTAAGTGTCAACTTGATTGGATTGAAGGATGCCTAGATAGCTGGTAAAGTATTGTTTCTGGGTGTTGTCTGTGAGCATGTTGACAGAGGAGATTAACAGTTGAGTCAGTGACCTGGAAGAGGAAGACCCACCCTCAATGTGGATGGGCACCATTTAATCATTTGTCTGCATGGCTAGAACAAAGCAGGCAGAAGGGGGAAGAGCTGGCTTGCTGGGTCTTTTGGCTTCATCTTTCTCCCGTGCTGGATGCTTCCTTCTCTTCCTCTGATGCCCTTGGAAGACTGCAGGTTCTTCGGCCTTTGGACTCTTGACTTACATCAGTGATTTGCCAGGGGCGCTCAGGCCTTGGGCCACAGACTGACAGCTGCACTGTCAGCTTCCGTGCTTTCGAGGCTTTTGGACTGAGCCACTACTTGTTTGTTTCTTCCCCAGCTTGCAGACAGCCTATCGTGAGACTTTGCCTTCTGATCATGTGAGCCAGCTCTCCCCTATACACTCCCTTTCATACAGACATATATTCTATTGGTTCTGTCCCTCTGGAGAACCCTGGCTAATACAAACTGTACCCACACAAGTCTTTGTACACCCCATCTTCACTCTGTAGTTGTTTCAAGCACAAAAATGCATCAGAGACACAGGTCTTGGGAAGTCAGACATCTGCAGATCTCATCAGGTTTGATCTTAGCCCTTGTACCAAATCAACCACTGATAATTTAAGAGCGAGGACTTTGCCAGCCAGGAGGCAGGCTCTTCCCTGGTGGACAGCACTTCCTCTGTCCTTAAAACACAAGTACTTACATTCTCTTTCCTGCGGAACTTAGCCCCTGTGAGGTGAGCGATTCCCTCTGTCTTTGTGCACATCCAGGTGTGGAGCAGCCATGTAACGTGTGTGCCTTGTCACACTTGACACCAGGTTCTCATCTCTGCACTCACCATTCCTGCATTAACGTGGTTCTCAATGGTCACATCTACTGACTTAGGTGTATTTCATCACATTAAGTATCATTCACTCATTCATCCACTGAATGTTTACTGGATGCCTACTATGGGTTGTAGGTGACTCAGATTCAGCAGGAAACAAAGTCCTTGGATGTGGCATCATAAACATGCAGCCACACGCTATGGGAAAAGCTGTGGACTGTGCTCCTGAAGAAGTGGTAGAGCAGAGACTAAACTCTGAGTAACTTTGGCGTGTCACATAGATCCACCACAAAGTCAGAATGACAATATGCACCCGCTTGCGGTACTGCACGAGAACTCAGACATGAAGAGGGCATCGCAAACTACCCTGATGCACATGTGGTGTTACGAGAATATGCCATGTCCCTATGAGTGGACATTGGATAGTTTTCAATGCTTGCTAACATAGACAGCATTATTGTGGGCATCTTTTTTCTCTTAATATTAGTTCTTTAGTGAGTGTTTTTCAAGAGTGTGACAGTGGAGAAAAATAATATTGTAAGTAATGTTATGGCTCATCTTACAATATTGCCAGATTTCTCTCCAGAAGATAAGGCCCAATTTACATATCATACCAGGTATGTATGAAGACATGTGTTTCTAGGGGGGCTATTTAAAATATTAGCACCCAATAGAGCATGAGCATGCAGCAGTCAGAACGGACACCTGCTGTCGACCTCCAGCACAGCCGTGGCTTTTCTGGCCCTGCATTCTATGATTTCTCCTTTTTACTGTGATTTTATTATGCGATTTTATTATTTCCATATTTTTTTTTACTGTGAGATATCCCACAGTTGTTCTCGGGCTCATTTCTTTCATTGCTAGAAAGTTTTTCCATTAACCAAATGGAGATGCATTTATTTCCCTATGTGCCGACCATCAACATTGATATCAAACTCTTATTATAAGGAATCAGTCTTAAATGTGCAGGATTGGAAATTTTTCTGAATATTTTCTACCTAATGTCTTTTCCCATTGTGTTGATTTCCTTTTTGGTGAAACTGGGTTTTCTTTCTGCTGTAAACATCTATTTTTGAATTTTTATGAATGATTATGTCCATCTTCTCTTATCACAGCCTTCATTTCTTCAATAGACATAACATATCTTCCCTCTAAACTGGAGACACTACAGTGTTTCCTTCATGCTTTCAAAGAATTTTTCATTTTGCTACAAAAGTTATACATGATCATTACAGAAAAATGTAAGATGAAAATTTTAGGAAAAAATTGACTGCAAACACTCCACCCACAGGTAACTACTAACAGTTTGGTGTTTCCAGTTTTTTTGTTTTTTAATTTTTCAATTTCTATGAGATCATACTGCATTGGTTATCATCTGTCTTCTTCTCTTAAATCTGTATTATGAACAGTTTTCACATAGATTGGTTTTCTTCTTAAATACACAAAATATTCCAGTATATAAATGAAATAAACATTGCAGTTAATCCCCTATTATTGGTGAGAACTACTGTTTCTAATTTCTTGCCATTGCCTATAACACAGTGAGTTACTCTAGTTATTAACTTTATCTCCAACATGAAACTCAGCACAGGAATTAGATCTTTCCCATTTTGTATCCTCAGGACTTAGCATAGTGACAAATTCACAGTAAGTGCCAAATAAATAAGTAAATAATAGCTAATCATTACTGAGCAATTACTTTGCACCAGACATTGTTCTAAACACTTAACTTACATTAACTTGTTTGTTTCTTACCAAAAAAGCAAACAAAAATTTTTACATATGAGTAAACCAAAGCATAAAGCAGTAAAGAATGTACTCCAATTCGCTCCCTTCACTTCCTCCTATTTGCTCTGCCCTTTCAGAACTTACACTGGGACAAAAACAGGGAACTCTGGCGCGGCCCTGAAGTGAAATATGGATCCACAGGCCACATTCCACAAAACTGGGAGAGCAGGAAGCAAGTGTTGGAGATGGAATCGAAGAGTGTCCAGAGATTACACAGAGGCAGCCCTGCCCCCAGACCTACAGCTCACAGGACCAAAGACATCTTCTATATCCAATGCTGAGTTATTACTGCAAAGTCATCACCTCGTTTAATTCTACAGCAGCCCCATGAGATAGGTAATATTTTACCCATTTTTACCTGATGCCATGGGGAAAAAACAATTTGTCCAGCGTCACATAGACTGCCAGAGTTGAGGCCAGGATGCAAACCCCAGTCCATCAGACACCAAAATCTAAGCTCTTCTTAGCCCCATGCTGAAGAGCTTTGGAGAACTCATGAGTTAGGGGTAGCTTAGATGGGAGAAACCTTTCCCCTCTAAGGGGAAAATCTGCATGTCTCAGGATTTCCTTTAGGTTTACGTCTTTTTTTACTTCTTTCTTTCTTTCTTTTTTGAGACAGAGTCTCCCTGTATCACCTAGGCTGTAGTGCAGTGACATGATCTCTGCTCACTGCAACCTCCACCTCCTGAGTTCAAGCAATCCGCATGCCTCAGCCTCCCAAGTAGGTGGGATTACAGGCATGCGCCATCATGCCCAGCTATTTTTGTATTTTCAGTAGAAACAGGGTTTCACCATGTTGGCCAGGCTGGTCTTGAACTCTCAGCCTCAAATGACCCACCTGCCTCAGCCTCCCAGAGTGCTGGGATTACAGGCATGAGCCACCACACCCGGCCCTTTTGGTTTAGTTCTGAAACTCTTCTGACCAAAAGCTCTCCAGTAGTGGGCACAGAAGAACTGGGGAAGATACCAGTCTCTGGCCCCAATCCATCTGAATGAGAAGAAAGAGTGAAGAAAAGACCCTCCCTCGGAGCTTTCGAGAATGGGAGGGCAGGGGGCAGGCCCATGAGTAGCTCCTCTCAGCAGCAGCACGGCGCCCTCCACCATGTACCCCTATTGGGCATTTGCCACCTTTGGAGATGGAGAGTGGAGCTGACGGGAAGACAGACCCAAGGATTAAGCCTCAGTATAACTGATGCCAAACCCCAGGTTCTTTCCACTATCAAAATTTAAAAGTGTGGTGGTGTATCTTGGCTTTAAAGTGTGGTGTGATTTTGGGAGGCAGCAGAGGGATCACGTATGTGGCATTCCACATGCAGGAGAATCTAAGCAGAGTTACGGAGGCAGAAATGAGCATTATGTTCAGAAGATAGTTAAACCGACCTGGGGTGCAGCGAAGCAGCAAGGAGCACTAACCTGGCACCAGGAGATCTCAGTTTCAAGTCTAGAAATGCATCGTGGTCGTTACAGGTCTTGTATGGGTCCTGGAGCTCTTCTAGGCCCACCCTCTTGTGCTATTGAAGACACAAGGTCTTCCATCAGGCTGGAAAAAGAGAAAGCTAAGACCTAAGAGGTCAAATCTCTGTCACAAATCACCTTAAAACACTGCCCCGCCCAGCCCACCTCAGCCCAGGGCAGTTACAGGAGTAAAAGGAACCGCCCAACTCCCAAACTGGAGAAGAAAATGTTAGCACTACTGAGCCTCTACCAGATGCCAAGCATAGGCCTAAGCAACCTACCAAAACACTGGCAACTTCTTCTACAAGTTACATGTGGAGAAACTGGTGCTTAGCCATCTGTTCAAGGTTAAACCAAAGCTATGTGATGAAACCAGGATTTTAATTCAGGTCTTCCTGATTCCAAAGTTTTAGCTTTAAAGTGCCCTTCTCAGCAATACCAGCCATTCCCTCCCTGGGAATTGCACAGTGGGAAGCTGTCAGCACCTTCAGAAGGGGCAAGGTGCTACCCACACTATTGGAACTGGGACTTCAAGGAAAGATGCCTGGCAGGCACTGCTGGCAGAGGACCCCTGCAGCCATTGCTAAGCTGGGTCCGGACAGGGAGAGAGCAGAGACAATCAGCTCATTCTCCACTCTCACTCCCGCACCCTGATCTGCTGGTGGCTGCCCTTAGGCAGAACTCAGAAAGCACAGAAGAAAGAGTAAGGGGGCAGCTCACAGGGCTCAGCCTTCCAGGGCCCAGCATGGACAAGGGCAGAGACTATAGCCAAAGGTGCAAGTAGAGAATATCTAATATAGAACCCAAAGCTCCGTCCTCAATGCCTTCACCTGGGCCGCCCTCTCTGGGGGCTCCTGGGAGGGACAGCTCCATTCCAAGTAAGTGTTCAAAATCCCAGTGAGAACACTTGGACACAGGAAGGGGAACATGACACACCGGGGCCTGTTGTGGGGTGAGGGGAGGAGGGAGGGATAGCTTTAGGAGATATACCTAATGTAAATGACGAGTTAATGGGTGCAGCACACCAACATGGCACATGTATACATATGTAACAAACCTGCACATTGTGCACATGTACCCTAGAACTTAAAGTACAATTAAAAAATATATTTTAAAAAAATGGAAGGATTAGGTTTCAGGCAAACAAGCAAATGTGGAGGGTCATAGGAAAAGGCCCAGCCATGAGCAGAGTTCGCTGCTGAGAGCTCCTCACGGCAGGCAAAGTAGACATCTCTGTCAAGTCACAGGTTCCCTAACTTCTTGGAAATGGATGACTTTTATCTTTGAGGGCCTGAACAGCCCGGAACAGGAGTCAGCAGCGCAAGTTCCAGATTTGGGGCTTATCAGATCTTCTGATCCCAAGCAGAATCCATGGGGTTGGCCGGGGTGAGTCCTTGCAAGCTCTCATTCACCCTTCATAATCAACTAATCTTTGGGGACATGACATGCTTGTGCTCCACGGTCTCTCCTCAAATCCTCCCTGGCCTGTTGTGTCGATAAGACAGGTGACATTCAGAAACGAGAAGCGAGTCACACCAGGTCAGGTCCCGTGGCCTGTTAGGTCAACATACCACCATGACTGACTGAATTCACGCTCCAGGAGATGTTTGCATTTGACCATGAATAGGAAGCTCTGAGCCAAGGAGCCACTCCTTGAAGATGGAAATTCATGGAGGGTAGGAGCAGTGGTTCACAGTATTTTGCAGGCAGGGGAAGCTCTAAAATCCCAATATCTGGGTCTGCACAGACACTGGCGCTGCCACTGGGTGACCCTGAGGGAGTGAGGGCTCCTGGCCTTCCCTGTGGTGTCAGCACCCTAGTCAGGCTATTAACACTCTGACTGAATTACTGCTCCCAATACCCCTCCCCAATCAGTTTCCACCCAGCAGCCAGAATGATTGTTCTGAACCAAAAAAAAATCTGATCATGTCCCTCCCTTGCCTAAAAAACCTCTCATGGCTCCCCACGCCCTCAAGATAAAATCCTTTACCTGCAGCTGCATGATCTGAACTATCTTCCTCCAGCCTCGCCACTTTCACATCTCATGGTCCTATTAAAGTGGACTTCATAAGTTGCTTGAATATGCAATGCCCCCCACCCCTGGCACTCCCAGTCCCTTCGCTGGACCTATTCCTGCCCATCTCTCATCTCTCATCTGGCTGCACACTTCTCTGGGCTCCCGCCCCAATGCCTTCACCTGGGCTAGCTTTCCCCACCCACCCTGGCACCTGCATCACCAGGCTTACCACTTGCTGGAGCTCACAAAAGAAGAAGCTCCCACCACAAAAGAAGCTCTTCCCCCAACAAAAGAAGAAGTTCTCCCCCTCACAAAATAAAAAGCTCTCCCCCAACAAAAGAAGAAGCTCTTCCCCCACAAAAGAAGCTCTCCCCAAACAAAAGAAGCTCTCCCCCAACACAAGAGGAAGCTGTCCCCCAATAAAAGAAGCTCTGTGAGGTAAAGATCCTAATTAGTTTGTTCCCCACTCTACCCCAACACCTAGTACAAACAGAGGGATGTTAGTGACATTAGCCTGGGGCAGCTCCAAAACATAGTTGAATGAATAAAGGAAGGAAGGACTCTATCATTCATTCATTAAATGTCTCCATGTCTCCTCTAGGGCTAGGGCATAAAAAATAATCCCTTAAGTGTGTCCAGGGAGCATGCTGAGAACAGAGCAGCAGACTCCCCAGTGTAACCAGGGGACAGGTGAGGACATCAGCCTGGGCCAGTCCTCATCTCCCCTCACCCGGGCCCCAGCCTCAGTGGCCATCACTGCTGGGCAGCTCTGAGCTGTGTCTGAGCCACAGACATGGGATGGGGATTACCCAGAGAACTGTGGCCAAGAGCCAGCCACATACGTCCCTGGGGCTCTCTCTCTCTCACCTGACCAGGTCGCAGGGAAGACAGGGAAGGGGAGTGTATGTGTGTGTGTGTGTGTGCGCGCGCACACACACACATAATAACCCCACACACAGCCTTGCATCTGCATAGTCAGGGAGGAAGGAGGGCCTGTGCTTTTCTTCTACAGATGCCCAGTGACCCAAGCAGCTGGCCCTTGGACAAACTGCAGAAAGCAGGCAGCTGGCCTCCCTCCAGCCTGTTCCCCAAAGTGCTGTTACTCTGCCTTTCTCAGGCTTTGGGTTCTACAGTAGATATTCTCTACTTGCACCTCCGGCTATAGTCTCTGCCCTTGTCCATGCTGGGCCCTGGAAGGTTGAGGCCTGTGAGCCGCCCCCTTACTCTTTCTTCTGTGCTTTCTGAGTTCTGCCTAAGGGCAGCCACCAGCAGATCAGGGTGCGGGAGTGAGAGTGGAGAATGTGCTGATTCTCCCTGCTCTCTCCCTGTCCAGACCCAGCTTAGCAATGGCTGCAGGGGTCCTCTGCCAGCAGTGCCTGCCAGGCATCCTTCCCCGAAGTCCCAGTTCCAATAGTGTGGGTAGCACCTCGCCCCTTCTGAAGGTGCTGACAGCTTCCCACTGTGCACGTCCCAGGGTACTTCCCTGGCCCTTGTAAGTTTCTCTTAACCCTGCCTGTGCCTTGCGAACAGTCCGTTTTCAATTCCCCTTCTTTCATCCCTTCACAGGGTGCCATATTGTTTTTCTCAGGTATAGATTTTAAAGAGGTCTCAAGTCCTGGGGACAACATTAACAGCCTCTCTTGCCTCCCATCCCCTCCAGAATTCTCTGTAGTCAGATAAACTGCTCCTTCCACAGAGAACAGGACAGCCTGGAGGCTACAGAATATGCCTGCCAGAGAAGCAGTGTTGGCTGCCCCAGAATGCGCACATTGCATCATCCCATCCTCCTCCTAGACTGGCTCCATTGCCCTAGAAGGGGAGTGGCATTCCACCTCGGGGGAGCAGACTCGCAGGCAGGGAGGGGCCAACTGACATGACAACCAGTGAGACGCACCACACTCCCCTTTAATTCCCTTTGTGACCTCTTCCCCTGGTGTGTACACATATACCCTCAACTGCCCAGATGCTTCCACGCCAGGCCCAGGTAAGCAAAGTAGTCCTCAGTGTCCATTGGTGCCTGTTTACACACACACAGAGATACATACACACTCACACACCCATACACGCTCACATGTTACACACACATACACATAGGCTTAGCCTATGTTTGGAAAACACACCAAACCCTCACTTCTACCCCAGCCTCAACAAGGCCAATGGCCCTTAGCGCCAGCTCTCCCTACAGAGAGCACATGGCTTGGCCCCGCCCAGTGTGCCTCACCTATGGCCTGGACAGAAGGAGAGAGCAGACCGGCATTTCATAGAATTATAAAATGGATCATCAGAAAAGCCCCGTGAGATCCCTTAACCCAGTATTACCCAACAACAAGTGTTCCAGCAAACATGAGTCACTGAGATGCTCTGTAAAAAAAAAAAAAAAAAAAAAAAAATGAAATTCCACAGTCCAGGGAGTTTGGGAAACAGCACACCACGTCATCCTCTCTCAGACAATCGGAAACCACATAGGCACATTAAAGGCTCTGAGAGATCCTGAAGGTGATGTACCTATTAAAGACTGCTTACCCCAGCATTTCACCAGATAGGTGGCAGACAGGGAAGAGATGATACGTAGGTGACAGACAGTACAGACAGATAGAATGATAATGTCAATAGATAATGTAGATAATATAGATTTTGTAGTTGAATTAACTGCACAGAACACACTGTTAAATAATATTAGACCAACCACTTGCATTTCATAAATGAAGAAGCAGGGACTCAGAGAGGGATTTGCTCAAGACCACATCGCTGGTAAAAGACAAAACTGGGCCTAGAACCCAGGCCTCGTAATCCTCAGTCTAGGCTATTTCCAACAGACCCTGTTCTCTTTTTTTTGTATTTAACTAACTCTAAGCCCCAGGATTTCTGGTAATCAAATAGATCAATGCTATTTCCAAAACAAATCTGAGTGTTAGTGATTTTGCTCCATGACTTGACGTGGCCTCCCTTTTGGGCGTGCCCTCTGCTAAGGAAGGTGCCCCTTCCTGCACCCTGGACTCTCAGGCCCACTGTGAGGGGTGGCAGGGCCCAGGGCAGAGGCCAAAGGGCTAGCCTGGCACTGGGCTCTGGACCTGGGTACCTGGATCCTATTATGCTACTGAGTCAAGGAGGTAGACTTCCTTACAGGTGTCCCCAAACGGGGACAGGACCTTGTCATACCATCCCCAAGGATGAGGTTGGATGAAAGCTGAGGTCTGACCTGGGCCTAAGTGCCACTGCCCAGGCCTGGCACTGGTCCCACAGGACTCAGCTGCTAGAACCAGTGCTTCCTTCGCGGGCCTAGCCTTCTCAGAGTGTGGACATCCCAACTCCCACATTCTATGCCCTGAGCTCCCAGCCACAGCCACCTCTCCCCCACTGCTCACTCACAGTACAGATGCCTATTACCCTTGGTGGGCACACAGCATCCTCCCCCCCACTGCCACACTGTCACTGTGTGTGGCTAATGAGTGCTTTTCACAGGCACATCCTGTCTCCCCATGTAGCTCCAAAGCTTCCAGAGGGCAGAGGCAGGCACTAATCTCACTCCACAGGGACAAGTGGTGAGCTTTGCACAGTGCATGCAGGGAAGGAAGAGAACTGCCTTGCAATGCCTAGGATGGTCCTTGACACAAAGCAGGCACAGGGGATCCTCTGGGGTTGATTAGCAACTCACCACATCCCAAAACAAAATAGAATTCATGTTGGGTGTATATGGCATCAGACGGAGAGTCACATGGAAGAGTGGGCTCAGGGGCTCCGGGAATGCTACATAACCAACAGCTTTTCTAGGTCTCAGGTCCCTTGATCTGCCACTACAAGGTAAGAGTTAAGGATTGATGAGGATGCTTCTGGCTCTAAATCTCTGATTTGATTATACAGTCATAGACAGGGGAAAGCCCAAGCCACGTTTTCATCATTCTCTCCCCCAGCCTTTTAGCATAGAAGAAATTGAACAAAGCCTTGGGGAGGAGGAGACTGTGCTTGTGCCCAGGCTCAAATGAAGGCACTACCCTTCCCCCAACCCAGCACACTTGCACGAGTAAATCTAGCAAGACACACTTCAGACCCAAAAGCCAATGGCTTTCGATATCCCAACCAAAGTTACATAAAACAGGAGATTCGGCCACGAAGACAGACCCTCTTGGCCCAGATACTTGGGAACAGATACTATGCACAGGAAAATGTGGGGTTAGCTCTTTAAGCCAAGATCCCTGTGGAGCCATTTCACCTTAATTTCCCTCCCCACCCCACATCTTGGCAGACTGTTGCTTGAGCCCTTTGCAAATGAATAAACAGTGATTCCTACTGTGAACTCAGAAACCCACCCATGCCTGGGCTCCAGCCCTCTCTCCCCCACTTTCTGCAACCTCCATCCACCTCTGAGGCTTCTCTGCTTCTGTATCGAGAAGGAGGGAGCATGACACCAGAGGCCCCTCCGTGTAGCACCTCAGCCCATGCTTCTTCCCCCTCGGGGGGTGGAGGCAAGGCAAACACTTCCCTGACAGACAGGACAGAGCTGAGAGTCAACAGCAAGCAGTGTTTTTATCTGCTCCTGTGGCTGGGACACACAGCCTGGGTCCTGGGGGCTTGCCAGGCAGGCTGTTGTCTGGCACTGTTTGCCTTTGGGGCAATGGGTGCACTGGAGTGAGGAGGGAGAGGAGAGGCTGGGGTGAGGGTGGGATGGGGAGCAGGCCACAGAACCAGACCAGGGAGCCAGCCTTGGCGCCACAGGCCAGGAGGCTGGTTTCTGAAGCCTCTGAGCCAGGGTCACTAGAGCCCAGCACCTGGCCATCCTCCTGTGTGCCGGCTCAGAGGATCCAGGTGACGGCAGGAACTCCTCACCCCCTCAGAGCCATGGTCTTCCCTCTCCCAGGCCCCTCAGTGCCCAGATCATTTCTCAGGGCTCTCCACCCTCCCACTGCTGCATACACAGACACCCTCTCCTGCACCAGAGAAGCAAAGGAAGATGAGGAGATGCTGCATGTATGGCCCAGAGGGTGCAGAGGACCTGCTTCTGGGGGGTGTCCAAAGCTGGTCCGCACATATTACAGGTGGCCGGGCTCACAAAAGCTGGCCTCCCCCAAAACCACAACCTGACGCTTGTGTTTGCCCCTCAAACCCCCTCCTCCATAAGTGGCTATTCATCAGTACTGCATCTGACTACACACACACAACTACTACTACACATCTCTCAGCTGCGCCCTAACCCGGGCAGCCTGGAGCCAGAGCCCTGTCACCTAGTGCCTTGGGATCCTGAGCAAGTCGCCTCCTCTTGCATCTGCATTTGCCTTCTCATCTGTCAGATGAGGGGTTGGACTCCTGGATCACTAAGGCCCCTTCCAGCTTCAAAGTGCCATTACCATAGTATGAGGACCATAAGCCCTCCTAGACAGCAGAGCAGACTTTGATATTACAGCAATGCAACAAGAAGGATGCGTGCCTTCTGGCCAGAGACAACTCAAACCACCAACTAATACATGGTTCTATTCAGGTTTTAGACCATACTTAGTGCATAATCACACTATGGAGTATATGCTACATGTCGTATATTATCATGCTTTAAGGTGTGATATACATTTTGGAGTATATCCCACACTTGGTGCATATACCACACTTTGGAGTAGATACACACTTTGAGGTATATAGACACATTAGGTCATATAGACACTGGGGTATGTATACACCTTGTGTATATTAAATACTGTGATATATCTCACACCTGGTGTAGATAGCACACTGCATAGACACCTCTCCACTGGGAGTGTTCTGAGAAGGGCTAATGCCAAAACTCTGGAAAGGTTCTGGGGTTAAGAGTGCAGGCCCTAGAACCAGATAAAGCTGGGTACAATGCATTTCCACCACTTGTTAACCTTGAGCAAGTCACTTGCTCTGAGACTCAGTTTCTTCACCTGTAAAATGGGGATAGTAACAGAACTTACCTCATAGGGTTCTTGAGAAAAGTAAACGAGGCAATGCCTACAACCAGTTCACCACAGTGTCTAGCATGTCAGAAACACTTAGTAAATGGTAGCTTTGTTATTGATGGAACGTTTAAAAAATTTTTATAATGTACATTTTTTATTTTTAAAAAATCCATAAAATCAGATGTTCCCAGAGTCTTAAAGCTTTTGAAAACTCAGATAACAGACAAGAGGACCACTCCATTCATATTTATTTCACATTTGATATGTAAACTTTTTTATTTAAAAAAATCCACTGTCATTAGCAACATGTGCTGACATTAGTTTTTCTTTAGTGAAATAAGAGTGCAGGCCTTAAATTGTCTCTGTCTAAAACATGTAGAAACGCAGATGTAAACACAAGGTCTCTGCCCTCCTCCCCTGACTTTGGCAGTTCATCAATGACATGATCTCAACCAGAAAAGCAGGGAGGGAGGAAAGGACAACATTTTGATACCTAACAGCTCTTGGGGAAGGAACTGTACAGTTTGGCAGGCCCATTTGTCTTTTCAAACTGTTTACCTTGGGCAAATTGTATCAGGTTTGCTTCTTCCACATAATTTCCACTCCTTGGAGTCTAAAAACAGCAGCTAAAAGATTTCCCCATAGTCAGCACTTTCGGGGCAGGAGGGGCACACAGACATACAAGATAGAAACATACATATTCTTCTTCAAGCAGTGGCCCTGGAGGGAGAGAGGGAACACTGGAAAGAGAGGTTTTAAAGTGAGTTACTGGGGCGAACAGTGCATCAGAGAATAATGGCTTTATACACAGGGCTGATGTGAGGCAGAAAGGCTCATTTACTTATGTCTTGATCCACCATCGTAATATTTACATAGGAAAAGGCAATTATGCTGTTAGGCACAGGAAAAAAATGGACAGAAATCTTTTCCCTGTCAGGAAATCTCAAAGCAGGTCCGTGTCGAAGGGACAGTCACCAGTTGCTGGTGAAAAGGACGACATAGAGGGACTTCATAACACCAGAAAGGGCTTGCATTGCAAAGGGGCTTGGCCTGAACCAGACAGCTGTGTCTGCCTGGAAGGCATCTCTCCCAAGGCCAGGATTTCAACATCAAAACCAAGGCCAAGAGATATGGGGGCCCCATGTGTGCTATCAAAAATAGTGTATATTTACAGTGGGGGGTGGGGAGGGCAGGCAGGGCTGCCCTTAGCATTTTTCTTTAAAAAGAGAGAGAGAGAGACTTGGGAACGGAAGGGGAATTAGCCAGGGCTAGGTAACCCCCATCCATTAACCTTTTGTGAGCCATGCCCTTGTAGTCCAGTGCTTGCTCTGAAGAGCTGTGAGGGCTGTACCAGGCGAAGAGGGTGAAAATACCTTTAGGAAGCAATACTGATTAGGGGTGGCCCACTAGGAAGATGGCTCCAGGTCAAGAGTGGCCAAACCAACAACTGGGGATGTGTGGGCCTGGCAGCAAGAAGCTTCCCTTGTAGGAGCAGCAAACGCCCGCCCGCAGGAGGCTGCAGAGCCACCCCAGACGAGGAAACGCAGAGCAGGCAGCGCCCGGGTTTCTGAGTGCCCTGGGGCTGAGCACCCCTCGATGCCCCCCGCTGCCTGCAGTCAGCGTGAGTCTACGCGGGCGCCAGCGGAAACCTCACACGATCCGCTTCCTGTCCCCCCGACAGAGGATCTTCTTGAAGGCGCGGCGGAAATCGTGGTTGAAGATGGTGTAGATGACCGGGTTCAGCGAGCTGTTGCAGTAGCCGAACCAGAAGAAGAACTTGAAGAGCGTGCGTGGCACGGAGCACCCGACGGCCGTGAGCGTGTAGGTGAAGAAGAAGGGGAACCAGCACACCACGAACACTCCGATGACCACGGCCAGCACGAACGTGAAGCGCTTCTCGCGGTTCTGCCGCCCGCGCCAGCGCGACGCCTTGGCAGCCCCGACGCGCTCCTCCCCCGGCCCTGCAGCCGGCGTCCCAATCCCCGTCGCCCCCGGCCCGCGCCGCGGCAGGCTGTCCCCCGGCTTCACCTGGCTCGCTCGGGCCTTGCCTTTGCCCCGGGGACCGCGCTCGGGTCTGCGGGGCCCTGGAGGCCGCTCGGCGTGGTCGGAAGACGAGCTCTCCTCCAGGTCCAGCGCGTCCGCGTCGCGCGGCCCGGCCGGCGCGGGCTCGCCAGGGGCGCCGTTGAGCTGGGTGGGCAGCGGTTCGGCCTCTGCGCCCCCCGGGCCCGCGCTGCGCTCGGGGCCCAGACCGTTGGGCCTGCGCTCGGCGCCCCCCGGCGGCGCGGCGACGGCGTCCGGACCCCGGCGGCTGGGTGGCACGCGGGTGCGACGCTTGGCGATCTGGTAGATGCGCACGTAGACCAGGATCATGATGAGGCAGGGAGCGAAGAAGGAGCCGATGCACGACGAGATGACGTACCACTTCTGGTCGTTGATCTCGCAGCGCGGCTCGGCCGGCTGCGGGCCGCCGCCGCCGCCCTTCTTCTCGATGGAGATGAGCGGCGGGAAGGAGATGACGGCCGAGATGACCCACACGGTGATGATGATGGCCTTGATGCGGCGCGGCGTGCGCTTCAGGTTGTACTCGATGGCCTGTGTGATGGACCAGTAGCGGTCCAGGCTGATGGCGCACAAGTGCACGATGGACGACGTGCAGAAGAGCACGTCGAGCGCCAGGTAGATCTCGCACCACGCCTTGCCGAAGTACCAGTAGCCCATGACCTCGTTGGCCAGCGAGAAAGGGATGACGAGCGTGGCCACCAGGATGTCGGCCGAGGCCAGAGACACCAGGAAGAGGTTTTGGGGCGCCTTGAGCGCGCGGCTCGTGAACACGGCGATGATGACGAGCACGTTGCCGAAGACCGTGAGCAGCATGAGCAGGCCGGCCAGGCACACCAGCGTCAGCGTCACCTGCAGGGAGTAAGGGGTGGCCCGGGCGCCGCCCCCCGGCGCCTCGGTCCCGTTCCAGCTCGCGTTGCCCGCGTCCGGCTGCAGGGAGCCCATGGGCGCAAAGCTGCCCTCGGCCAACGGCTGCTCCTGGCGGAACATGAACGCGGGCGCCCGCTGGCCTGGGCCTGCTGCCAGCTGCCTTCCGGCCCGGCGCCCGTGGGTCCTCCTCTTCCTCCGGCGCCCCGCTCGCCTGGCTGCGGCTCACATAGGGAGGGGGCCGCAGGGAGGCCGGGCCCGAACTGGAGGACCGCTAGCGGCCCATGGCCCGGGTCCCGCGAACTGCGCCTGGCTCGCGCTTCAGACGCTCTCGGTGGGCGCCTTCTTGCTCCGAGCTCCTAATACAGCCAAGTTTTATTTCTAAGCGGCGGGAGAGAGTAGGGAGAGCCGATGGGTAAAGAGAGATTTATTCTTCAAGAAGGGAGAACAAAAATCATCGGTGGCCTGATAACTTGGAAGGATGACAGGAAATTAAATATATATATACATATCAATATCTATATCTTGAATCTTGAGCCTGAGCGAAAGCAAGAGGTCTTACCGTGTGCGGGGCCCGCCCCCACCCCGGGAGGCAGCCGAGGGGTGCTGATGCGAGCTCGGGGTCCTATGTCTGTCGCCTTACATCCCCGAAGCGATTACCGACTCTCTGGCTTCCCCCAGACGCTGCGGTTCTGGCCCGGCCCGGCCCGGCCCGAGGCTGGGGCGCGGACTCTGCCGCCTCTCGGAGCGCCGCGAGACTTCCAAAGTTGTGCGCCCTGCTGGGGCTGGGGCGCACTGTGCGGAGCTCGGGGGCGGCGGCGGCGACGGGGTGAGGAGTGTGGGGGCCGCATGAAGGCACCCCCGTCCTCAGGCGGGCCGGGGCAGGTGAACGATCAGCTCTCCAGGAGCCGCGACGGAGGCAGGGGTTCTCCTGGGCGTCCGCCTGGTGGGCGCCGAGCGCTGCTGGATGGGCCGGGGTCCGACGACAGCGCGAGTTGGGGCAGGAGCGCAAGGCGGGGAAGAAGGCGCTGGAGTGGCCGGGCGGCCGCACGCCGGCTGCTGGGTTTCTGCACCGAGCTGGAGCTGCTGCTGCTCAGCTGCGCTCACGGTGGACTCGTTTTATAGCCCCAGGATCAAGCCGGCGTTGCTGAGCAGCCGGCGTCAGCCCCCACGTGGGAAGCCGACCCTCCCCCGCCCCTCGCACCACCCCTCCGCCAGTCTAGCGCCCGCGCCCAGCGCTGGACCTCGGGGAGCGTTGCCCTCAGGCGGGACGAGCCCTTTGGAGAGGCGGGTACCTTGAGCTAGAGACTTAAAGAGGGAGCCCGGGGGTGGGGGGTAGGGGAGGAGCGGCCCCTGCTGGGAGTTGGCCGTGCAGCTCCGGTCCGACGGAGCAGAACGCAACGGGCACCCGTGAGTGCCCTCAAGGAGCTGGATCTTGGGAGAAAAGGGAAGAAAAAAATGGAAGGGAATCCCCGCCCAAATCGAGGGAAGTAACCTCCGGTGTGAGTTACATCTGGAGCAGCCCAGCTCCGGGCCAGAGCCGACGCGGTCCGCAGGTGCTCCTGGCAGCTGGGGAGAAAGGGGTCCTGGAGAGGGAGGAAGGCGCGGATTCGGATGGAACCCCTGGGGCGGAATGGACAGCACCCACGGGGAAGTGGCACAAGCCAGAGTTCAGACCTCCGCTTAGGGAAGAAGCGGCTACGTGTCCTCCCAGCCGCGAAGCTGTCTGCGGGAAACGCAAGACCCGGGGTCTGGACCGCGCCCCCTTAGACCGAGGTGGGGAGGGGTCCAGGAGCCGAGCGCCAGGGCAAAGCGAGGACGCACTGACACCTGCTGGCCGCTCGTGGTCACGGCTGAGAAGCGACCCGCTGACGCCAGGCGCCTCCTTCCGTCTCTTAGGTCTTCTGCCAACAGAGCCTTCTCCTATCTCAGAACAAATTGGTTTCTAAGCTCAGGAAAGGAGAACCCAGAGTTTGAATTGCACCCTGCCGTGTTGCAGAAATCTTCCTAAAGCAGATACTCGTGTGTCTACCCCTGGCGGGAGTGGGGGTTTGTCTAATAAAGTCACATCAGGAAGGGCTCAGCAGGCACCGCCGGCCAGAACGGGCATCCCACTCTGGACCCGCACAGCCCACCCTTCCTGCAGATCCGAGAGAGGCCAGGATCCTGCCTCCTTGGTTGCCCAGCTCTGGCTTGCTGGGAATCATTATGTTTTTGTTGAGGACCGAAAGCTAGACTCCACCCCCCCCCCGCATCCCACCCCCATTCAGATGTACACACAGCATCCTTCAATAAGGGGAGGAGGGAGTAGAATATTTTCCATGTTCCCTCTGGTAAGAATAGCGGGGGGAGGGGGGAGTGGGTGTGCGGCGAATGGCAAGTTTTTCCGTGCGTGCTAGCTGTCCTAGGATAGATTTTAACGGTCACTAGAGCACTAGCTTGCACCCTGCTAGCTGCACTTTTCAGATGAGAGCAAGCAGTTTAATGGTAAAACCCAAGAGGGTAGGAAATTTCAGCAGGAGAGAGATTAGACTTAAAGGAACGTCGTCTTATTTAAGGAACCACTAAACCAAAATGCCTTGTGTAGTCACCTAAGTTGGAATTCCAAGGATGGAACAGGCTGCCTCTCTGTGCAGCCAGCTGCAGGCTTAGGTCTGGCTCGGGGCTGATGGCTAAATTAAGGGCCCTGAGAATCACCTTCATTCCCAGCTGATGTCTATAGCCCGCACCAGTGATACAGTTATTGGTGGTGCTGCTGTTCATGTAGTCTCAAAATCTGTACTTTCCGAAGTATTTCACAGAAGTCTCATTTGACTTCAGTACCTTTGTCTCCCAATCTTTGCCCTAATGGTATAAACTCCCTTTCCAGTGTTAGTTCTGAGGAGCCTTTCTAATCTCCCTTTCTGGACAATCTAAAGGAAGCTGAGAAGACAATTTCCTCGCTCTGTTGAGTCACTCATTTTCCACCTTCTACTAAAGTCTCTGCTCTGAGGCTCTTGGCAGGGGCTTTGGACATCGCCAGTAGGCTCAGTTGGAAACATGGCTACACTCATTTTTGCACAGCAACTAGGAACCCCACACTTCAAGTATGAATACTAAGAGACAAAAATCAGAGCCCGTGGCAATCTGGGGTTTGCTGTGTCGCTATTTGTAGAACTTGGGAACTGAGTCTTGGGAGACCATCACTTACCATCTGCACCCCAGCTTCCAACACACTGCTCTTCTTCCTAATTTCAGAATCAAAAGGGGAAATAAAAACAAAGTTTACAGTAATTATCTTTCTTGAAATTTCTGCTGCTAGCCTGTGTATGACACCTCTTGTCACATTTTCTAAATGCTTCCCAAACAGCCAGGTGGTTTCTTAATTCCCTGATTTGGAGTCTTTTCTCCTAAAATGGGAACAGGTCTTTTCAGAGCCAGGAACCCTGAGGCCAATACACAACGAATACCAATAATAACAAGTGCTGCATTTTGTTAAGTACCATGATGTATGCACCATGTGTAGGGTGATATACATGGCCCCTTTATACACAGAGTTCTTCTTCCTGTCATATGTTCCTTATCACCACAGGTTCTGCCTCCTCATTTTGTCACACAGGGTCAGTATCTCTGAGCTTTGAAAAGCTATGTGGACACCATTAATTTTTGCTAGAAGATTTCATGCTGTGCAAGCTGAGTGAGACATTGCTGAGCAGAAAGATATCCACAAATATAATAATTCTCAACCAGGCCTATAGATCAGCATTTCCTAGGAACACAAAATACGCTTACCAATGCCCCACCAGGGAAATTATTCACCAGGTCCAAGGTGGGATGCAGCATGTGTATTTTGACAAAACTCCTTGAGAGCTGCAGGTGTGCACACCCTGCTGAAGACTTACCACCCAAAGCAATAAATCTCAGTGGTGGACAGGAGTGATGAGCAAGTGCCCTTGTGGGGACAGGAGGCAGTGTCCAAATTACCTGGGGTAGGAAGCCAACTTGAGCTAGAAAGAGTGGGCCCCAGATTGAGAATCACTGCCCTGAGCCAGTGAGACTGCTATGACAGTGTCGTAGCCCTCCAGGGAGCTGGGACAGAGCAAATAGTTGAGAGCCACTGTAAATATGGAGTTTGGGTTTGATGGCCTGAGAAGGAGTCATTTCTGGGGACCCAAATGGGGGTCCATTATTATTTATTACTAAAAATAAATAGTACTTATTAGCACCAACCACATGCTAGGCACAATGCCAAGCAGTTTATGTACTATATATTATATAATTCCCAAAACAATCCCATAATGTAGATTTTATTATCTGCCTTTGTAGATGGAGGAAACTAGGCAAAAGACTGAGTAAACTATCCAGCTAATAAGTGGCAAGGACAGAGCCGAACTCTATTTTTCCTGGTGGTAAGCCCAATGAGCTTTCTAAGTTCCTTACTGTGAATCTCCAGCCTTGATCACACTGCCAAAGAGAAACCTGCAAAATGTTCATCAGAAATGAGCGCATTAACAAGTTAGCACATCCTCCTTCTAGCCCTGTCCTTTCAGTCCATTGATGTCTACTAGATTAGGACTGTACAAGGCAAGATGTATTCCCTCTTTCTGTATCTAATGCCCACTCTTGGAGGCAACATCACGTACACTCTAGGAGACTGACCATTCCCCAACAGCCAAGCTGATGGAGAGCAAGCACTACACCAACTGGTTAGGCAACCCCTCCTCCTCCTAGTAGAAGCAACCTCTCTCTCTCATGGGTGCCATACATATTTTATCATGGCTTAGATGGACTTTTCTTGCTCTAGCTTATCTATTCATTTGTATGATGATCTAGCAGGTAGAAAGGACTGTCCTTTTCATCTCTATTCCTAGAGCATCTCTAAAACAGGCTTTTTAAAAATCATATTTCTAGTACCTACTCCTTGGAGATTCTGATTCAGTAGGATGAAGGCAGGGCCTGGGTGTTTGCATTTTTAACAAGTGCATGAGTAATTCAATAAATACCAAAATATAAGACACACGAGTATGGATACTTGATAAATGTTTGTGTGATGGATGAATGTATGAATGAATGAATTCTACTTACACTGAAGCTATCAAAGAGGCAAGAGGGGTCCAGAAGTTGGTGAAGTTGGTGACTATGATGGCTAGCATTTTATTCCAAAATCAGGATTTCTTAATAGTTGAGGTAGCTTAACTAGTTCAAGGATGTAAGTATAGGATTCTCTCATTCTCTTTTTTCCTAAAAGGAATATGTAAGTAGAGGAAGATAAATTTATAACTATCAGCTAGGTAATTTACCAATAAAAGAAAGCTTCTTAAGATAAATCATCTGTCCTCATGTTACATCTGAAATTAAAGTATCAGGCAATACCAAAATTTGTCTTGGCTTCTATATCTTTGATGGTGACTTCATCTAACAAAAGTAAGGGAGCTGGCTGGGAGAGAATATTAATTGCTTACTTTTTGAAAAAAAAGACTTGACTGTCTAAGAAAAAGAAAACATGACTCATTTAGCCTGGACTCCTAGGCTGTGACAAAATCCTTACAGATAGAAGCAATTTGGTCACACACACACATAAACACAGGCCACCCCCCCACACCCACCCCTGCCCCCGACACAGCCTGAACTTAAACACACACTCGCTAGTCTGAACATGATGAACAGGTGGGGAACGCAATGTTCCCGCTACTACTCATGCCATGCGCACAGCTGGAACCAAATGCTGCAGTAAGCTACAAACATCTGTCAACTCACTGTATTGCTGACAAGGGGGAAGGGGGGAGTCAGTAGGGAAAACTCTATTGCTTCCTCTAAGCTATTATTTAATTCCTCCACTTCTTTGTACCTGTGCTGAAGCCCTTGGGAATCCCATCATTACTGAAGGTTAATGGAAGCCAAAAGAAAAGCATCAACTCCAGGAGTGCTGTAAGGAGCTGCCTTATTCACCACCTACCATGTTCATCATTTGACTGCTGGATCAGTCTTGCTGTATTCACAAAAACAAGCGATGAGTCCTGCCATCACCTTTATCTCTTTCTAACGTGCTAACCCATCCTGCCCCAGCCTGGAAAATTAAGCCAGGTGTTTTCTATCTCTGCAAGGGCTTCTGGCCAATACCAAAAAGACAGCAGTTGGTACTAGGATCAACTCAACCTTGAGGATGCCAAGAAAGATTGGGCTCCCAGCTGGCTCTTCGCTGGTGTGCCACCCTGCAGGGCATGTTTGTGTTTCCACTACAATGTGACTTTTGAGAGCTTGTGTGTACACACAAAGTTTAACATCACCTACCACAGTCTTCCAAGTCAGTCCTCACAAAGCAGTGACCTTTTCTACCACATCCAGGTGAATTATCTTGTCTGCTTTGTCCAGAAGCATGAGCAAAAGCAAACCTTGAAACAGTTATGGTGAGCAATGCTTACTTGTTCTCAGGTATAACAGGTGAGCTAGAGCCACTGGGTATGAAGGAGATATTTGTCACCAACATTAATAACTCTTAAGCTAATATTCCATTAATCTAATTAGGTAAGGTAAATCACCTTTCACATTTACTCAAAGAAACCATGGAGACGCCACGCCTGAAGCATATACACCCATGCACACACACACACACACACACACACATGCACACAGACATATTTAAGAGATGGTCTGGCTCTCACTGCTCCCTGGAAATGATCTTTTTTTCCCCATTCTTCCTAATTGATAACACGAAGCACAAACTATTCCTTGGTAAAAGGACCACGGCCTGATAGTTTCTGGGAGGCATTCAAGTGAAGTCGTTAAGAATTTAGGCTTTAGAGTAAGAGAAACCTGAGTTCTGGTCCTGCTTCTGCCATTTCATAACTATATTTACTTAACTTCTCTAGACTTCAGTTTCCTCATATGGAAAAAGGGGAAAATAATTTCACATACCTCATGCATACCCTCAAAGATTAAATGAGTGAATACATGGAAAATACATAAGACAGTGTTGGGTTTAATTGGTGCTCAGACCAGCCTGGCCAACATGGTGAAACCCTTTCTCTACTAAAAATACAAAAATTAGCCGGGAAAGGTGGCGTGCGCCTGTAATCCCAGCAACTCAAGAGGCTGAGGCGGGAGGATTACTTGAACCTGGGAGGCGAAGGTTGCAGTGAGCCAAGATTGCACCACTGCACTCCAGCCTGGGCAACAGAGCAAGACTCTGTCTCAAAAAAATAAATAAAATAAAAAATAAAAAAATAAATCTAGAGAAAGAGAAGAGAGTTGGAATCTCAAAGCTGATGGAACCTTAAATAGGATAAAGAGGCGAATGGTTTTTTAGGGTGATTTCTTCTGCAATTCGAGCCAACCCAAACTGCCTAAAATATAACAGAAAATAGATTGATTCACATAAATGAAATTTATTTTAACCTGAGGCAGAGCTGGCTTTGGGCAAGATGGATGCAGTGACTCAGTACTGTCACTAAGAAGCTGATAACTTTGTGGAGAAAGGAAAGAGGATTAAGCAAATAGAGAGTAATAAATGTAAGGAATCATGCAAGCCTCCCCACCAAAAAAATATTATATATATATATATATATATGGGAAAGAAGCTGCCTTGGTTTCTCCTAGCACTCCAAATTCCAAATGTTGTTGCTAGGAAGTTGAGATGAACCTCTTGCTTCTTTTTCTTGGATTCCATGAGATTTCAGAGCCCACACAACTACTTCCCCTTTTACTTCAGCCTCTTGGAGTTGTTTTCTATTTTGTGCAACCAGAATATTTGACCAGAATGAATGCTAGAGCTTTAACTTCATAAAAATAGTTTTCATCTTCAATACGTCAGATTCCATGCTAGACAATGATCATATAATCATCAAAACATAACTTCCAATAACTTCTATACACTGCAAAGTCTTTGAGAGGAATCTTTTCTCTTAGTGTTACATATATTCAAAAAAATTAAATAACAGTTTTGGTTTTAAGCACCAAATATTTTCAGTTGATGATGGCACTCTAAGTTTATGCTTCTTCTTTTCTTAGAGATGGAGACTTGCTATGTGGCCCAGGCTGGCCTCAAACTCCTGGGCCTCAAGCAATCCTCCCAGGTAGCTGGGTCTACAGGCCTACGCCACTGTGCGTGGCTTAAACTCAAGACTTTGAAGCGCCCCTTTGTCCAATCATGTAGAAATGAAAGATAAACAAAAGAAATTTTAAAAGATAGACCCACTCCCGATGCCAAGCAAGATGGAGCAAGTCTATTACAGCCTCTCGGTCCGACTAAACAGCACAACTAAAACATCTGGAAAATTCAAAAAGCAGCTATCTGAAAGGCAGACAGTAACAGGGAGAGTGGGAAGGGAAAACAAAAATTGAGGAAGAAACCCTCATGAGAGAGTTTCCTATCGATTTTTTTCCTCTTTTGTCTCTCACGTTTGATCCACGGAAGGCCTCAGTTGTGGAACTGAGCACCCCAGCCGGTATGAGCAACTCAGAGGGTGAAGCTCCGTCTTTTGACAGAGAATGGTGGAGAGGTCCACTGTGAGCTAGGAAATGTGGAGAAACTCTCTGAACATTTTTTCTTATTTGTCTTGTTTTTACTCTCCTCACCCTGCCACTAGAGTGGCCCCAAATAGGGAAATGTGCAGTAGCCGTATAGGCAGCTACAACTTTGAGGAGGAAAAAGAAGGTCTTTTCTGGCAGTAGGAACAGGGAAAGAAAGACCCTGTGCTCTGAAGGGCAGAGCCGGGGAGGAATGTCAGGACTCTTACTGTCTTTTTTTTGCTCTTTTACCTTACCACTCTGCCCAGGGACTGAATCAGTCATGCAGAACTGGTGGCAGGATCATGGGTAACTAAAACTCTAAAACAAACCTATCTTTCTGTCCAGAGGAATGGGACAATGGGTCCCTGGGAGACCAAGATTACATACGGGAACCCAAAAAGAAAAGAGCTGGAGAAGGGAATCCTCTAAGCCTTGCGTCTGATCAGGTGTAAGTCCCAGGCCCACCTGTGACCTGTGTATGCGTGTGACCAACGGCAGGCAGGATCCTGCCAAGGTTCATACCCCCAACATCCAAACACTGGTTACAGAAGGGGAGATGAGACCTGTGGATTTGAAACCAACTACTAGGTTGATTTCCTATGAACATAAACCACACAGATTTTCACAGGACCAAGAGTAATACTCATAATGTCCAAGACAGAATCCAGAATTGCTCAACATACAAAGATCCAGTTAAATGCTGGGAAGGGAGAAATGATGAACAGATGTTTAATCTGAGATGTTAGAATTAATTATCTGACAGAGTTTAAAGTAACTATTATAACCAGGTTGCAAGAGGTAAAGGTAAGTATTCATTAAGTAATTTAAAAGATAGAAGTTCTCTGAAATAGACATGCTAAAGAAGAACTGAATGCCAAATCTTAAAATTAAAAAATTCATTCAAAAAATTAAATCTCACTGGAAAGGCTCTGTATGGGTTTCCTAGGGATGCTGTAACAAATTACCACAAACTGAGTGGCTTAAAATAATAGACACATATTCTCCCACAGCCTTGGAAGCTAGAAGTCTGAAATCAAGGTATCAGTGGGGTCACATGCCCTTCGAAAGTTCTAAGGCAGAATTCTTCCTTCCCTCTTCCAGCTCCTTGTGGCTTTTTGCATTCCTTGGCTTGTGGCAGCATCAGTCCAATATCTGTCTCCATCTTTACATGGCCTTCTTCCTTCTATGCTTTTCCTATCCAAATCTCCCTCTTCTTTCCTTATAAAGACAAAAAGTCACTGGATGTAGAACCCACCCTAAATCCAGGATGATTTCATCTTGAGATCCTTAACTAATTACATCTGCAAAGATCCTATTTCCAAATAAAGTCATATTCTAAGGCTCTGGTTCAACATGAGTTTGTGGGGAACACTATTCAACCTATTACAGGCTCAGTAGCAAAAACAGAGAAGACAGAGGAAAAATTCAGTGAATCTGAAGATAAATCAATAGAAACACTAAAGGAAGTTGCTCAGTCTGAAGGGAAAAATAAGAGGGAAGCTTGAGACCTCAGGAATGAGGGAGTAACAACAGAAATGGGAAATATTTAGCATACTCATTGGCTAAGGCTGCCATAACAAAGTACCACACACTGGGAGGCTTAAGCAATAGAAAATGTTTGTCTCATCATTCTGGAGGCTAGAAGTCTAAGATCAAAGTGTCAGCGGAGATGCATCCCCCCGATCTCTGCCTTCATCTTCACATGGCGTTCTCCCTGTGCTTGTATCTTTGTGCCCAAATGTTTCCTATTTCATATTGGACAGAGGCCTTCCTAAAGACCTCATTTTAACTTGATTACCTCTATAAAGCCCTTATCCCCAGATAAGCACATTCTGAGGTACTGGGGATTAGGACTCCAACATATCTATTTTTTGAACGGCACAATTCAACCAACACTTGGGTATCTATAACGAGGGTAAATGTATTTTTTCCTTATGAGTTCTTTAAAATATGATTGATTTTAAGATCAAAATTACTACATCTGGTAGGGCTTTCAATGCATACAGATGTAACATATATGACAATTATAGCATGGACAGTGTAAAGCAATTTATATAGTTATGTCTTCTACATTTTAATTTTTCCAGCTTTATTGAGGTATACATGACAAATAAAAATTGTAAATATTTAAGTGTACAATATGATTTTGATATACATATACATTGTAAAATGAGAATCACAATCAAGCCAATCAACATATCTATCAACTCACATAGTTACAATTCTTTTGTGTAGTGAGAACACTTAAGATAACTATCTTAGCAAATTTCAAGTATACAGTATTAGCTATGGTCATCATATTGTACATTAGATACCCAGAAATTATTCATTCTGAATAACTGAATCTTTGTACCCTTTGACTAATATCTCCCCATTTACCTACTCCCCAGTTCCCGGCAACTACAGTTCTTTATTTATACTTTTTTAAAATTGACACATAATAATTGTACCCATATATGGGGTACATAATGATGTTTCCATACATATGATGTATACAGATCAGATCAGGGTAATCAGCATATCTGTCATCTCAAACATTTATCATTTCTTCGTGTTGGGGACATTCAATATCCTCCTTCCAGCTATTTGAAACTATGCACTATTGTTAACTACAGTCATCCTACAATGGTATAGAATATAGAACACTAGAACTTATTCCTCCTATCTAGTTGTAATTTTTTGTCCTTTAACAAATCTCTCTCTACCCCTTTATTTCCCCTATCCTTCCCAACCTCTAGTATCTTCTGCTCTACATTTTATTTCTATGAGATCACCTTTTTTGTGTGTGTTTGTGAGACGGAGTCTCTGTCACCCAGGCTGGAGTGCAATGGTGTGGTCTTGGCTCACTGCAACCTCTGCCTCCCAGGTTCAAGCGATTCTCCCACCTCAGCCTCCCAAGTAACTGGGACTACAGGCGTGTGCCACCACACTTGGCTAATTTTTGTATTTTTATTAGAGACAGGGTTTCACCACATTGGCCAGGCTGGTCTCGAACTCCTGACTTGGTGATCCGCCCGCCTCGGCCTCCCAAAGTGTTGGGATTACAGGCATGAGCCACCGCGCCCAGCCAAGATCAACTTTTTTTTAGCTACCACATATGAATGAAAACACACTGTGTTCACTTTCTTTTCCTGGCTTATTTCACTTAACATAATGTCCTTCAGCTCCATGCCTGTTGCTGCAAATGACAGGATTTCATTCTTTTGTATAGCTGAATAGTATTTCATCGTGTATATATACCACATTTTCTTTCTCCATTCAACTGTTGTTAGACATCTAGGTTGATTCTATATCTTGGCTATTGTGAACAGTGCTGCAGTAAACATGGGGGTGCAGACATCTCTTCAATATACTGATTTCCTTTCCTTTGGATAAATGCCCAGTAGCGGGATTGCTGAATCATATGGTAGTTCTATTTGCAGTTTTTCGAGGAACCTTCATACTGTTCTCCATAACGGCTAGACAAGTTTACATTCCCATCAAGAGTGTCCCTTTCTCTGCATTCTCACCAGCATTTGTTATTTTTTGTCTTTTTGATAACAGCCGTCCTAACAGGGGTAAGATGATACTTCATTGTGATTTTGATTTGCATTTCCCTGATGATTAGTGATGTTGAGCATTTTTTAATATTTCTCTGTTGGCCATATATATGCCTTCTGTCTAGAAATGACTGTTGAGATTACTTGCCCATTTTTTCATCAAACGAACGGTAAGATTATTTTTTTATTTTTTTTTTTTTGGCTAGTGAGATGTTTGAGTTCCTTGTATATTATGGGTATTAATTCCAAGTCAGAAGAATTGTTTACTAATATTTTCTCTCATTCCATAGGCTGCTTTTTGACTCTGTTGATTGTTTCCTTTGCTATGCAGAAGCTTTTTAGTTTGATATAATCCCCATTTGCTTATTTTTGGTTTTGTTGCCTGTGCTTTTGAAGTCTTGTCCATAGCATATTTTCTAACACAAATGTCCTGAAGTATTTCCCCTGTTTTCTCCCAGTACTTTTATAGTTTCAGCTCTTACATTTCGGTCTTTGATCCATTTTGAGTTGATTTTTACATAGTGTAATAGCTGGGGGATATGGATGTTCAGTTTTCCCAGAACCATTTATTGAAGAGACTGTCCTTTCTCCAGTGTCAAAAATCAGTTGGCTGCAGGTATATGAATTAATTTCCGGGTTGTCTATTTCATGCATTGGTCTTTGTCTGTTCTTATGCCAGTTCAATGCTATTTTGGTTACTACAGCTTTGTAGCATATTTTGAAGTCTGGTAGTGTGATGCCTCCAACTTTTCTTTTTTCTTCAGGATTGCTTTGGCTATTCTGGGTCTTTTGTGGTTCCACACAAATTTTAGGAATTTTTTCCCACTTCTGTGAAGAATGTCATTGCTATTTTTATAGGAATTGTATTGAATCTGTGGATTGCTTTGGGTAGTATGTTCATTTTAATAATATTAATTCTTCTAATCTATGGGCATGGGGTGTCTTTTCATTTGCTTGTATCTTCTATTTCTTTCCTCTGTGCTTTGTAGCTTTCCTTTTGAAGATCTTTCCCCTCGATTGAATTTATTTGGTAGTCATTGTAAATGTGATTGCATTCTTGATTTTTTTTCAGCTAGTTCATTGTTTATGTACAGAAACCCTACTGATTTTTGTACATTGATTTTGTATCTGCAACTTAACTCAATTTGCTTATTAGTTCTAAGAACTTTTTTTGTAGAATCTTTAGGTTTTTTTACAGGTAAAATTATGTTGTCTGCAAACAGGAACTATTTTGCTTTCTCCTTTCCAATTTGGATGCCCTTTATTTCTATCTCTTACCTAATTTGCTCTGACTAGGGCTTTCAGTACTATGGTGAATAAGAGTGGTGAGAATTGGTGTTCCTGTCTTGTTCCAGTTGTTAGAGGAGAAGCTTTCAGCCTTTCCTGTTCAGTATAGTGTTTGTCATATTGGCCTTTTATTATGTTGAGGTACTTTTTTTCTATATCAAATTTATTGAGAGTTTTTAATCATGAAGAGATGTTGAATTTTATCAAATGCTTTTTCTGCATCTATTGAGATGATCATATATGGTTTTTGTCCTTCATTCTACTGATGCAATATGTGACATTTATTGATCTGTACATGTTGGAAAATCTGTGTACTCCTGGATACTTCCCAGGAATGTGCAGATGATTAATCATGATATATCATCACTTAATCATAATGTATTATCTTTTTGATGTGTTGTTGGATTGGTTAGCTAGTATTTTGTTGAGAATCTTTGCATCCATGTTCATCATTGACCTGTAGTTTTATTTATTTATTTATTTATTTATTTATTTATTTATTTATTTATTTATTTATTTTGAGATGGAGTCGCACTCTGTCACCCAGGCTGGATTGCAGGAGTGTGATCTCTGCTCACTGCAACTTCCACCTCCTGGATTCAAGTGATCCTCCTGCCTCAGCCTCTCAAATAGCTGGGATTACAGGTGTGCACCACCACACCCAGCTAATTTTTGTATTTTTAATGGAGTTGGGGTTTCACCATGTTGGCCAGGCTTGTCTTGAACTCCTGACCTCAAGTGATCACCCAGCTCACCCACCAAAGTTTTGGGATTACAGGTGTGAGCCACCATACCCAGCCTAGTTTTCTTTATTTGTTATGTTCTTGTCTAGTTTTGGTATCAGGGTTATGCAGGCTTAGGAAGAATTCCCTCTGTTTCAATTTTTTGGAAGAGTTTGAGAAAATTTGTATTAATTGTTCTGTAAAGGTTTGGTAGAAGTCAGCAGTAAATCAAATGCAGCCCTGGACTTTTTGGGGGGGACACTTTGTATTAGTGAGTCGATATCATTACTTATTGGTATGTTCAAGTTTTCTACTTCTTCTTGGTTCAATCTTGGTAAGCTGTGTGTGTCCAGGAATTTATCCATTTCCTCTAGGCTTTTGAATTTATTGTTATATAGTTGTTCGTAGTAGCCTCTAATGATCCTTTGTATTTCTGTGTTGTCTGTTGTGACATCTCCTTTTTTATTTCTAGTTTTATTTATTTGGATCTTCTGGTTTTTTTTAGTCCAGCTAATGATTTGTTTATTCATTTCACTGACCTTTTGTATTGTTTTTCTAGACCCAATTGTATTTACTTCTGCTCAAAACTTTTTTATTCTTTTCTTCTTCTAATTTTGGGGTTGGCTTGTTCTAGCTTTTCTAGTTTTTGAGATTCATCATTAGGTTGTTTATTTGAAATTATTCTCATTTTTTGGTGTAGGCATTTATTGCTATATACTTGCCTCTTAATACTGCCTTTGCTGTGTCCCATTGGTTTTGGTATGTTGTGTTTCTATTTTCATTTGTTTAAAGGAATTATTCAATTTCCTTCTTAATTTCTTCTTTCACCCATTGGTTGTTCAGGAGCATGTTATTTAATTTCCATGTGTTCACATAGTTTCTAATGTTTCTCTTATAACATTGTGGTCAGATAAGACAGTTGATGTGATTTCAGTGTTTTCTAATTTGCTTAGACTTCTTTTGTATCCTAACATATGGTCAATTCTAGAGAATGTTCCATGTGCTGAAGAAAAGAATGTGTATTCTGCAGCTGTTGGGTGAAATGTTCTATAAATGTCTGTTAGGTCTATTTGGTCTATGGTATAATTTAAATTTGATGTTTCTTTATTGGCTTTCTGTCCAGATGATCTGTAAAATGCTGAGAATGGGGTGTTGAATTCCTCAACTATCATTGTATTGGGGGTCTATCTCTCCCTTTAAATCAAATATTTGCTTTATGTATCTGGGTGCTCTCTTACTGGGTGCATATATATTTACAATTATATTTTCTTGCAGAATTGACCCCATTATTATTATATAATGTCCTTTGTCTCTTTTTACAGTTTTTGATTTGAAATCTATTTTGTCTGATATAAGTGTAGCTAATCCTGCTCAATTTTGGTTTCTGTTTTTGAAGAGTATATTTTCACACCTCTTCACTTTCAGTCTATGTGTGTCTTTACAGTTAAGGTGAGTCCCTTATAAGCAACATATAGTTATGTCTTTTTTAAAATTTTATGCATTCAGTCTGTTTATATGTTTTAAATGGGAGATTTAATCCATTTACATTCAATGTTACTACTGATAGGTGAGAACTTACTCCTGTCATTTTATTTTACTTTATTTTATTTTAGAGACTGAGTCTTGCTCTGTCACCCAGGCTAGAGTACAGTGGTGAGATCTTGGCTAATTGCAACCTCCACCTCCCAGGTTCAAGAGAGTCTTCTGCCTCGGCCTCCCAAGTAGCTAGGATTATAGGCATGTGCCACCACACCTAGCTAATTTTTGCATTTTTTAATAGAGACATGGTTTCACTATGTTGGCCAGGCTGGTCTTGAACTCCTGGCCTCAAATGATCCGCCTGCCTCGGCCTCCCAAAGTGCTGGGATTACAGGCATAAGCCACCCTGCCTGGCCCTGTCATTTATTGATTGTTTTCTGGTTGTTTTGTGTATTCTTTGTTCCCTACTTCCTCTTTTATTGTTTATTTTTGTGGCCGGGAGATATCCATAGTAATAAGGTTTACTTCCTTTCTCTTTCTCCTTTTTGTGCTGGCTCTACCAGTGAGTTTTATACTTTTCCATGTTTTCATGATGGTGGTTATAGCCTTTTCACTTTCAGGTGCAAGTATCCTTTGAGTATGTCTTGTAAGGCTGGTCTAGTGGTGATGAATTTTCTTAGTTTTTGCTTCTCTGTGGAAAATTTTATTTCTTCTTCTTGCTTGAAAGGTAGCTTTCCTGGGCATAATATTCTTCACCGGCAGTTTCATTTTGAATATATCATCCCATTCTCTCTTGGCCTGTAAGGTTTCTGCTGAGAAATCTGCTGTCAGCCCAATGTGGATTCTTTTATATATGACTTGATGCTTTTATCTTGCTGTCTTTAGAATTCTTTATCTTTGACTTTTGACAGTTTGACTATAATGTGCTTCAGAGAGGACCTATTCGGGTTGAATGTATTTGGGGTTCTTTGAGCTTCCTGGACCTGGATGTTCATCTGTCTCCCAAGTTTTCAGCCCCTCTTCCGTAGGATGCCACTGATAGGCATGACCCTTCCATGGGATGCCTGATAGCCTTGACCGAAATCCCAAACCTCAGAAATAGCCCCATGGGCACCCCCTCAGCAGACACACCCACGGGCCAGCTGACAAGCCATGTGACCATATCCTGAGCCTGAGAAACAGCCTCATGGGCTGCCCCAGCAGACACACCCCACAAGTTGAGCAGCAGTGTGCCTGCATCCTGGGCCTGAGAAACAGCTCCATGGCCCACTCCTGGCAGGCATGCCCCAGGCTGACTGAACAACCATGTGCCTGTGCTCCTGGCCAGAGTATCAGCTCCAATCTCAGCAAGTCAGAACCCAAGTTGGCCAATGCACCATGTGCACACACACACATACACATTCTCCCAATGTGAGAAACAACCCAGCAAACCACTCTGGCACTACCCCCACAAATTCTCAGCCTAGGCCACTGAGACATTCATAAATATCAGTAGTGTGTATTACAGATGAAGAAACTACGTGGAGACTACACTACTGCATCCACCTAGAAGCAAGGGCAACACATCCCAACCAAACCAACACTCTATGACCCATTCATATGAATAAGTATTTCCCTTCAAAACCTACTCCATAAAATTGGAAGAAGTGACTCTTCCACCAGATGCATAGAAATCACTGTAGGAACAGACACATCACACATGTAAAAGCAAGGAAACATGACACCTCCAAAGGAAAACAATAATTCTCCAGTAACAGATCCCAATCATAATGAAATATGTGAAATGCCAGAAAAATAATTTCAAATATTAATACTTAAGGAAACTCAGTGAGATATAAGGGAAAACAGATAGTTAACTGAAATGAGAAAAAACAATTCACGATTCAAATGAGAAATTATATATATACATGTATGTATGTGTATATATATGTATGTATGTGTACATATAATATATATACATACACGTGTGTGTGTAAAAAGAACCAAACAGAAATCCTAGAGCTGAAGAATTCAATCAATGAAATAAAAATAATCAAGAATTTCAGCAACACTAGACCAAGCAGAAGAAAGAATCCCTGAACTTGAAGACAAGTCTTCTGAAATAACACAGACAGACAAAAAGAGAAAAAGAATTAAAAAGAATGAAGAAAGTCTGCATGATTTATGGGACATCATTAAGCAAACAAATACTCATATTATGGGTTTTCCCTAAGTATATGGGTATTCCAGAAGTATAGAGAAGGAAAAGGGTGAGGGAAACACCCTGGGGGTGTTTCTGCAGGGGTGACCCATGGGGCTATGTCTCAGGCCTAGTATGCAGGTACAGGGCTGCTTAAATGGCCCTAGGGTATGCCCACCAGGGGTGGCCTACAGGGCTGTTTCTCAGTCTGGAGCATGAGTGCAAGGCTGTTCAGCCAGTTCAGGGGCATGCCCACCAGGAGCAGCCTTCCAGGGCTGTTTCTCAGGTGTGGCACGTGGGTACAATGCTACTCAGCCATGCCTGGGGAGTGTCTGCCAAATGGGGTACTTCAGGCTGTTTCTCAGGTCTTGAGCATGAACATGTAGCTGCTCCACAGCCCCACGAACATAGCATCTGTTCAGAGGCTCAGGGGTCTCTCCCACTTGGGGTGGGCACACAGTGGTTTGACTGGCTCAAGAGTGAGTTTGTCTTGGGCAGGGCTGCCAGACTATTGCTCCAGCTGGAAGTGCAGTAATAGGGGTTGTTCATGACCAGAGTTACAGCCAGTCTGGGTCCTGGGCTCCAGGCACACTGGTATTCATCCATGTGTGGGTTTGGTGGAATGAAGATGGACAGGTGTAGTCACTACTAGCCCTCAGAGCAGGGTGCACTCCAGAGGTGGCTCTGGTCTCAAGATTCTGCTATGCTACAGGAGCTTGGCTCACAGGTGGTGGATGAGGGATGTGGAGGGCACCCTATTTGGATAATACAGCTGTGCAAATTCCTGGCAGCTCTCCAAACTGGATTCAGGACTTGGAAGGACTGTGGGATCCTTCTGCAGTAAGGACTATAGGTATTTGGCAATGGGGACTAGTGGGAATCGGATCTTCTGCTTAACTTTTCCCCAAAATGTGAAGTCCCTCCTGACTCTGGGCAGATATGATCTGGGAGAGAGAGATGGGCTGCAGAATCCACATGCCTCCACGCTGCCCTCCTGGAGATGCATCTCCACTTTCCCACTGCACTCCGGCACTGTCCCTTCAGCACTCCAGTCAAATCTTAACTGTTTATTCATTGTCTTGGTCCTTTCTTTTGAGGAGAATGAGCACCAGCCATCTCGAGTTAGCCATATTGCTGATGTCACCTGGCAAACACAATTCTGATCTCTGCTTTTATGAGTTTAACTTTTTTATTTTTATTTTTTGTTTTAGATAGGGTCACTCTGTCACACAGGCAGGAGTGCAGTGGCACAATCACAGCTCACAGCAGCCTTGACTTCCTAGGCTCAAGCAATCCTCCCACCTCAGCCCCCTGGGTAGCCAGGACTACAGGCACACACCACCATGCCTGCCTACGTTTTTGGAATTTTTGTAGAGACAGAGTTTTGCCATCTTGCCCAGGCTGGTCTGGAACTCCTGAGCTTAAGTAATCCACCTGCCTCAGCCTCCCAAAGTACTAGAATTATAAGGATAAGCCACTGTGCCTGGCAAGTTTAACTTTTTAAAATTGTACATATAAGGCCAGGCACCATGGCTCATGCCTGTAACCCCAGAAATTTGGGAGGCCAAGGCAGGTAGGTTTCTTGGGGCTAAGAGTTCGAGACCAGCCTTGCCAACATGGCAAAACCCCGTCTCTACAAAAAAATACAAAAAATTGGCTGGGCACAGTGGCACATGCCTTTAGTCCAGGCTCCTCGGGAGGCTGAGGCAGGGATCGCTTGAACCTGGGAGGCCGAGGTTGCAGTGAGTCAAGATCATGCCACTGCACTTTAGCCTACATGACAGAGCAAGACCCTATCTCAAAAAACAAAAAAAAATTGCACATATAAGTGAGATAATATAGTATTTGACTTTCTGGGTCTCGCTTAAGTTAGCATAATGCCCTCAAGGTGAATCCTATGGCAGGATTTCCTTCTTTTTTAAGGCAGAATAATATCCCATTTTATATGCACACACACCCACCCACCCACACACACACACACACGAGGGGACTTCAAAAAGTCATGGAAAATTGAATTAAAAGATAAAAATAAAAAATGTAAGGTTTATTTCTCAACATAAACTCCATCGAAGTAGACATTTTTGTAAGCAATAATACCAGCTGATTAGTTCATCCCTAAAAAACTAAGGGTCCTGGAAATTTAAGCATATCAATGTAGGTTTTTTTTTTTTGGTTTTTGTTTTTGGTTTTTTTTCCATTATTAACTTTAAAAAAGCTGGGTGCCTTTAAAGATTTAAAAGAAAAACAAAAGACTTAAAAGGAAACAAAAACACATCAATAGGAACCAAAGTAGGAAGCTTAGGTGGATGCCTAGTGATTTCCCATAGAAACTAACAAAATTGACCTTGATTAGAGAAAAGAGCAGGCCCATTATTGTGGTGGAGAAGGACTTTCTGGTGAAGTTTTTTCAGACATTTTTCTGCTAAAGCTTTGGTTAACTTTCTCAAAACAGTCTCATAATAAGCAGATGTTATCATTCTTTGTCCCTCCAGAAAGTTAACCAGCAAAATGCCTTGAGTATCCCCAAAAAAACTGTTGCCATGACCTTTGCTCTTAACCATCCCACTTTTACTTTGATTGGACCACTTCCACTTCTTGGTAGCCATTGCTTCGATTGTTCTTTGTCTTCAGAATCATACTGGTAAGGCCATGTTTCATCTCCTGTTACAATTCTTTGGGAAAAAAAATCCTTCAGGATCTTGATCCCACTTGTTTACAATTTCTATTGAAAGCTCTGCTCTTGTCTGTAACTGATCTAGGCACAGCTGATCTTTGACACCCATCAAATAGAAAGTTTGCTCAACTTTAATTTTTCGGTCAGAATTATGTAAGCTGAACCAAATGAGATGTCTATGGTAGTAAATATTGTTTCTGCTGTTACTCATAGGTCTTCTTCAGTTAGGGCACAAACAAAATGAATTTTTTCCTTGCAGATTGATGAGTATGGTCTGCCAGTGTGGGCTTCATCTTTAACACCATCTTATCCCTTCTTAAAGTGACTTATCCATTTGCAAATTGCTGATTTCTCTGGGGCATTGTCCCCTTACACTTTTTGTAAAGCATCAGTGATTTAACAATTCTTCCACCCAAGCTTCACCATAAATTTGATGTTTCTTTTCTCCAATTTTAGCTAAATTCATGTTGCTCTAATAGAAGATTTTTTCAAATGGATGTCCTTTTGAAACTTAGTACCTCAAACTAGATCTTGTTCAGACATGTTATAACAAATTAGTATCTCAAACTAGATCTTGTTCAGACATGTTATAACAAACTAGTACAGGTTACTTTTGGTGCAAAAAGCTTTGAAAACCACACATAGTTTTTTTCATAACATGCATTTTTCATGAACTTTTTGAAGACCCCCTCGTGTGTGTGTGTATCTCATATTTTCTTTATCCAGTCACATGTTGGCAAATACTTAGATTATTTCTATATCTTGGCCATTCTGAAAAATGCTGCAATAAACTTGGGGGTGCACACATCTCTTTAAGATATTGATTTTGTTTCTTTTGGATATTTACACAAGAGTGGGACTGCTGGGCATACAATATTTTTATTTTTAACTTTTTGAGGAACATCCATACTGTTTACCAATCTACATTTTATTTGAAGTGGTAAAACATTAACTCTAAGAAGACTATGAAAGGTTAAGGTATGTATTGCAATCCCTAGATCAGCCTGTAGAAAAATAATACAAAGATTATAACCAAAAAAATCAATATGAAAATGAAAAGTAAATATAAATAAAAGTAATTGAATAATCCAAAAAATACAAGAAAGAGAGAACAGAAGAACGAAGAACAGAAGTGACACACAGAAAACAAATAATAAAATGTAAACCTAAACTCAACCATACAAATAATTACATTAAAATGAAATGGCCTAAACCCACTAATAAAAAGACAGAGATCATCAGATTAGATAAATAAAACAAGACTCAACCACATGCTATCTACAAGCAGCCCAATTTAAATATAATGATATAGATAGGTTAAAAGTAAAAAGGATGAAGCCAGGCGCAGTGGCTCACGCCTGTAATCCCAGCACTTTGGGAGGCTGAGGTGGGCAGATCATGAGGTCAGGAGATCTAGACCATCATGCCCAACATGGTGAAACCCCATCTCTACTAAAAAGAAAAAATACAAAAATTAGCTGGGCGTGGTGGCATGTGCCTGTAATCCCAGCTACTTGGGAGACTGAGGCAGAAGAATCACCTGAACCCAGGAGGAGGAGGTTGCGGTAAGCTGAGATCATGCCACTCTACTCCACCCTGGCGACAGAGCAAGACTCTGTCTCAAAAAAAAAAAAAACAGTAAAAGGATGAAAAAAAGATATATGATGCAAATATTCATCAAAATAAATCCAGTGGGGCTATATTAATATCAAAGCCAACTTCAGAGCAAAAATTTCAAGATAAAGAGAGATACTACATAATAATAAAAGATTACATACATTAAGAAAATACAGGCAGGACATGGTGGCTCACATCTATAATCCCATCACCTTGGGAGGCAGAAATGGGAGGATTGCTTGAACTCAGGGGTTTGAGACAAGGGCAACATAGGAAAACTCCCATCTCTACAAAAAATTTAAAAATTAGCCAGGCATGATGATGCATCCCTGTGGTCTCAGCTACTCAGGGGGCCAAAATGGGAAGATTGTTTGAACCTGGAAGGTAAAGGCTGCTGTGAGCTGTGATTATGCCACTGCACTCTAGCCTAGGCAACAGAAAGAGATCCTGTCTCAAAAAAAAAAAAAAGAAAGAAAGAAAATACAAAAATCCTAAATGTACATGCACATTAAAGATCTTCAAAATACATTAAGCAAAAATTGATATATTTAAAAAAAGAAATACACAAATTCACAATGATGAGTTCAACACTCCTTTCAGGGTAATCATATATAAAGGCACCGAAAAAACTGTCAACCAAATTGACATTTATAGAACACTCCATCAACAATAGGAAAATACATACTCTTTTCAAGAACAAAAGAATATTCATCAAGATACCAAATTGGAAAGACAACCTGTGTTCATATACTGAAAGACTTAATATTGCTAGATGATAGTGCCTACCAAATTGATCTATGGATTCAATATAATGCTTATCAAAATTTCAACTATCTTTTTGTTAGAAATTTATAAGTGATCCTAAAATGTATACAGAAATGCAATGAACAAGGAATAGCTAAAATAATATTGAAAAAGAAGAAGTTGGAGAACTCATGCTTCCTGATTTCCAAATTTGCTACAAATCTACAGTAATTAAGACACTATGTTTCTGGCATAAGAACAGACATATAGATTAATGGAATAAAATTGAGAATCCATAAGTAAACTTTCACATCTATGGACAACTGATTTTCAGCAAGAGTGCCAAGACAATTTAATGGAGAAAAAGAATGGTCTTTTCAAAATGTAGTGCTCAGACAACTGGATTTTCACATGCAAAATAATGAACTTGTACCCCTACCTCACACCATACGCAAAAATAACCCAAAATGAAACAAGGACCTAAAAGCAAGAGCTAAAATTGTAACACTCTTAGAAGAAAACAGAGATGCAACTCTCCATATCTTGGATTAGGCAATAGTTTCTTAGATATGACACCTAAAACACAAGAAGCTGATGAAAAAATAAATATATGAGACTACATAAAAATTAAAAACTTTTATGTTTCAAAGGACGTCACCAAGAAAGTGAAAAAACACACAAAACAGGAGAAAACATTTGCAAATCATATATCTGATAAGAATCTAGTATCTAGAATATCTAAAGAACCTTTATAACTCAATAATAAAAAAGATCCAATTACTAAATTCTATGTAGGCAAAGGATTTGCATAGACATTTCTCCAAAGAAGACATGCAAGTGACTAATAAGCATATGAAAAGACCTTCAACAACTTTCCATATGCAAACTTCAACTTTCCATAGATGCAAATGCGTATTAAAACCACAATAAACCCAAATGTGGTGAGGTGCTCCTATAGTTCCAACTACTTGGGAGGCTGACACAGGAGAATCACTTGAGCCCAGGAGTTCAAGGCCAGCCTGGGCAACACAGTGAGACCCCATCTCTTAAAACATACGTAAACACACACATACATGCAATGAGATACCACTTCACACCCATTAGAATGACTCAAAAGATAGATAATGACAAGTATTAATAAAAATGTTATCTGCTTTGGAAAACAGTTTTGCAATTCCTAAATAAGCTAAACATAGAGTTACCCTATAACTTAGTAATTCCAGCCTCAAATATATACCCAAGAGAAAAGAAAATATATGTCCATACAAAAATTTGTACATGAATGCTTATAGCCATTACTAATCATATACAAAAAGACAAAACAACTTAATGTCCTTTAACTGATGAATGGATAAATAACATGTGGTATATCCATATATCCATATAATGGAATTTTACTCAGCCATAAGAAGGAATAAACTACCAATACTTCATTTTCAAGTTTTGGATAAAACTTGAAAACAGGCTCAGTGAAAAAAGCCAGAAACAAAACGCCACATATTATATGATTTCATTTGTATGAAATGTCCAAAATATGCAAATCCATAAAGATAAAGTAGATAATTACTTGCTTGGGGCTGGGAGGAGAGAATGGAGTTACTGCTATGGGTACAGAGCTTCTTTTAAAGGTGGTGAAAAATGATCTGGAATTAAATAGAGGTAATAGCTGTGCAACCTTGTGAATAAAGTAAAAACCACTGAACTGTATGCTTTTAAATGGTTAACTTAATGGTACGTGAATTATCTCTCAATAAAAATAAAAAATATAGACCATATTCTGGCTTATAAACAAATCTTACCAAATTTAAAATAATTGAAATTATATATAGTATATTATTTGACCATAACATAGCCACACTAAAAATCAATAACAGAAACTTATATGGATAAATCCCCCAAATATTTGGAAACTAAATATCACATTTCTGGAGAACACACATGTCAAAAAGGGAGTCTCAAAAGTAATTAGAAAATGTTTTGAATGGAATGAAAAATCAAATACAACATACCAAATTTTTTGAATGCAACTAAAGCTGTGTTTAGAGGAAAATCAATAGCATTATATGACTACATTTAAAAAGATGCAAGTTCTCAGACAAATAATATACATTTTTTAAAATAAGTAAATTAAACCCAAAGCAAGCAGAAGGACGTAATAAAAAGTAGATATTAATAAAAACAAAATCTGTAGACAAAGGTCAATAAAACCAAAAGCCAGTTATTTGATGATATCAACAAATTGATCAATGTGTAGCCAAATTGACCAATGATACTTACACAGAGCTGCTACCTATAGGCTGCAAAGAACCCAGGCCAGTTCATTTACCCTGAATGGGTTGCTCTTTAACTTCTCAGGGTTGCTCTTTAACTTCTCAGCCTGTTCCTGTTGAAAGCCAAAATTTTAACTTAGGCCAAATAAAGCATGAGGATAGAGTAATCATAGTATAATATTTCTAAGCTAATGGAAATTCTTAAAACCTTTAGGTAAAAGAAACATCACCCTAACATTAAAAAGGAGGTAGAGGTAAGGGTTGCCTGGCTGTGCCTTTGAGAGATGTCTATCAAGAATTAAAAGACTTTTATTTTCCCAAATTTAAAATATTTTGGTTTCTAGTCAAGAAATCAATGAAAAATACTTATTTTTCATGTAGGTAAACTAGTTCTTTATGGAGACGTCAGGCAATCATGGAATAATTTTTTTAACTTTTTATTTAAAATAATTTCCAACTTACCAAAAAAGCTGCAAGAATAATAAAAGTCTCATATATCCTTTATCCAGATTTACCTATTGTTAAAATTTTACTCCATTTCCTTTATCATTTACTCTCTCCCTACTCCTTTTCTCTCTCCACATGAATGTGAACACACACACATACACACACACACACAAGTATTACTTTTCAGAACTATTTGAGAGTAAGTTACAAATATCATAGCACTTTACACTAAATACTTTGCTGTGTATTTCTTAAGAATATACCTGTTATCTTACATAACTACAGAACAGACACCTGTACATTGTTTTCATCAAGCTACCATTTGTATTTCAATTTTGCCAACTGACCCAATAATAATTTCTTCTCCACTACAAAAGCCATTTTAGGATTACGTATCACATTTTATTGTTATGTCTTTGTAGTTGGCTTTAACGGATCATTTTCACAGACTTTGTCTTTTATAACATTAACATTTTTGAAGAACAGTGTTTTTTTTTTAAACATGATTCCTCATTTTGGGTCTATCTGATATTTCCTCCTGATTAAATTCCAGTTATACATTCCCATCAGGAATATTAATGTGATATTGTATTCTTCTTAGCATATCACAACCACAGCAAATGATGTTCATCTGCCTCCGCTTGGTAGGTTAATGTTGATCACATAGTCAAGGTGTTTCTTGGATTTCTCATTTTTGTAGTGACCATTTTTCCTTTCAGCTAGTAAGCAATCTGTGGGGACTTACTTTACAGTCATACAAATATCTTGCTGTTCATCAAAATGTCTTCCTAGATTTATCACCTGTTGATGACTCTTGTTTTTACCATGATGGTTGAAAAATTATTTTCTAATCTCTGCACTCTATCCTCTGACTCTCTCTGAGTCAGTTTTTGGCATTGCACAAAGATCCTAATTTCTTCCCTAAGTATTTATGAATCCATCAAGGATATGTATTCATGGCTTTCTATTTTTTCAATGATTTATAACTAATTATTGTTCTTAATTATTTTGGTGTCCGAATAATCCGTGATTTGGCCTCTGAGAGTCCCTTCAAGCTGGTTCCTGTGTGCTTGTGACACGCCCTTGTCAATTTTTTGAGTACTTTCTTGCTTTGATTTAAGAAGAAGTTTCAGGGATTCTTCAGCCCTAGATTCAGCTGTTTCTCTAAAGAGCCCTGCTCCCTGTTAATGGAGTAATAGAAACCAAGATCCAGACACTTTGGAGTGCTTTATCACAAAAAAATGTTGAATTTAGTCAAATGCTTTTTCTGCATCTATTGAGATGATCATATGGTTTTTATCCTTAATTCTGTTAATATGATATATTATGTTTACAAATTTGCGTATGTCAAACAATTCTTGCATTCCAAGGATAAATTCCACTTAATCATGATTTATGGTCCCGTTAATGTGCTGTTGAATTTGGCTTGCTAGTATTTTGTTGAGGATTTTTGAATCTATGTTTATCAGGGATATTGCCTATAATTTTCTTTCTTGTTATGCCTTTATCTGGCTTTGGTATGAGGGTAACAATAGACTCATCTAATGAGCTGGGAATGCTCATTGTTGCTTAGGTGTCTGTTTCTGGGTCCTTTCAGCAGACAGAGCTAGGAAATATATGAATGTATATATACATAGACATAGATGTATATATACACACACACACCTACACATATACATGTACATACATAAGTAAATATATTTTAGAAATCATGAGTTCACATCGTTACCCCATTGCCTGTCCATTCCCACAGGGCTCTTTCTTGCCTTTCCTCATTCCAAATTTGTATGACCCTTCTTTCACAATAAGGCCCCTGACTCCTAACAACCTTAACATAGTTCCTCATTTGCTCAATCTTATAATACATATAAAATATTAATAATTTAAGAGTTGCTTCACTCATCTCACTACCCAAAAAAGAATCTTCTATAAAGAGTTCAGAGATCTTAAGTATACTAAATAAAAGAAGCAAGACACAAGAGTCACATACTATATGATTCTATTTATAGGAAATATCTAGAATTGCTAAATCCATAAAGACAGCAGATTCATGCTTGCCAGGCACTGGGGTAAGAGGGAGATAAAGAGTGATTACTTTATGGGTATAGAGTTTTCTTTTGGAGTGATGAAAATGTTTTGGAACTAGATGTAGGTAGTGGTTGCACAACACGATGAATGTACTAAATGCTACTGAATTTTACGCTTTAACAGCTAATTTTATGTTATGTGAATTTCACTTAAAATATGTTTTAAAAATTTGTATGCCATTCTCCTCCATCCTGCAACCCCCAAGACAGAAATACAATCAAGTAGGATTGAGTTTATATGTTTGCTTCCAGGTTTTGTTTGTTTCCCACTCCCCTTCCTATCTTTATTTATTTTTTGTTTGGTTTTTGTTTTCCAGAGTTATTACAGTATAACTGACAAACAGAAATTGTACATATTTAAGATGTATAATGTGATGTGCACCACCATGCCTGGCTAATTTTTGTATTTTTAGTAGAGACAGGGTTTCACTATGTTGACCAGGATGGTCTTGAACTCCTGATCTTGTGATTCACCTGCCTTGGCCTCCCAAAGTGCTGGCATTACAGGCGTGAGCCACCGCGCCCAGCCCATTAACTCTTCTTTAACCCTTTTCCAATTTAGAAATAAAAGTGCAGCTTGCTGCCAGCACTCATTTAATTTTACATAAGCACACTCTTTTAGGCTGAAGCAAATCAGACTGATTTTCATTGTGAAAATAAAATATGAAAACTGTTTTTGGAGTTATTTCTAAACAGAACTAACATCAGAATCGTCTCAATCATCAGAATCATCTATTTTGGAAAAATCTGATTCATCAAATGAATCTTCAGTCAACAACTGTTCAAGAACGATGTTAACATCATGTGTAGGAATGCAATGCTTTCTAGGATTTGACATTTTCAGCAATTGAGAATTACTATATTTTGTAAAGGAAGATACCCCTACTAAAAACAGAATGCTACAAATAGAATGATGTATTTTGTTTCCAAAGTTGATATACTAGAGTAATGCAAAAATAATGAAAGCAATATATTTGATAGCAAAGTTATCTTGGGGTAAATGCTGTGGCTGCAAGTGCCGCTGGTGAGTATTCTTAGGACAAACAGGAAAAGGGTTAAATTTTTGGTATAATTCACCTGTGAAGCTTTCTGTTCCTCGGCTTTTCTTTGTTGGGAGATTTTTTATTACTACTTCTCTCTCCTTGTTATTCATTTGTTCAGATTTTCTATTTCTTCATGATTTGGTCTTGATATGTTTATGTTTCTAGGAATTTATCCATTTCTTTGATGATCCAATTTTTCGTGTGTGACTGTTCATTGTAGTCTCTTACAATCCTTTGTATTTCTTACAATCCTTTGTATTTTTTATATATATACTTTAAGTTTTAGGGTACATGTGCAAAACGTGCAGGTTTGTTACATATGTATACATGTGCCATGTTGGTGTGCTGCACCCATTAACTCATCATTTAGCATTAGGTATATCACCTAATGCTATCCCTCCCCCCCTCCCCCCACCCCACAACAGGCCCTGGTGTGTGATGTTTCCCTTCCTGTGTCCATGTGTTCTCATTGTTCAATTCCCACCTATGAGTGAGAACACGTGGTGTTTGGTTTTTTGTCCTTGTGATAGCTTGCTGAGAATGATGGTTTCCAGCTTCACCTATGTCCCTACAAAGGACGTGAACTCATCATTTTTTATGGCTGCATAGTATTCCATGGTGTATATGTGCCACATTTTCTTAATCCAGTCTACTGTTGTTGGACATTTGGGTTGGTTCCAAGTCTTTGCTATTGTGAATAATGCCGCAATAAACATACGTGTGCATGTGTCTTTATAGCAGCATGATTTATAATCCTTTGGGTATATACCCAGTAATGGGATGGCTGGGTCAAATGGTATTTCTAGTTCCAGATCCCTGAGGAATCGCCACACCGACTTCCACAATGGTTGAACTAGTTTACACTCCCACCAACAGTGTAAAAGTGTTCCTATTTCTCCACATCCTCTCCAGCACCTGTTGTTTCCTGACTTTTTAATGATCACCATTCTAACTGGTGTGAGATGGTATCTCATTGTGGTTTGGATTTGCATTTCTCTGATGGCCAGTGATGATGAGCATTTTTTCATGTGTCTTTTGGCTGCACAAATGTCTTCTTTTGAGAAGTGTCTGTTCATATCCTTTGCCCACTTTTTGATGGGGTTGTTTTTGTCTTGAAAATTGGTTTGAGTTCATTGTAGATTCTGGATATTAGCCCTTTGTCGGATGAGTAGGTTGCAAAAATTTTCTCCCATTCTGTAGGTTGCCTGTTCACTCTGATGGTGGTTTCTTTTGCTGTGCAGAAGCTCTTGAGTTTAATTAGATCCCATTTGTCAATTTTGGTTTTTGTTGCCATTGCTTTTGGTGTTTTAGACATGAAGTCCTTGCCCATGCCTATGTCCTGAATGGTATTGCCTAGGTTTTCTTCTAGGATTTTTATGGTTTTAGGTCTAACATTTAAGTCTTTAATCCATCTTGAATTAATTTTTGTATAAGGTGTAAGGAAGGGATCCAGTTTCAGCTTTCTACATAATGGCTAGCCAGTTTTCCCAGCACCATTTATTAAATAGGGAATCCTTTCCCCATTGCTTGTTTTTCTCAGGTTTGTCAAAAATCAGATAGTTGTAGATATGCAGCATTATTTCTGAGGGCTCTGTTCTGTTCCATTGGTCTATATCTCTCTTTTGGTACCAGTACCATGCTGTTTTGGTTACTGTAGCCTTGTAGTATAGTTTGAAGTCAGGTAGCGTGATGCTTCTGGCTTTGTTCTTTTGGCTTAGGATTGACATGGCAATGCGGGCTCTTTCTTGGTTCCATATGAACTTTAAAGTAGTTTTTTCCAATTCAGTGAAGAAAGTCATTGGTAGCTTGATGGGGATGGCATGGAATCTATAAATTACCTTGGACAGTATGGCCATTTTCACGATATTGATTCTTCCTACCTATGAGCATGGAATGTTCTTCCATTTGTTTGTATCCCCTTTTATTTAATTGAGCAGTGGTTTGTAGTTCTCCTTGAAGAGGTCCTTCACATCCCTTGTAAGTTGGATTCCTAGGTATTTTATTCTCTTTGAAGCAATTGTGAATGTGAGTTCACTCATGATTTGGCTCTCTGTTATTGGTGTATAAGAATGCTTGTGATTTTTGCACATTGATTTTGTATCCTGAGACTTTGCTGAAGTTGCTTATCAGCTTAAGGAGATTTTGGGCTGAGACGATGGGGTTTTCTAGATATACAATCATGTCATCTGCAAACAGGGACAATTTGACTTCCTCTTTTCCTAATTGAATGTCGTTTATTTCCTTCTTCTGCCTGATTGCCCTGGCCGGAACTTCCAACACTATGTTGAATAGGAGTGGTGAGAGAGGGCATCCCTGTCTTGTGCCAGTTTTCAAAGGGAATGCTTCCAGTTTTTGCCCATTCAGTATGATATTGGCTGTGGGTTTGTCATAGATAGCCCTTATTATTTTGAGATATGTCCCATCAATACCTAATTTATTGAGAGCTTTTAGCATGAAGGTTGTTGAATTTTGTCAAAGGCCTTTTCTGCATCTATTGAGATAATCATGTGGTTTTTGTCTTTTGTTCTGTTTATATGCTGGATTATGTTTATTGATTTTCATAGGTTGAACCAGCCTTTCATCCCAGAGATGAAGCCCACTTGATCATGGTGGATAAGCTTTTTGATGTGTTGCTGAATTCGGTTTGCTAGTATTTTATTGAGGATTTTTGCATCCATATTCAACAAGGATATTGGTCTAAAATTCTCTTTTGTTGTGTCTCTGCCAGGCTTTGGTATCAGGATGATGCTGGCCTCATAAAATGAGTTTGGAAGGATTCCCTCTTTTTCTATTGATTGGAATAGTTTCAGAAGGAATGGTACCAGCTCCTCCTTGTACCTCTGGTAGAATTCGGCTGTGAATCCATCTGGTCCTGAACTTTTTTTGGTTGGTAAGCTATTAATTATTGCCTCAATTTCAGAGCCTGTTATTGGTCTATTCAGAGATTCAACTTCTTCCTGGTTTAGTCTTGGGAGAGTGTATGTGTGGAGGAATTTATCCATTTCTTCTAGATTTTCTAGTTTATTTGTGTAGAGGTGTTTATAGTATTCTCTGATGGTAGTTTGCATTTCTGTGGGATCGGTGGTGATATCCCCTTTGCCATTTTTTATTGCGTCTATTTGATTCTTCTCTCTTTTCTTCTTTATTAGTCTTGCCAGCAGTCTATCAATTTTGTTGATCTTTTCAAAAAACCAGCTCCTGGATTCATTGATTTTTTGAAGTGCTTTTTGTGTCTCTATTTCCTTCAGTTCTGCTCTGATCTTAGTTATTTCTTGCCTTCTGCTAGCTTTTGAATGTGTTTGCTCTTGCTTCTCTAGTTCTTTTAATTGTGACGTTAGGGTGTCAATTTTGGATCTTTCCTGCTTTCTCTTGTGGGCATTTAGTGCTATAAATTTCCCTCTACACACTGCTTTGAATGTGTCCCAGAGATTCTGGTATGTTGTGTCTTTGTTCTCGTTGGTTTCAAAGAACATCTTTATTTCTGCCTTCATTTCGTTATGTACCCAGTAGTCGTTCAGGAGCAGGTTATTCAGTTTCCATGTAGTTGAGTGGTTTTGAGTGAGTTTCTTAATCCTGAGTTCTAGTTTGATTGCACCATGATCTGAGAGACAGTTTGTTATAATTTCTGTTCTTTTACGTTTGCCGAGGAGTGCTTTACTTCCAACTATGTGGTCAATTTTGGAATAAGTGTGATGTGGTGCTGAGAAGAATGTATATTCTGTTGATTTGGGGTGGAGAGTTCTGTAGATGTCTATTAGGTCCGCTTGGTGCAGAGCTGAGTTCAATTCCTGGATATCCTTGTTAACTTTCTGTCTCATTGATCTGTCTAATGTTGACAGTGGGGTGTTAAAGTCTCCTATTATTATTTTGTGGGAATCTAAGTCTCTTTTTAGGTCACTAAGGACTTGCTTTATGAATCTGGGTGCTCCTGTATTGGGTGCATATATATTTAGGATAGTTAGTTCTTCTGTTGAATTGATCCCTTTACCATTATGTAATGGCCTTCTTTGTCTCTTTTGATCTTTGTTGGTTTAAAGTCTGTTTTATCAGAGACTAGGATTGCAACCCCTGCCTTTTTTCATTTTCCATTTGCTTGGTAGATCTTCCTCCATTCCTTTATTTTGAGCCTATGTGTGTCTCTGCACATGAGATGGGTTTCCTGAATACAGCACACTGATGGGTCTTGACTCTTTATCCAATTTGCCAGTCTGTGCCTTTTAATTGGAGCATTTAGCCCATTTACGTTTAAGGTTAGTATTGTTATGTGTGAATTTGATCCTGTCATTATGATATTAGCTGGTTATTTTGCTCGTTAGTTGATGCAGTTTCTTCCTAGCCTTGATGGTCTTTACAATTTGGCATGTTTTTGGAGTTGCTGGTAGCGGTTTTTCCTTTCCATGTTTAGTGCTTCCTTCAGGAGCTCTTTTAGGGCAGGCCTGGTGGTGACAAAATCTCTCAGCATTTGCTTGTCTGTAAAGTATTTTATTTCTCCTTCACTTATGAAGCTTAGTTTGGCTGGATATGAAATTCTGCGTTGAAAATTCTTTCCTTTAAGAATGTTGAATATTGGCCCCCACTCTCTTCTGGCTTGTAGAGTTTCTGCTGAGAGATCAGCTGTTGTTAGTCTGATGGGTTTCCCTTTGTGGGTAACCCGACCTTTCTCGCTGGCTGCCCTTAACATTTTTTCCTTCATTTCAGCTTTGGTGAATCTGACAATTACGTGTCTTGGAGTTGCTCTTCTCGAGGAGTATCTTTGTGGCGTCCTCTGTATTTCCTGAATTTGAATGTTGGCCTGCCTTGCTAGATTGGGGAAGTTCTCCTGGATAATATCCTGCAGAGTGTTTTCCAGCTTGGTTCCATTCTCCCCATCACTTTCAGGTACATCAAGTAGACGTAGATTTGGTCTTTTCACATAGTCCCATATTTCTTGGAGGCTTTGTTCATTTCTTTTTATTCTTTTTTCTCTAAACTTCTCTTCACGCTTCATTTCATTCATTTCTTCTTCCATTGCTGATACCCTTTCTTCCAGTTGATTGCATCAGTTACTGAGGCTTGTGCATTCATCACATAGTTCTCGTGCCTTGGTTTTCAGCTCCATCAGGTCCTTTAAGGACTTCTCTGCATTGGTTATTCTAGTTATCCATTCATCTAATTTTTTTTCAAAGTTTTTAACTTCTTTGCCATTGGTTCGAACTTCCTCCTTTAGCTCGGAGTAGTTTGATCTTCTGAAGCCTTCCTCTCTCAACTCGTCAAAGTCATTCTCCAACCAGCTTTGTTCCGTTGCTGGTGAGGAGCTGCATTCCTTTGGAGGAGGAGAGACGCTCTGATTTTTAGAGTTTCCAGTTTTTCTGCTCTGTGTTTTCCCCACCTTTGTGCTTTTATCTACCTTTGGTATTTGATGATGGTGATGTACAGATGGGTTTTTGGTGTGGATGTCCTTTCTGTTTGTTAGTTTTCCTTCTAATAGTCAGGACCCTCAGTTGCAGGTCTGTTGGAGTTTACTGGAGGTCCACTCCAGACCTGTTTGCCTGGGTATCAGCAGTGGTGGCTGCAGAACAGCGGATATTGGTGAACCACAAATGCTGCTGCCTGATCGTTCCTCTGGAAGTTTTGTCTCAGAGGAGCACCCGGCTGTGTGAGGTGTCAGTCCGTCCCTAGTGGGGGGTACCTCCCAGTTAGGCTACTTGGGGGTCAGGGACCCACTTGAGGAGGCAGTCTGCCCGTTCTCAGATCTCAAGCTGTGTGCTGGGAAAACCACGGCTCTCTTCAAAGCTGTCAGACGGGGACATTTAAGTCTGCAGAGGTTATTCCTGTCTTTTGTTTGTCTGTTCCCTGCCCCCAGAGGTGGAGCCTATAGAGGCAGGCAGGCCTCCTTGAGCTGTGGTGGGCTCCACCCAGTTCAAGCTTCCTGGCTGCTTTGTTTACCTACTCAAGCCTGAGCAATGGTGGGCGCCCCTCCCCCAGCCTCGCTGCCACCTTGCAGTTTGATCTCAGACTGCTGTGCTAGCAATGAGCAAGGCTCTGTGGGCGTAGGACCCTCCGAGACAGGTGCGGGATATAATCTCCTGTTGTGCCGTTTGATAAGCCCGTTGGAAAAGCGCAGTATTAGGGTGGGAGTGACCCGATTTTCCAGGTGCCATCTGTCACCCCTTTTTTTGACTAGGAAAGGGAATTCCCTGACCCCTTGCGCTTCCCAGGTGAGGCGATGCCTCACCCTGCTTCAGCTCACGCGCAGTGCGCTGCACCCACTGTCCTGCACCCACTGTCTGGCACTCCCTAGTGAGATGATCCCGGTACCTCAGTTGGAAATGCAGAAATCACTGGTCTTCTGAGTTGCTCATGCTGGGAGCTGTAGACTGGAGCTGTTCCTATTCGGCCATCTTGGCTCCACCCCCAATCCTTTGTATTTCCGTAGTGTCAGTTGTAATGTCTCCTCTTTCATTTACAATTGTATTTATTTGAGTTTTTTTTTCCCTTTGGTTAATCTAGCTAAAGGTTTATTTTATCCTTTCAAAAAAAAACAGCTCTTGGTTTATCTACTTTGTTTAGCCTTTCAAAGAAACTTTTAGTTTCATTGATCTTTTCAGTTGTTTTACTATCTTAATGTCATTTATTTCTGCTCCAATATTTATTATTTACTTCCTTCTGCTAACCTTGGACTTAGTTTGTTATTCTTTTTCTAGCTCCTTGATGTATAAAATGAGTTTTTTTATTTAAGATATATTCCTTAGGCATTTATCACAATAAACTTTACATTTTAAATTTTATTTTATTTATTTTTTTTGCAACAGAGTGTTGCTCCATTGCCCAGGCTGGAGTGCAGTGGCATGATGTCAGCTCACTGCCACTTCTGCCTCCTGGGTTCAAGCAATTCTTATGCCTTAGCCTCCCAAGAAGCTGAGATTATAGTCACATGCCACTATGCCTAGCTAATTTTTGTGTTTTTAGTAGAGACAGGGTTTCACCATGTTGGTCAAGCTGGTCTTGAACTCCTGGCTTCAAGCAATCAGCCTCTCAAAGTGCTGAGTTTACAGGTGTGAGCCACTGCACCTGGTCTTAAACCTTAATTCTATAATTGCTTTTGATGCCTTGCATAAGTTTTGACATATTGTATTTTCATTTTTGTTTTACACAAGATACTTTTTAACTTCCCTTTGATTTCTTTGTTGACCTATTTTTTTGAGGAGTGTGCTGTTTAATATCCACATACTTGTGGATATTAAAAACTTAATACTTATCACATACTTGTGGATATTAAAAATTTTCCAATTTTTCTCATTATTTCTAGTTTCTTACCATTGTGGTTCGTAAAGATACTTGATATGATTTTAGTCTTCTTAAATTTCTTAAGACTTGTTTTGTGGCCTAAAATGATATATCCTAGAGAATGTTCCCTATGTGCTTCAGAAGAATATATGTTCTGCTGCTGTTGGATGGAATGTTCTATATATATCTGTTAGTTCCATGTGATCTATAGTAGTGTTCAAGTCAGCTATTTCTTACTGATTTTCTGTCTAGAAAATCTATCCATTTTTGAAGGTGAAGTATTGAAGTCCACTACTATTATTGCATTGCTGTGTTTTTTTCCCTTCCAGGTTCTTCATATTTCTTTATATATTTAGGTGCTCTGATGTTGAGTGCATATAGAGTTACTATTGTAATACCCTCTTGATAAATTGACCCTGTATCATTAGTGACCTTCTTTGTGTCTTGTGATGGATTTTGAGTTAAAGTCTATTTTGTCTGATATAAGTATAGCCACCCTGTTCTCTTTTAGTTACTATTTGCATGGAATGTTTCCATTTTTCACTTTCAGCATGTATGTGTCCTTAAATCTAAAGTGATAAAGTGAGTCTCTTGTAGGCAGCATATTGGTGAGTCTTGTTTTTCTTTTAATCCATTTAGCCACTATGTTTGTTTTAATTTTGAGAATTTACTGCATTTATATTTAAGGTAATTATTGATAGGTAAAGACTTACTATTAGCATTTTCTTGTTTTCTGTTTCATAGCTCTTTTCTGCCTCTCTTGCTTTGTGATTTGTTAATTTTTGGAGTTATATGCTTTGATTCCTTTCTCTTTACTTTTTTGTGTATGTACTATGAGGGGTTTTTGGTGATTACCATGCTTATATGAAATATATTTATAACAGTCTATTTCAAGTAAATAACAACTTAACTTCAATTGCACACAAAAACTCTACACTTTTACTTCTCCCTCTACCCAATATGTTATACTATTTATACTTTATATTTTTTATATTGTGAATGTATTCATTAACACACTATTATAGCTACAGTTATGTTTAATTACTTTTGTCTTTAAATATATATAGCAAAGTTAACAGTGATTTCTACACCATTACAGTATTTGAGTACCATTGACCCTTGAACCACATGGGTTTGAATTGTGTGGGTCCACTTATATGCAGATTTTCTTTTACCTCTGCCACCCTTGAAACAGTGAGACCAACTACTCCTTTTTCTATTCTCCTCAACCTACTCAACATAAAGACAACAAAAATGAAGACATTTATGATGATTCAATTCTACTCAATGAATAGCAAATATATTTTTCTTCCTTAAGATTTTTGTAATATTTTTTCTCTAGCTTACTTTATTGTAAGAATAGAGTATATAATACATACAACATACAAAATGTGTTAATTGACTATGTTATCTGTAAGGCTTCCAGTCAACAATAGGCTATAGTAGTTAAGTTTCTAGAAAGAGAGTCAAGATTATACATGAATTTTCAACTGTGTGGGGGGTCAGCACCCCAACCCTTTTATTGCTTGAGTCAACTATATACTAAATTTGAATATATATTTATCTTTACCAGTGATTTCTATGCTTTCAAGAATGTTTATGTTGTTACTTGGCATCCTTTTATTTCAACTTGAAGAACTCCCTTAGCATTTCTTATAAGGGTCTAATGGTGATTAATTCTCTCAGCTTTTGTTTGTCTAGGAATGTCTTTATCTTTCCTTCATTTGTAAAGAACAGATTTTCTGGGTATAATATTTTAGGTTCACAGTTTTCTTTCCCCTCAGGTTTTTTTTTTTTTTTTTTTTTTTTTTTGAGATGGAGTCTCACTCTGTCACCCAGGCTAGAGTGCAGTGGTGTGATCTCAGCTCACTGCAAGCTCCGCCTCCCGGGTTCACGCCATTCTTCTGCCTGGGACTGCAGGTGCCCACCACCACACCCGGCTAATTTTTTGCATTTTTAGTAGAAACAGGGTTTCACCATGTGAACCAGGATGGTCTTGATCTCCTGACCTTGTGATCCGCCCACCTCAGCCTCCCAAAGTGCTGGGATTACAGGCGTGAGCCACCGTGCCCAGCTCCCCTCAGTATTTTGAATGTTTTATTCCACTTCCTCCTGGTCTGCAAGTTTTTACTGAGAAATCCACTGACAGCATTATGGAAATTGGCTTGTACATGAGTCATTTTTCTCTTGCTGTTTCAAAATTTTCTTCATCGTTGACTTTTAACAATTTGATAATAATGTGTTTTCCTGTGGATTTTTTTTTTAAGTTCATCTTATTTGGTGTCCTTTGATTTCTTGGATCTGGATGTACATTTCTTTCACCAGATGTGGGAAATAATTCAGGAAATTATGTAAGTAAGTTTTCTACCCTCTTTCTCTCTCGCTCTTATACTTCTTAAACTCCCATAATGCGAACATTTGTTCATGTGATTGTATCCCATAGATCCCATACGGTTTCTTCACGTTTTCTCTTTCATTTTTTGTTCCTCTAACTGGCTAATTTCAAATGACCTGCCTTTGAGTTCACTAATTCTTTCTTCTGCATGATCAGGTCTGTTGATAAAGCTCTCTATTGGATTTTTTTTTTTAAAGTTCTGTCGAAGTATTTTTCAGCTCTAGGATTTCTGTTTGGTTCTTTTCAATATATTCTATTTCTTTATTAAACATCTCATTTTGTTCAATCACTGTCTTCCTGATTTTATTAATTGTCTACCTCTGTTCTCTTGCATCTCATTTAGCTTAAGATAATTACTTTGAATTCTTTGTCATGCAATTTGTAGATCTCCATTGCCTTGAGATCAGTTACTAGAACCTTATTGGTTTCCTTTGGAAGTGTTATGTTGGCCTGATTCTTCATAATCCCTGTAGCCTTCCACTTGTGCCTGTGCATTTGAAGGAGCAAGCACCTCTTCTGGCATTTACAGACTGGTCTCAGTAGGTAAAGATCTCCTGTGGGTCCCTGGGCTGATAGGATTGCCTCTAGGATCACAGTTGAGAAAGTCTGAAGCTGGGTCATGTGGCTGCTGCTGGGTTCACAGTTGGGTCTGCAGTTGGCAAACCTATTTCCAGAGGTGTGGATCCTTCTTGGTCCCTGAGTGAATGGGACTGCCACCAGTACTTTAGTAAGGCTGGCTCTGCAACAAGAGTTCACTTCAGGGTGTGTAGTTGTGTCTAGAGATGGCAGACCTCTTGCCAAGTGCAAAGATGAGTGTGACTATATACTGAATTTGACTATATGTTTATCTTTGCCAGTGATTTCTTTACTTTCAAGTTACTTGGACAGTTTTAAATTTTACATTGGTCCCTGGGAGGGCTACCACCAGGTGTCTGGGTGGGTTCCTGGGTGGGCAGGACTGACCCCAGACTGTGGCTGAAAGGGGTTGGAACTGAGTTTGGCTGAGTCACTCTTCAGGTGCCACAGCCAAAACTGAGGTCTGCAGGTCTGCCTCCAAGTATACAGACAGGTGTGAGTCCATGGGTGGGCAGAATTGCTCCCAGACCATCGAGAGGGGTTGGAATTGGGTTATAGGGCCACTTCAGAATCAGCAATTGGACCATGATCACAAGGCCTGTTAACCAACACATTGGTGGGGATAGCTCCTCCCAGATTCCTTAGTGGCTAGTCCTGTTGGTAAGACCAAGGCCAAATGGGGCTGTAAACAAGTCCACAGAGGGACAGAGTTGTTTCTCTGTCCTGTGGGAAGGACCACCCTTCTATCCTATTGCATCACCACCACTTGTACATAGCCAATTTAATTGTCTTCCTTCTATAAAGATAAGCAAATGTGTGCTTATTTCCTTTTACTACACAACAGGTAATATTGTATATATATGTTGCTTTTTTTTCCTGAACAATCTGTCTCCTAAAAATCACTCCATATCAGTTATAAAGACTTCCCTTCATATATTTTGTATAGGTGCATAGTATTCTATTTTGTGGATATATCATAGTTTATTCAACTAATATCCAAATCTGCTTGAACAATTATTTTTCAATATTTTGCCATTATAAATAATGCTTCAATGACTAGCTTTATGCATATGTGCTTTCATATTGTCAGAGATGTATCTTCAGGGTAAATTACTACAAATGGGACTGCTGGAGTGAAAAGAAAATGTATACCTAGTTATATTAAATATTGCTAAATTTCCTTTTCAGTGGTTGTACAATATTGTTTTCCCACCAGTAGGGCTGCCACTGCAACAAAGGTTCACCTCAGGGCCTGTTCTGTACAAAGCCTTGCAAATGGAGCATATGGTCAAACTTTTACATGTTGTCAAGCTGGTGGGTGAAAAATGCATTAATTTACATTTATCTTATGAGTAGAGCTGAATGTCTTTTTTACAAATTTATGTCTATTTATGTATTTAGCTTATTTTTCTATTATTCTATTAGCTACTTTGGTCATAGTTTAAAAGGTTTTCCCTATACCCACATTAAAAAGGAAATCACCTATGTTATCTTCTAGTTACTTGCAGTTTTAAATTTTACATTTAGGTCTCTGATCCTTTTGGGGTTCATTCTTGTGTGTGGTGGGAAGAATGGATCTAATTTTTTCAAAGAGCTATATGGCTGTCCTTATACCATTTATTTAGAATATTTTTTCCCAAGTGATTTGTCGACTTTATTACATAGATTTCCACCTGTAATAGGGCCTATTTCTGAATTTTCCACTTTAATCTATTGGTCTGCCTTTACATGTGCCAGTATCCCATTTTTAATTTTAGTATATTTTATTGTCTGATAGGGTAATGCTCATAGCTTTGTTTTCAGTGTTTTCCTAGGTATTCTTGCATATTAGTTTTCTTATAAAAACTTTAACATCAACTTGTTTAGCCCTATGAAAACTCATTGGCATTTTTTTGTTTTGCACTAAATTTGTAACTTAGGGAAAATATCTGGATGATGCTGAGATGCCTAAGCAAGAACAAGAATTATCTTTCAAATTGTTCAAGTCTACTTGTCCTTCAGGTGCATTTTATAGTGTGTTCATGTATATATATACATACATATATACGTGTATATACACGTATATATACACACATATATATATACACGTATATATACACACATATATATATACACGTATATATACACACATATATATATACACGTATATATACACACATATATATATACACGTATATATATACACATATATATACACGTATATATATACACATATATATATATAGTATGTGTACATATGTATCTATATATGTGTATGTAGCTTTTGAACATTTCTTGTTAGGTAATTTGTTCTTCTTTCTAACATAATTGGGATTTTCTCATCCACTGCATCAACTAACTGGTTATTACTTCTGTATACCACACATTCTCAATAGTGGCATTATTGCTCCTCAAAGACAAAAATTGATTTGGTGGAGTAAAATACTAGTTTGTGGGTCTCTAAAAGATCACAGTACATAAGGAGAATACACTATACCTCTGTTCAGGTTTGGTCTCAATTTTGTCATCTTATGTTGTATTCATTGTGTTCCTTTACTTGATGTGTCCTTTCTTGCTTTTTAAAAATTTATTTAGGTATTAGAAAGGTTTGCCTTTTTATTTGGATGGTTATCTTTGTATTAATAGTTTTAAAATAACGCCCTAGTCCCCTCATTTCTCATTAACCTTTTACTATATGGTATGTTGCATTTATGTATCTTTCAAGTTTCATCTATACAGTGATTGATGATCTTATTTAAGCTTTCTCTCTGCCTTCTCCCTTTTAACAGCTTTGAGATATAATTCACATACCACACAATTCATCTACCTAAAGTGTATAATTCAACTATTTTATTATATTCAGAGTTGTGCAATCATCACCACAATCAATTTTAAAATATTTTATTACCCCTGTACCCATTAGTAGTCACTCTTCATTTTCCTCAAAGATTTCCAGCCTTAGGCAACCACTAATCTATGTCTATGTTTGCCTATACTGGACATTTCATATAAATGAAATTATACAATATTTGGTCTTTTGTGACTGGCTTCTTTTACTTAGCTTTTTCACATGTTTTCAAGGTTTATCCATGTTGTAGCATTATCAGTATTTCCTTAGTTTTCATTGCCAAATAACATTTCAATCTGTGGCTATACCACATTTATCTATCCATGAATCAACTGATGGATTCTTGGGTTACTTTTGCCTTTTTTGCTATTATGAATGTTGTATGAATATTCTTGTACAAGATTTTGTGTAGATGAATGTGTTCACTTATATTGGGTATATATCTAGGGGTGAAATTGCTGGGTCATGTGGTAACTGTTTAACATTTTGAGTAACTGCCAGACTGTTTTCTAAAGTGGCTGCACCCTTTTACATACCCATCACCAATTTATGAAGGTTCCAGATTCTTCACATCCTCCTCAATATGTATTCTTACCTGTCTTACTAATTATAGGCTTCTGAGTGGGTGTGAAGTGACATCTTCTTGTGGTGTTGATATATATATACCTCTCCTTTTTAGATTGTGTTCTCTCTACTTTGTCAGAATATTTAGTGTTCATCTGCCCTTCATTCCACCCTGGTTTTAATGTTATTTCTACAAATATACAAAATGCTCACAGCTGGTGTTTGTTTTCACAGTCATCTTTTTGCTTAGTAATACTCAGTATCTAGTAGATTCTTCAGGAAGGGTACATGTTTACAGCATTGCCTGAGATCTTGCACATTCAAAACTGCTTATAGCCTTAATACTTGAAGGTTAACTTTGATGGATATAATCTTAGTTCACACTAAACTTCCTCAAAATGATGTTCCACTGTTGTGCTTGTGCTTTCATATTTTTGAAAGTATAATGTCTCTCAATCTCTTGCCTTTTAAAAATTTTTTCCTGAAGGATTTAAGGATTTTTTAAAAGAATCTTTAATAGTTTCACTATAGTGTGTCTCTAAGTCAACTGTTCTAGTCAATTTTCTTGGGGAACCAATAGACTCCTTCAATGTGTCCATTCAGGTCTTCTTTTATTTCTGGAAAGTTATTTTCCCTGTAGCCAAATATGGTGAAATACCAAGTCCTAACCTATATTCAGTATTTTGGCATTTAATGTTGAATTTTCTCTTTTTGGGGTGAATTTGTTTATCTGAGCAAAAACGGCAGAAGCAACACAAAGTTTACCACACCAACTTGGGCAAATGCTGATGGCTTTTCCATCAACACCTCAATATCCTCCTAGGTTGGTGACAAGACTTCACTACATTATTTTCCACAATTTTATCTCAAATCACCAAAATATTTATTTCCTGTTCTTCCCAACATTAGAATGTAATGAGTCAGAAGAATGTTACTTGTAGGGAGAAGTGAAAGTTTTAAAATAGAAAAATCATAGAGATGCAGAAACACCATTTTAAGGTTATGTTTCTGTGAAAGCAAGGAACAAGCTTTTAACAAACATTAACCAAACAAAAGAAACTTAAAAGTGACGTGATTTTTGACAATATTAAGTGCAAAATAAAATGATTTTAGAAAAAATGTGCTAAAGAGGAGTTAACCATGCTCACTACCGTGGTAGGATCCAATATACAGTATCTGGGGGAGGTTAGCATGTTATCAAGAGTAATTCTGAGAGTTGCACAATAACTGCATGCTAGGACTTTTATAAGTCATATTTAGAGATAAGGATAACATTGCAAAAAAAAAGATTTTTAAAAGGATATTTTGAGGCTATTTATTGATACTTGGGGCATCAGGGTACTGCCATAATAATTTCATAGAGAGTGCACAGGAGTTGATTTCTCTCAAAAAGAGATAGCCACCAGAGAATTTCTGAGAATCATGGTTTCTTAAAATTTTGAGAGGCTCGTTATAAATCCACTAGAATGGCTAAAATGAAAACGTCAAACAATAGTAAATGTCAGACAAGATTTGGAGCTATGGAACCCTATATATCAACTGGTAGAAGTGTAAATTAATGCAACCACTCTGGAAAGTTGTTCAATAGTGAGATCATTTGGCTGTGTCCTCACCCAAATCTCGACTTGAACTGTAGCTCCCAGGATTCCCTTCTGTTGTGGGAGGGACCCCGGGGAGGTAACTGAATCACAGGGGCCAGTCTTTCCTGTGCTATTCTCGTGATAGTGAGTAAGTCTCACGAGATCTGATGCATTTATCAGGGGTTTCTGCTTTTGTTTCTTCCTCATTTTTCTCTTGCTGCCACCATGTAAGAAGTGCCTTTCACTTCCTGCCATGATTTTTTTTTTTTTTTTTGAGATGGAGTCTCACTCTGTCACCCAGGCTGGAGTGCAGTGGCGCTATCTCTGCTCACTGCAAGCTCCACCTCCTGGGCTCACGCCATTCTCCTGCCTCAGCCTCCCGAGTAGCTGGGACTACAGGCGCCTGCCACCATGCCCGGCTAATTTTTTTGTATTTTTAGTAGACACGGGGTTTCAACTGTGTTCTCCAGGATGGTCTCAATCTCCTGACCTCATGATCCACCCACCTTGACCTCCCAAAGTGCTGGGATTACAGGCATGAGCCACCACGCCTGGCCCTCCTGCCATGATTCTGAGGCCTCCCCAGCCATGTGGAACCATAAGTCCAATTAAACCTCTCTTTTGTCCCAGTCTCGAGTATGTCTTTATCAGCAGCATGAAAAGGGATAATACAGTAAATTAGTACCAGTAGAGTGAGGCATTGCTGAAAAGATAACCAAAAATATGGAAGCAACTTTGGAACTGGGTAACAGGCAGAGGTTGGAACAGTTTGGAGGGCTCAGGAGAAGACAGGAAAATGTGGGAAAGTTTGGAACTCCCTAGAAACTTGTTGAATGGCTTTGCCCAAAATGCTGACAGTGATACGGAAAATAAAATCCAGGCTGAGGTGGTCTCAGATGTAGATGAAGAATTTGTTGGGAACTGGAGCAAAGGCGACTCTTGTTGTGTTTTAGCAGAGACTGGGGGCATTTTGCCCTGCCCTAAAAATTTGTGGAACTTTGAACTTGAGATAATTTAGGGTATCTGGCAGAAGAAATTTCTAAGCAGCAAAGCATTCAAGAGGTGACTTGGGTGCCGTTAAAGGCATCCAGTTTTATAAGGGAAGCAGGGCATAAAAGTTTGGAAAATTTGCCACCTATGTGATAGAAAAGAAACAACCATTTTCTGGGGAGAAATTCAAGCTGGTTGAAGAAATTTGCATAAGTAGCAAGGAGCCTAATGTTAATCCCCAAGACCACAGGGAAAATGTCTCCAGGCCATGTCAGAGACCTTCACGGCAGCCCCTCCCATCACAGGCTCAGAGGCCCGGGAGGAAAAAGTGGTTTTGTGGGCCAAGCCCAAGATCCCTGTGTTGTGTGCAGCCTAAGGACTTGATGCCCTGTGTTCCAGCTGCCTCAGCCTTGGCTGAAAGTGCCCAATGTACAGCTCAGGCTGTGGCTTCAGAGTGGAAGCCCCAAGTCTTGGCAGCTTCCACGTGGTATTGAGTCTGCAGGTGCACAGAAGTCAAGAATTGAGGTTTGGGAACCTCCACCTAGATTTCAGATGTATGGAAATGCCTGGATGCCCAGGCAAATTTGCTGCAGGGGCAGGGCACTCACGGAGAACCTCTGCTAGGGCAATGTGGAAGGGAAATGTGGGGTCAGAGCCCCCATACAGAGTCTCTATTGGGGCACTGCCTAGTGGAGCTATGAGAAGAGGGCCATCATCCTCCAGACCCCAGAATGGTAGATCCACTGACAGCTTGCACAGTGCACCTGGAAAAGCCACAGACACTCAACACCAGCCCCTGAAAGCAGCCAGGAGGGAGGCTATACCCTGCAAAGCCCCACAGGGACAGAGCTGCCCAAGACCATGGGAACCCACCTCTTGCATCAGCATGACCTGGATGTGAGACCTGGAGTCAAAGGAGATCATTCTTGAGCTTTACAATTTGACTGCTCTGCTGGATTTCAGACTTGCATGGGCCCTGTAACCCCTTTGTTTTGGCCGATTTCTCCCATTTGGAATGGCTGTATTTACCCAATACCTGTGCCTCCATTGTATCTAGGAAGTAACTAGCTTGCTTTTGATTTTACAGGCTCATAGGTGGAGGGGACTTGCCTTGTCTCAGATGAGACTTTGGACTGGAGACTTTTGGATTAATGCTGAAATGAGTTAAGACTTTGAGGGACTGTTGGGAAGGCATGATTGGTTTTGAAATGTGAGGACATGAGATTTGGAGGGGCCAGGGCAGAATTATATGGTTTGGCTCTGTCCCCACCCAAATCTCAACTTGAATTGTGTCTCCCAGAATTCCCCCATGTTGTGGGAGGGGCCCAGGGGGAGGTAACTGAATCATGGGGGCCAGTCTTTCCCGTGGCTATTCTCATAATAGTGAATAAGTCTCATGAGATCTGATGGGTTTACCAGGGGTTTCTGCTTTTGCTTCTTCCTCATTTTCTCTTGCCATCGCCATGTAAGAAGTGCCTGTCGCCTCCCACCATGATTTTAAGGCCTCCCCAGCCATGTGGAACTGTATGTCCAATTGAACCTCTTTTTTTTTTCCCAGTCTCTAGTATGTCTTTATCAGCAGCGTGAAAACAGACTAATACAAATAGTATCTAGTAAATCTGAATATCTGTATATTCTATAAGTAATTCCATTTTCAGGTATACACCATAGAGACATACATATGTTTATCAAAAGACACATTCAAAAATGTTCATAGCAGCATTAGTCATAGAAGCCTGAAACTGAAAAGGAAATCATAATATTCATCAACAGTAGAATGGTGATATAAATTGTGGTATCTTCACATGATGGAATACTATATAGCAATGCAAATGAACAAACTACAATTATATGCATCATAAATCTCATTTGTAATTTATGTACTTTTATATATATTTTTACTTTCATAGTTTATATAAAAAAGCTACCTACAACTAAAAATATATATGTGACTTACTTGACAACGTAATACCCTTCATACACACAGAGCATTTAAGATCAGAAGGAAAAACAAAAACCAGTAACTCACAAAATAAAGAGTTAAATTTTTCAGAAATTATGAAAAAAGAATATAAAAAATAAGGCAAGGTTTTTCTTCCAGATTTAAAGATTGCTACCCAAAAAGAAGCATTTGATGATATTGCACATTACAATTCTAGCATTAGCTAGATTAAAAGTCTTGGAAGTTTAGTTCACACACTGTATTCTCAATTTTGGTTAATGAAGACAAATGCCTTTATGTTACTTGTTGCCTTTCCCATTGGTTTTATTTCTTGGGAAGCATTTTGTCTTTTCCTCTTAGGAATTTTAAAGAAAGGTAATGTTCACATCCAAGAATGAATTAGATATAACTCCACGGTACCTGGGTGTGACAGTCATAAATGTCAGTGATAATTAGTTATAAATTATAAAACTCTCAGATTAATAGTTTAATATAATAATATAGCTCAGACTAATTCCATGATCTTTCATATTTCATCATGTCAAACTCTAAAAAAAGAAAAAGAAAAAGACAATATACTTTTCAGTGTTTGGGGGGAAAGTTCAAAATTGTGGTATTCTCATGGTAATCACAAAGGAAGAAACCTATAATAAACACACTAAATATAAAAAGCAAGGAATTAAAACATACTACCAGAGAATATTACTTATCCACAAAGGAGGACAAAGAAGGAAAAGAGGACTTACAAAACAACCAGAAAACAAATAACACAATAGCAGTAGTAAGTCTTTACCTATCAATAATAACAGTAAATGTAAAAGGACTAAATTATCCAATCAAAAGACACAGTGCCTGAATAGATTTAAAAACAAAAATAAAAGCAAGACCCAACTATATGCTGACTACTCACTTCATCTGCAATGACACATGTAGACTGAAAGTGAAAGGATGGGAAAAAGATAATCCATGCAAATGGAAACCAAAAACAGAGCAGTAGTGGCTATACTTATATCAGACAAAATAGAATTCTAGTAAAAAATTATCAAAAGACAAAGTGATTATGTAAATGATATGGGAGGGGGGCAGGGAAGTGCTGGGTACAGACATGAGGGGTCCCCGGCAAGGGCTCTACCCTCGGGCTTGTGCCCGTGGACCTAGGTGGGCAGACACACCAGTTTTTGCACCCAAATGTTGCATTTTTCAAGACCACCCTGGCCTGCCACGCCCCCATCCTATGCCTGTGAAAACCCTGAGACCCAAGACCCTAGCGGGCACAGAGACAAGCAGCTGGACATCGAGAGGAACACACTGGCAGAAGAACACACAGGTGCCTGGAGGTCAAGAGGGGCAGAGGGGTGGAAGAGCACACCGACAGGTACCAGCAAATGCTGACGGGCCATCAATGCGGGACAGCATGGAATTCAGCCAGGGCGATCAGAGGAGAGTCTGCCGCTGGGCAGCCCGACTCCAGGGGAAGACGACCTTCCCACTCCATCCACCTTAGGGCCTCCCCATTCAACTCGCTGAGAGCTACTCCACTGAATAAAACCTTGCACTCATCTCCAAGCCCACATGTGATCCGATTTTTCTGGTACACTAAGGCAAGAACCTGGGATACAAAAAGCCCTTTGTCCCTGCAATAAAGCAGAGGGTCTAATTGAGCTGATTAACACAAGCCTCCTGTGGACAGCAAAACTGAAAAGCACACTGTAACACACGCCCACTGGGGCTTTGGGAGCTGTAAATACTCAACCCTAGACACTGCCCAGGGTCAGCACTCCCTACCACCAGCCCGTCTGTATGCTCCGCCTAGGGGTATGAGCAGTGGGGCACCGAAGAAGCGAGCCACACCCCCATTGCAGGCCCTGCGAGGAGAATAAGACAACTTTTCCGGATGACAAAGGGGTCAATTCAATAAGAGGATATAACAGTAGTAAATAGGTATGCAACCAACATCAGAGCACCCAAATACATAAAGCAAATATTAATAAATCCAAAGACAGAGACCGAAATACAATAATATTAATAGATTTCCACATCTCAGTGTCAGCAATGGACAGATCATTCAGAAAATCAACCAAAACACATCAAAATTCATCTCTAGACCAAATAGACCTGATATTTACAGAACATTTCATCCAGCTACTGCAAAATACACATTCTCCTCATCAGCACATGGAACACTCGAGACTAGGACATACATTCTCTAGGATAGGACATACGTTAGGTCACAAAATAAATCTTTAACAAATTTAATAAAATCAAAATTATATCAGGTATCTTTTCTGACCACAATGGAATAAAACTAGAAATCCATCACAAGAGGAACTATGGAAACTAAACAAATACCTAGGTTAAACATGCTTGTGAATGACCAACGGGTCAATGAAGAAGCAAAGAAGGAAATTTTAAAATGTCTCGAGACAAATGAAAACACAACATACCAAAATTTACAGGACCTAGCAAAAGTAGTACTATGAGCGAAGTTTCTAGCAATAAACAACATCAAAAAAGTAGCAAGACATCAAATAAACAAACTAGTGATTCGCCTTAAAAAATGAGAAGAGCAAGAACCACCCAAATTGAAGATTAACAGAAGGAAAAAATAATAATGATGAGGGCAGAATAAAATTGAGGCTACAAATATACAAATACCAACAAAACAAAAATTGGTTTTTTGAAGACAATATAAGCAAATCTTTAGCTAGACTACCTAAGAATAAATAAATAAATAAATAAAGTCAGAGATAAAAAAGGAGACATTACAATGATACCACAGAAATTCAAAGGATCATTAGGGACTATTATGAGAGCAATGTAGGCCAATAAATTTGAAAACCTAGAATAAGTGAATAAAGTTCTAAACACACACAATCTACTAGGATTGAAATATGAGAAATAGAAAACCTGAACAGATCAATAATGAGTAACAAGAAAGAAGAAGTAATAAAGTCTAACATCAAAGAAAAACCCCAGGGCCTGATGGCTTCATGCTGAATTCTAGCAAATATTAAAACAACTAATTCTACTCAAAGTGTTTCCAAAAACTGAGGAGGGAATACTTCCAAACTCATTCTACGAAGCTAGCATTACCCTGATACCAAAACCATACAATAATAATTTTTAAAAAAGAATACAGGCCAATATCTCTGATGAACATAAATGCAAAAATCCTCAACAAAAACCTAGTAAATTGAATCTAATGACACATAAAAAAGATCATGATGATCAGGTGGAATTCATCTCAGGGCTGAAAGGATGGTTTAAAATATGCAAATCAATAAGTGTGACATCACATTAATAGAATCAAGGACAAAAAAATATGATCATTTCGATAGATGCTGGAAAGGCATTTGATAAAACCCAACATCCATTCATTGTAAAAACTCTCAACAAACTGGGTATAGAAGGAACATAATAAAGGCCATATACGACACACCCACAGCTAGCATCATACTGAATGGTGAAAAATTGAAAACCTTCCCTCTAAGATCTGGAACACAACGAGGATGCCCATATTCAACACTTTTATTTAACATAGTACTGGAAGTCCCATCCAGAGTCCATTCCTCCTGGAAGACAAAGAAATAAAGGGCATCCAAATTAGAAAGGAAGATGTCAAATTGTCCATGTTTGCAGATAGTCGACTTGATCTTACATTTAGAAAAAACTAAAGACTCTGCCAAAACATTACTAGAACTGATAAACCAGTTTACATTTAGAAAAAACTAAAGACTCTGCCAAAACATTACTAGAACTGATAAACCAGTAGAGTTACAAGATACAAAATCAACATACAAAAATCAGGAGCTATGATGTTAGTTGTGCACTTGAAAAAAAAAATCAGTAGCATTTCTATATGCCAAGAGCAAACGAACTGAAAAGGAAATCAGGAGAGCAATCCCATTTCTAATAACTACAAAAAAACCACGCCTAGAAACAAACTTAACCAAAGAAATGAAAGCTCTCTACAACGAAAACTATAAAACACTATTGAAAGAAATTGATAAGGACACACACATACAAAAAGGAAATATATCCTGTGTTCATGGATTGGAAGAATTAATATTGTTAAAATGTCCATACTACTCAAAGTGATCTATACATTCAATGCAATCACTATTAAAATACCAATGACATTCTTCACAGAAATAGGGAAAAATTCCTAAAATTTGTATGGAATCACAAAAAACAAACAGAATAGCCAAAGCAACCCTGAGCAAAAAGAACAAACCTAGAGACATCACAATATCGGAACTCAAAATATACTACCAAAACAGCATGGTACTGGCATAAAAACAGACACATAGACCAATGGAACAGCATAGAGAACTCAGAAATAAATCCTTACATTTACAGTCAACTCATTTTTGACAAAGGCACCAACATATATTGAAGAAATGATAGTCTCTTCAATAAATCATGCTGGGAAAACGATATCCATTTGCAGAATGAAATAGACTTATCTCTCTCACTGTATACAAAAACCAACTCAACATGGATTAAAGACGTAAATATATGACCTGCAGCTACTAGAAGAAAACATTGGGAAAACACTTCAGGCCATTGATCTGGGCAAAGATTTCATAAGGCCTCAAAAGCACAGGCAACCAAAGCAAAAACTGACAAATGGGATTACCTCAAGCTAAAAAGCTTCTGCACAGCCATGGAAACAATCGACAAAGTGAAGAGATAACCTAGAGAATGAGAGAAAATATTTGCAAACTATTAATCCAACAGAGGATTAATAACCAGGATATATAAGGAACTCAAACAACTCAATAGCAAATACTAATACTCCAATTTAAAAATGGGCAAAAGATCTTAATAGACATTTCTCAAAAGAAGACATACAAATGGCCAACAGATATATGAAAAAATGAGGTAAAATAACTTGCCTCAGGTCACAGATCTAGTGGTGGCAGAGATACATTTATTCACTTCATTCAGGATAAAAGCTAAAATCCTTAGTGTGACACACAAAGCCTCGTGATCTGCTTTTCTCTTCCCCATCTCTCTGACTTTATCTCTACTCTTTACCAACTTGCTTTTCCTCACTCCAGCCAGACAGGCCTCATTTTTCCTTAAAAATCAGCTGTTTTACCCAAAATGCCCTTCCCTTAGATATAGCTAAACTTCATCTAAGACTCAAATGACACTTTCTTAGCCAGACTTACCCAGACCACCCTATCTGAAATAGCAACATCATCTTTTTTCAAATAAACGTTTTAAGAGCAATTTTACGTTCAGAGCAAAATTGAGCAAAGTACAGAGAGTTCCCATACATATCTCTCCACACACACCCACAGCCTCCCCAGCCAATGTCCCTATGTGGTACATTTGTTACAGTTACTAAAGATTGATACATATTATGACCCAAAGTCCATAGTTTACATAGCGTTCACTCTTGGTGGTGTACATTCTACAGGTTTTGCCAAACGTGTAATGACATGTATCTCCCATAATATCATACCGAATTCTTTCACCACCCTAAAAATCCTCTGTGCTCTACATACTCGTTCCTCCCTTCCTCCAAACTCTTGTCAACCACTGATCTTTTTATTGTCACTAAAGATATGCCTTTCCCAGAATATAATTTAGTTAGAATCATACAGCATAAAGTCTTTTCAGATTGGCTTCTTCACTTAGTAATAAGGATTTCGGTTCTCCACGTCTTTTTATGGCTTGATAACTTATTTATTTAGGGATTTCCCAGACACCTCAGGCTCTCTATGTGATCCTGAGAGGCAGCCAGAGTGCATCAAAATGGTAAAGGGATACAAGGGGTTGTGATACCTGGTTGTGATACCTACAGTATTTGCCACTCCTCCTCCTATAGAATAGAGTAATATCCCATTGTATGAATGTACCACAGTTTATCCATTCACTTATTGAAAGACATCTTCATTGCTTGCAAGTTAGGCAATTATGAGTAAAGCTGCTGTATGCATTTAATTGCAGGGTTCTGTGCAGATGTTTTAATTCATTTGGGTAAATACTAAAAAGCATGATCATATGGTAAGAGTATGTTTAGTTTTGTAAGATATTGCCAAATTGTCTTCCAAAGTGACTGTACCATTTTACATTTTCACCAGAAGTAAATGATATTTCCAGTTATTCCACATTCTTGCCAGCATTGGTGCTGTTGGTGTTTTGAATTTTAGCTATTCTAATGGTTGTGCAGTGATATCTCATTGTTTTAATTCGCAATTCCCTAACTAATAGAGGATGCTGACCATCTTTTAATGAGCCTACTTACTATCTGTATATCTTCTTGGTGAGGTGTCTGTTTAGATCTTTTGCTCATTTTTTAATTGGGTTGTTCCATTTCTTATGCTGAGTTTTAAGAGCTGTTTGTCTATTTTGGGTGAGTCCTTTATCAGGTATGTCTTTAGCAAATATTTTCTCCCAGTCTGTTGTTCTCATTCTCTCGATAGTGTCTTCTGAAGAACAGAAAAATTTAATTTTAATAAAATCCAATGATGTCTTTCACAAATCGTGGTTTGGTGTTGTATCTAAAAAGTCACTGCTAGACCTAAAGGCATCTAGACTTTCTCCTAGGTTTCCTTCTAGGAGTTTTATAGTTTTCCATGTTACATTTAGGTACGGCCAATTTTGAGTTACTTTCTGTGAAAAGTTTAAGGCCTAGATTTGCTTATATTTGCATATGGATCCCCACTTGTTCCAGCACTGTATGTTGAAAAGAACTATACTTACTCCACCAAATTGCCTTTGCTTCCTTGTCAAAAATGTTGACAACATTTGTGTGGGTCTCTTTTTGGGGACTCTATAGTGTTACTTTGATCTATTTGTAATACCACAGTCTTAATTACAGTAGCTTTATAGTAAGTCTTGAAGTCGGGTGGTGTCAGACCTCTTGACTCTTTTCTTCTAATATTTCACTGGCTATTCTGAATCTTTTGCCTCTCCATATAGATTTCAGAATCAGTTTGTCAATATCCACAAAACAACTTTCTGGGATTTTAATTGAGATTGTGTTGAATTTATAGATCAAGTTGTGAAGAATGGATTTCTTGAAAATATCAAGTCTTCCAATTCATGAACATGGAATCTCTCTTCATTTATTCTTATTTCTATCATTAGAGATCTGTATTTTTCCTCATGTGTGTTTTATATTTTGTTTCACTGATAACAAAGTATTCCATTTTGGGAGAGAGGTACTAATGTAAATGGTATTATGTTTTTAATTTCAAATTGCAATTATTCTTTGTTCTGTATGGGAAAGCAATTTACTTTTGTATATAAACCTTGTATTACGCAACCTTGCTATAATCACTTGCTATCATCAGTTGTTTTTGCCAATTCCTTTGGATTTTCCATAGACAATCATGTCATCTGCAAACAGAGTTTTATTTCTTCCTTCCCAGTCTGTATGACTTTCACTTCCTTTCCTTGTCTTATTGCATTAGCTATCACTTCCAGTAAGATAATGAAAAGAAACTGTGAGGGAGAACATCCTTCCCTTGTTCTTGGTCTTCATAGGAAAGCTTCAAGTTTTTTTTTTACCAGTAAATATAATGTTAGCTGTAGGTTTCAGGTAGATGTTCTTTATCAAGTTAAGTAAGTTCTACTCTGTTCCTAGTTTGCTCAGAGTTGTAACGAAGGAGTGCTAGATTTTGTCAAATGCTTTTTCTGCATCTATTGATATATGATTTTTCTTCTTAGCCGTTAAGGTGATGGATTACATTAACTGATTGTCTGGTGTTTAAACAGCCTTGCAGGTTGACATTAATCTTGTGAATTCTTAGTCGTTACTCCTCAAATACTTGCTTCTTTCCCTTTATTCTTGTGGTCTTCTCATTAAATATATATTACATCTTTTGTAGTTGTCCCAGTTTTTGGATATTTGGTTACAGTTAGTTTTTTCTCCTCTTTGCTTTTTATTTGGGAAGTTTCTACTGACATATTATCTTCAAGCTTCCTTCCTCAGCTGTGCCCAGTGTACTAGCCAATCATTCTTTATTGTTAGTGTTATTTCCAGCATTTGTAATTCTTTTGTAGAATTTCTCTCTCTGCTAATATTACCCACCTCTTCCTACATGCTGTCTACTTTTTCCATTAGAGCCCTTAGCATATTAATCCTACTTATTTAAAATTCCTGGTCTGATAATTCCAGCATCTGTCATATCTGAGTCTGCTTCTGATGGTTGCTCTGTGTCTTCAAATGGTGCTTTTATCTTTTTAGTATGCCTTGTAATTTTTTTGTTGAAAGCTAACCACAATGTGCTGGTTAAAAGGAACTGAGGTCAATAGCCCTTTAGTGATGTAGTGCTAAGGTGTGGTGGGGAGGGGAAGCATTCTATAGTCCTAGGATTAGGTCTCAGTCTTTTAGTGAGCTAGTGTTTCTGTGCTGTGACCTAAACAAATGCTTCTTAGCTTCTCCTCCCCGACTCCCAATTAAGTCAGATAAGAAGTATAGAACTGGAGATTTCCCTTCTCCCACTTGGAAAGCTAGAGGTGTCTAAAGTTGGGTATTTCCCTTTCCCTGAATTGGGTAGGCAGGAGGTTAGGCTCTGGTAAAATAATTTCTCTTGAGGCCAGGCTTTGTTAAGAAATACAGAATGCTCTGGTGTCTTTCAAAATGGTTCCTTTTCCTCTCCCCATGCTGGAAACATGAGATTTTGGTTTTTTTCTTCTCAGTCTTCACTATGAGAACCTGGTAGGGCTCCTAGAGGTAAAACTCAGAAAAGGGAGGGGATCCATTTTTGATACCCCTCCAAGGTTTTGTTTTTAAAGTATTCGTCAAGACCGAATATATTCAAAGTGTACATGATTTAATATACATATATTGTGTGATAATTACTACAATCAAATTAACATATCCATCACCTTCCCCCACAATAAGTTAACTCTCAGATTTGTTCACATTGAGCTTCCAGCAGTTTATCAATTATAGCTTAGGTTTTTCCTACTCTGCCCTTGGTTGCCACGGAGGTTTCTGCTTGTTCCCAGTAAGTTGTGATTCTCTGTATCCACGTGTCTTTCTCCAATTTGGAGGGCTTCAGTTTGCTCTGTGACCTCCATTCTCTGATGGATCTAAGAAGAGTTGTTGATTTTCAGTTTGTTTAGCTATTTGTTAGGACAGAGTGACAACTTTCAAGCTCCTTACATGCTGCATCAGAAACCAGAAGTCCATTGGTTTTTTACAAATAGTATTTATCAACCTTTAATAAATCATAAAATTTACTTAGTATATTTATCTTTTGCTTGCCTTACTAGAATGTAACTATGGTCTGTTATGTTTGCTAACATATCCTGCACCTAAATCAGCGCTCAGCATGTTGGTGAGTGCTCAGGTATTTGCTGAATGATATACACACTGATTCTTCCTAAGAAACGAGATATAAAAAATACCAGTTGGGCACAGTGGCTCATGCCTGAAATTTAGAAGACTGAGGTGGGAGGATCACTAGAGCCCAGGAGTTTGAGACCAGCCTGGACAACATAGCAAGACCTTGACTCAAAATGATGATGATGATGATAATAATAATAATAATAATAATAATAAAATTAGCTGGGTGTGGTGGTGTGTGCTTGTAGCCCCCCCGTTACTCAGGAGACAGAGGTGGGAGGATCACTTGAGCCCAAGAGTTGGAGGCTGCAGTGAGCTATGATCATGCCACTGCACTCCAGCCTGGGTGACAGAGCAAGACACCATTTAAAAAAAAAAAAAAAAGAAAAAGAAAAAATGTATCTTAGACTTTCCTAGGAAAGTCATAGAAAAAAAAAATGAACTTGAATGGTAGACTCATACATCAACCATACTACAAAAGACAACTGTGATAACTTTTAATTTGCATTTATATATATTGCAGGACACCTGGCTTCCTTGGTCTTGGAACAAATGCAATCTGGCTGCAATACCTGTCATTCCTTTTTTCCCCCTGGATTCATCTAAGCCAATCAGATTGGCTAGCCAGGAGGCCCTCTTTCTTAATTAATGCTGCATGCACAGCTCCAATCTCTCCTAAAGCTGAATTGTCAGAAAAGAGAATGTGATCGTGGCTAAAGCGTCATCACCAAGTCACAAAATCACAGTCAATGTGATAGAATCAAAAGAATACTATACTAGGAGAGGTGGTCCCCAGTACCTCTATACTGTTTATCTGACAGTCGGCTTAAAAACCTTTTGATTTGGTTACTTTAAAATGGGATAATGTCTTATCTTCCTAAGAGAAACGCGGCTGTCTATGTGATTTTTTTGAAACTACAACTCTAAAGTCATTGTCCAAGACAAAAATTGTATTTGATATTCTCCCTATAAACAACATGAAAGATCCCAAACAAAAATAACAGCAATTAAGTATGCAAATTATAGATTATACACTTAAGTCTTGCACTTTGTTTGTGGCTTTAATCTTGCATTTGGTTTAAAAGGATGAGGAGGAAAGAAATGTGAAACTAATCAAATTTATGACTATTACAATATATGCTTTTTCAAGTTAGATGATTAATGGGAGGAACGTTGTGTTTGATATGGCTTTCACCTGGTTAGCCTATTTTAGTCAAAGCCCCACTTTATCAGCTTTCACCTGGCTAGCCTATTTCACTTAGCCTAGTGCAGATATCATGTTTTAGATGGTGAGGCAATACAGTGGAGTAGAAAGAATACTGACTAAGGAGTGAAAGACTAAGGTTATAATTTCAATGCTGATATGACGCTGCATCAATGTATAACTCATTCACTTGCCCTGGATATTCCCTGAAAATAAAGTTAGATTTACAAAGAAACCAAAGAATCAGGAAAGGGAACATGAGATTCACTTATCTGTCTAAAATAATACACAACTGATCCTTAAATAAACAAACTAAACTAAAACTAAAGTGTAAAAAATCATTACCAACATTGTCATGACAAGTTTTTAAAGGTTTAAAAGAAACGTGGGTGCTTAACAACACTCAGTTTAACTTGTGGCCCAAATGGAATGGTAGTAATACAAAATGTTTTAAAAAATTTGCTCTTGGACACATAATAGTATATAGTAGAGAAAAGCTATAAAATAACTGCCAAGGCACACAGGCACAAGCAAACTCTTGTTGAACTCAAATTGTTTTAAGGCTTCCCTTGGAAGAATTGTTTACAGTACAGTATTTTTTTAAAGTGGGTATTTAGTAAATAATATTCAAATGTCCTACAAATGTAATTTCCATGAAGAGTGGTAAATGAAACAAATATACATATGTATGGGTATATGCATATAAACTGAAAAACAGCAATGCTTAATTCTTAGATATCTCATCTATGCTAACACCTAATGAATATGGTAACACTGATCATGCCCTGAGAAAATTAACTGGATAAATTATTGTACAAAAACATAAAATTTCAAAAATTTTGCTTTTACAGTTCTCACCTGCAATCCAAATAAATTAAGGGTTACCCAGAATTATTGGCTGTACAGTATTCTTTTGAAGTGCACATCAAAGGCCAAAATCTGTAAATTTATGACTTGCCTCTAAGTTGATGATAACAGAAAGAAAAAAAGAAAAGTCATCTCCAAACATTTTGTTAGAAAACAGTGATTACCTCAAATCTAGGTTCATCCATGAATCTTCAATGTTAACATTTTAGTCTCTATAAAGGCAATCAATGTTCTCACTTGCCCCAAGATGTCCTTTATTCTGCAGTCACGGGAGGTGCTTTGGAGGTTAGAAAAATCGAACTCTGAGTTAAATCAGATATTCTTACTTTTTAAAAAGTAGGTTACTCAAAATAGGTGTGAATTCCATTAGTTTGTGATCTAAGGGCAAAATTTTCTATGTGTCCATAGTGTGTGTTTGACAACATTAGATATAGAATAAATATTTAATTTTGCACTAATGAACAGTGCTAGTTAAAAGACATGGAATACATAATAAATAAAATTCAGCAAAATATAATGATCCCAAATCAGGGAAAATCAGAGAAGAACTTGACAAACTGGTCACCTGCTTGAGTTGAGACACATAAAGTTCACTTTTGTTTATATTCTTCACCTTCATGATTTTTATCCCTTTTCTCCTCTTTCATATATTCGTATGTACACAAGTGTATACACATGGTACATCTTTATATTTCAAAACAAACCCCACTGTGTGCACTTCTGCCATAAGAAATATGGCAATTGAGAGTCTAAAACACTGAGCATTAAAAATCCACTCCACTCTTGCTCTAGAAAATAAATTTCATTAAAATTGGGGTTTCCAACTAATTTTCAAAGTGATACAATCTAAACTAAAAAATCCAAACATTTAGATTCTTTAATCTCAACAAGGAAATTATTCAATCAAATAAAATATTTTTTAAAAAGATCTGGACATTTACAATGTCTGCTTTGGAAGATAATATTTATAATATATGTTCTCAGGGGTATAACTCAGGGGTAGAGCATTTGACTGTATATATGTTCTCATATATATGCACTTCTAATTTGAATAAATTACGCAGTCTTTACAAAATTCTGGTAAAAAAAGATTAACAGTCTAATCACTTCAATCTACTAAAGCATTACAGAGCCAATAGTCTAATCATTTAAATGTAATTTATTTTTATATTTTATAACAGTATTCTTTTCAAGTCAGAGTATTTTGTGTGTCTATTTTAGAACTGGGCCCCTCCAAAATACAGGCATTCTCTTCCTAGGCCTAAATTTTGCTAATAAAGCTAAGACTATGAAAAAAAATCTAATTCTTTAACTGGATCAGGTTAGCCAGTCTGGATCGCAGATGAGTTAAAAACTAGACCTAGTAGTTATCTCAAACCCAATCTATTCCACAAGGTTAACCACAAAATAAAGGAAGAGTTAAAGAGCAAAATGAAGAGGGAAAACCCAGCATAAACAGGTTAATTAAATAATTAAAAGTCTGGAAAAGAGCGGTAAAATGTTTTTTAATGCAGAAAAATAAGCTCAATCCTTACATGTTATTTCTAAAGAGAAGATTTAAGGGAATTAAATCTAAATAAAGAGTGTAAGCAGTCCTATACTGCCCTTAACATTCTCCATCTGGCATCCTCCACCCCAATTCTTTAAGGAAATACAATTTCTCGCCTCTACTACAGCTACTTCTTGATTTTTGGAGTTCATCAGGGATTCCATCTTTTTCCCATCCTACATGATCTCCCTAGGGAATCCTTGTTTCAATTACCATCTATATGTTGGATCATCTGTTTCCAGGCCTAACTTCCTAACATGTATGTATCCAATTGCTTACCTGGTATCTCCACTTGATGTTCCACAGGCTCTAAAACACATTTTCTTCCTACCTCTAAACAAACCAAAAGAATCTGGTCCTCTGCCAAGGTTCCTTAGTTTAGTAAATACACCCAGATGCTTAAGCCACTAACCTGGGAGTATTCTTTGATCCTTACTCATTTTACCCACTCAATCATTACTTCTTACTAATATGTCTTGCTAAGACTCCCTTAAGGGTCATTCTTTCCACCCCTATTACTAAAATTCCAATCAAAGTCACTGTCATCCATCATCTGGATTACTCTAACAGTCTCTCATCTGGCCTCTTGGTCTCTAGTTGTGATATCCTTCAATCTATTCTTCTCAAGGTAGCCACAGTGGTTTTTAAAAATACATATTAAAGAATGATACCAGGAAAGATGACAATTAATCACATTGTGCAAAGGACTAAAATTTGTTGTCTTCCTTAAGTTTTCTTCAGCCAATTAAATAGTTATCATTGGGTATTATCTCCTTTATCCTCATAGCTTTTGTTTTTGTGAAACATTTTAAAACACAAACTTACATAATTAGCCAATACTACAACTTACTTTTCTAGGAAACCTGCACTCAATTTCCACCTTTAGTTACCATGACATCCTGAACAGCTGAGTCAGAGCTAACTTTCTTATGAAAGTTTACAAAAGAAAACAAAAACATTTTCTTTACAGAACATGGAGATCATGATAAAAATACTATTAGGACTAGAAGGCTCAGAGAATGGAAGAATGACTTCTAAGAATTCATTTCTCCATTATAGAGCACAGTCTTCATTACAGGATATAACAACAACAACAAAAAAACCCCTGATATTTAGGGTTTTAAAAATAATAATATATAAACAACTATAATGAAGGACACCACTGACCGTATCAAATACTATGTTGCATGTTTTTGTGCACTTATTTCTGTATACCTTCTACATGCCATTTGCTGTTTCAAAGTTCTCCAGAAGAATTTCATAATAGTAAAAAGTCATTTCTCTCAGTTCCACATTTTTATGGTTTCATGACACTGCAAAGACTGATTTCAGGTCCAGCTTCAGTTACACACAGCATTAGAAATCTTTTCAAAGACTCTATGGCAGAACATTTACAAATACATTATTTCCACTGAATAACAATACAGAATGACTTACTAAAATGGCCATTTTTATAAAGTCAAAATAATCAACAATATAATTCAAGTTCAAAGTACATTATTTGAAGGCTATTTATACCTTTTAGCCTTGAATCGTAATTCAGAATAGCTACGTATTTAACACAGTACAAGCCCTGTTAAACATCAGTGGAAACCTGATCTTTACCTGGAGAAAAATCCAAACTGTTAAATACATCATCATGTTCTTATCTAGCAATTATAAGATAACTTTCTGAACTATGTTAAAAATGAGTTTTGAGGTGGAAGAAGAGACAAACAGCAAATGTGAAAAAAACTATATTAGTAATTTTTCTATTCAAGACTAATATTAAAATAAATTATTTGATCCACACATAAAACATTTTTAGTAGTGGATATCAGGTTTTAAGTACTAGCTAAATGGACAGATTTCTTGAATAATAATTTCTTCGAAATCATAAAAAGAAAATGGTATAGATGGCTGATGCAGATGCTACTTGTATACTGTTTGATCAGACCAGTGGAAGGTTAAATTCTCCATAATGCTTTAAAAACTATATTTTCATTTTAAGAAACAACATAGGCCAGGTGCGGTGGCTCATGCCTCTAATCCCAGCACTTTGGGAGGCCAAGGCGGGCAGATCACGAAGTCAGGAGATCGAGACCATCCTGGCTAACATGGTGAAACCCCGTCTCTACTAAAAATACAAAAAAATTAGCCAGGTGTGGTGGCAGGCGCCTGTAGTCCCAGCTACTCGGGAGGCTAAGGCAGGAGAATATAATAGTGTGATCCCGGGACGTGGAGCCTGCAGTGAGCCAAGACTGCACCACTGCACTCCAGCCTGGGCGACAGAGCGAGACTCTGTCTCAAACAAACAAACAAACATCTGTAATTACAAAAGGCAAATTAGATAACACAGAACATCTAAATGATGACGGTCACTGATAAAGCACCCAAAAACTCTCATTAGATTTTCCAAGTAAGATGATTTTTTGGAGTACCTATAATATATAAAATGCTTCTAATGCCATTTAAATATTATTACATTATTAGGATTCCTAGGATGGAACTCTAATAATTTGCACAAAGACAGAATCTCCCCTCTAGCCAAACTTGCGCCATTGTGCAAGAAACAAACAAAAAAAAGCTCCTTCCTTGAGGTTCTTAACTGTCAGAAATATGACATAATATATTGATTTTGTCAGAACAAGAAACTTTACCAACACCTGCTAAAAAAAACTGTGATAATATACAAATCTATGATGCGAATGAACATCACCCCCAACATGTTATGCTGTTGTATACTGCACAAACTACAAAGCTGTATAAGGCATGCCCTGCCCCAACTACTCTAAACAGTAGAGGCTACTCCTCCTACCAAACTTGGAAACGTTTCCAGTCTGAAATACTATAAACTACTATCCAGATGAAGTCTTGATCACAAACAGGTATTTAAATTCAAAACCGCTTATATTCAGAACTTATAATGTCAGTGGGATATTTAATAAGTATATACAAAAGAAAGTATTTTTTAAGGGTAATGAGAACAAACTCCAGTTTTTAAAAATTTTAAAAATCCCTTATTTTTAAAGTCATTTTTCAAAGTGAAAAAATAAACCCAGAAATTTTTCTCAGAAAGGCCTTCTATTCAATAACAAAGTACTGATAACTATTTTATAAAACATTCTCATATTTGCCTAATGTAACAATGTTCAAGATACCCCCTTAGATACCAAGACAATGTCACAACTCTTGCACATTCAAATTCTCCAAGATTACATAATCAACTAAAGATTGCCATGCGTTTCCCAATGACTCCTAAAGACTAAACTACTCAAAAGAATAAGGCAAGAGAAAAGTTTTAGCTAAGACATTTGATACATTATCTTATCCTCTGATCAAGGCAGAAGGAGAACTTTCCTCACAAGTAACTCATTTTAAAGTTTATAGATTTCAGGAATGTATACTTCTCCAGTTTATTTTGAATTATGCTATCCACTTTTATCTAATTTTAATCATGCAAGAGTGATCATATATTCTGATTTCCTGAGACCACTGTTGTGCTGTTGGCCCTATATAACTATTGGTAGTGCCCCCTTTTCATTTCAGAAGTGTCTACTTTTATATACTTAGTTACTATAAATTCTTATTAATAAACAATTATAAATTCTGCAAGGTGAAATGTGGATTCAATACACATGGCTTAGAAATAACAGATGAGGCTGGGCGTGGTGGCTCACACCTGTAATCCCAGCACTTTGAGAGGCTGAGGTGGGCAGATCACGAGGTCAGGAGATTAAGACCATCCTGGCTAACAAGGTAAAACCTCATCTCTACTAAAAATACGAAAAATTAGCTGGCCGTGGTGGCAGGCACCTATAGTCCCACCTACTTTGGAGGCTGAGGCAGGAGAATCGCTTGAACCCGGGAGGCCGAAGTTGCAGTGAGCTGAGATCGCGCCACTGCACTCCAGCCTGGGTGACAGAATGAGACTCTGTTTCAAAAAAAAAAAGGAAAAAAAAAAGGAAGTAACAGATGAAAAGCAAACGGTTATAACAAAAATTTACAGAAAATCTAGATGAATTTTAATGTATAATAACTTATCTATTTTAAATGATTCAAGCTACACAATTAGATAAATTAGAAATTTGCAATTACATTTTTTAGAGATCATTCCCATTGCAATACCTACATTTTAAGTACAAATAAACGTTTTATGTGTATTTTCCCTTCCTGTATCATCTACTGTTTTCACTTATATCTATAAAGTTCATAAATTATTTAGCACTTCCTCCTTTCTGTATAAAATAATCATGTGGGATTTAGAAAGTATTAAACTCTCAGAAAAGGACAGCTTGGCATTACCATTGCCATTTTTCTGCTACATATTAACAAAAAGCAAAGTTTAGAGCAATGTTTTTATAATGTAACATCTTCGGACATTCTTATTTTATTTGCTGAGTCTCATGGAGAGACTAAATATAATTGTTTTAAAAGAAAAGAAAATTTTTAGATATGCCAATTAGTCCCATTGCAGTTTCAGGAAAAAGTGTTAGCTCATATGTAGTCTTCAACAATATCCCTTATTATATTCAAACTATTTAAATATTAAATATCTTGATTTCACAGGGATATCTTAATCAGAGTCCATTTTAGTTTCTGGGGAAATAATGAAATTTGTGGGCTCTCACAAGGTGACAGCCTACAGAGGATATACATTTTATACTTCTTTAAAATTTTTTATAACTTGTCATTATATTGTTTACACACAGCATGACTTCTACATGTAAGACTGATCGTTTTACACTACTGTTACAGATTAACATAAAGGTGTAACAAAAATGCTTTAAAAACTGTATTTTCATTTTAAGAAACAATAACCATTTTTTTTAAGAAAAGACATTTAGTTACTACCTTTAAAGTTCAAGTCCCATCATCTTAATATATAAACACACCTGGATACGAGATTTAAAAAACCACACATACACACAAGCTCTAGGTAGAGCTGTAATAAACAAATTCCTTTTATAAACAAAATTTTAACTGAAAAGCCACAGTAGATGGGGGGGGGGGGGGAGGAAAGAAAGGATATTACTTGGTAAAATCCAGTGACATCTACAATAGTTTTACAGCACATTTAAGCATTCTAGGGTTTTATATCTTCACCTGCCTTCCATTTCTTAGTTGATCCTTATAAAATCTCTAATTACGAACATAGGTTTGACCTCAAAACTAGTCATGAATTTGAGTGCCAGGAAAAGCAGAACAACAGTCCAAATTTCTATCTTAATATCATAGCCTTAATTCAAAAATGGTTTTGTGTAAAACACAACGCCCAACTAAATGGAAAAAAAAAAAAACACAAGCAGCAATATGTAATTATACAAAATAGTGATTAATTATATATGAAGTGTTTTTTAGGATGACATCTAGAACGCACCTTGCTCTGAGACTCCTCAATAATCAAATTGACTTAGACCAACAATACTGCTAAGTATTAAAAGCAGTGAAGCAAAGAAAATACATCAAATAGTACATGCACATCTTACAGAACTTCCACTGAACTCCCCAATGGCTTCTATGCAATGTGCCTCTTTTCCATAACTGTATTAACAACTACCAAGAAAGGAAAGATGAGATTAAAAGTAATGATACTGAACTGAATTGTTTGAAGCCAGTGCCCCATATGTGGGGAAAAGTGCATTTAGTTCAGCAGCAATACAGCACAGTGTGAAGATATTGTGCTTAGACACAGATATTCCAGAACTGAAAGATGTACAAGGCAAGTCAAGATATAAAACCATAGTACACTGTTAAATAACCTTGAAACATACATACATTGCAGTTTTCAAAGAAAGACATTCATGTCATTGTACAAGGATAGGAAGAAATCCTTAAAGTTACCTACTGTAGTTTATGATATAATAAATACATATCTATATAGCATTGTATATACATATATAGATTGTGTGTGTTTATATGTAATTTATTTGCCCAATTATCCTGTTAGTTTTGTGGATCTGCAACTTTCAGGAATGAAAAAACTCCTTTTCACTACAAGTTTCTCTTCCCCCAAACTTAAAAAATATTCATACTAGAAAAGGTCTCAATACCCTTCCCCTACCCAAAGACTCACTTCAGGTATTTTGCTTCACAACTTGTCAGAGAAGCACAATTACAGAAATTCTAGATTTTTGACTGTATCTTTTCACTTTGCCAGTTTTTTTTTTTAACAAGCAAATACCTTCCACTGTTTACACCAGTTGATGCAAATTCTTTAGCAGAGGATTCAAACTCTAGATTTGACTGAATAAAACAGAGCAAATCAAAACAAACAAAAGAAATCCAGTGATTTACTCTGACTGTAAACAATACATAAAATTTAAATCTCAAATCTCAAAATAAGTTAAAGAAAAATTCTACTTTCAGGGCCTACAATACTATAAGGATACAACAATTGGTAAGGGGAAAATATATATGAAAAGTTGCAACAAAATTTTTTGCCCATTATTTTTCCTAAGAGAAAGTATATCTAACTATACTACCTCTGTCCCTTAAATTTAATAACTTCATAATGTGTTGGCAAATGTTTTAAGCAAACTGGCATATCAGATTACACAACAGAAAAACATCCACCAAATTCAGCAAAGAAAACTTATATAAGCCTTTTGTACAGAATTTAAAAAAAATTCTAAATGGCTATGATTCCTCTATTAGCAGAAACACATAATGCAATTTTTATAAATCTGCCATATACCAATATCTACATAAATAGATACAGATATAGATAAGAAACATTAATGGCAGTCTATTTTTGAACAGTGTGTGGGACCAGCAGATTTATATCAGACCATGGCACGATATGGACCCTGCATCTTTAAGAACTGAATGATGAAAGAAGGCCCCCCAGCAACAATCTGAGGTGGAAGGTGACTGAGTGGACAGTTCTCAATACTCATGATTGAAAGCTTGCTGCAGAGTGCCAGCTCAAAGGGAAGGCTATGCAGGTTGGGGTTGTCATTCAAATACAGTTCTTCTAGGTTCTCCAGTGTACCTGTTTAAAAAAAAAATCAATTATTTTTTTAAAAATTAGTTGCTATTTTAAAAGTTCAACCAGGCATGATGCTGTTCTGGTCATTACATATACTGAACACACATTTCCTTTTATTCTCCTTTCTTAGCTTTAAAACTCTACAACCATGGATCTCAAATTTTGCTGCAGATTCAAGTCAACTTGGAAGACTTTTTAAACTCCTAATGTCCAGGTCACACTCCATACAAAGTAAATTAGAACCTCTTCCTTTATGGTAGGTCTTCAAGCTTGGAGAGGTTTTTGAAAATACATATGCCCCATCTCCAGAGATTCTGTTTGGGATAGTTTGGCACATATATAACATTTACTTATATATATTTTAAAACTCCAAAGGTGAGCTTATTATATATTCAATCTCTATAACCACTTTTCTGTTGTAGATGTAACATTTTCTCAAATTAATAAATTTCTTATGTGCAAAATATCTGTTACTTAATATGAACCTTTCACTAAGAGTTATCACATGTATGGCAGTAAGCCAAAAACTGACTTATGTAGACCTTTAAAAATTTTCTCTTAGGATACTTGTATTCTCTAGGAAAATGTCTCAAGCAATTAAATGAGATCAGGTGAATAAATATACTAGAAATATAGGTGTAAATTTGCCTCATGTGTTCCCAATTTTTAAATTTCAAAATTCAGAATATTTCACAGTGGCATTTATTAGAAAATAACAGAAATAATAGTTAGTATGTAATCAATTTGTTTACATGTAAGATATTATTTAAGCTTCAGAACAACCTTGTGAGAACTTACTATTATCATCTTTATTTTACAGGTAAGAAACTTGAGGCTTAGGGAGTTTACATACCTTATCTAAAGTCACAAAGCCAATAAGCAGCAGGGCTAGATTTTGAATTGTCAATTATCTCCAAAACCATTTTTTAAATTATACTTTAAGTTCTAGGGTACATGTACACAACGTGCAGGTTTGTTACATACGTATACATGTGCCATGTTGGTGTGCTGCACCCGTTAACTCGTCATTTACATTAGGTATATCTCCCAATGCTATCCTTCCCCACTCCCCCTACCCCACGACAGGCCCCGGTGTGTGATGTTCCCCACCCTGTGTCCAAGTGTTCTCATTGTTCAATTCCCACCTATGAGTGAGAACATGCAGTGTTTACTAACCTATAGTTCCTGTGGGACAGTGCACTATAGATGGGAAAACATTAATGCATAGAATTACTAATTTAAAAGCTAACATTTAATTACCATGTGACCTTAATCAAGTAATTCTCTTTATAAAGCAAGATTACAACTTGCACTGTCTAAAATTCCAGGTGGTCATGTATATTACATAAAATAATGGAAATGAAAACACCTGGAAAATGTTAAGTATTCCCAAATGTTAATATTGGTTAAATATTAATATTAATTCTAAAATCTCATAAAGAAATGTTCTTTTGACATAAAACATTACTAATTCAAGCCTGTGTAATTTTAAATTTAGAAGGAATATAAAATAACTTCTAAATTGAGGTTATACATAAAACCTATTAGAAATGTAAGTATTCCAAAACATTCTCAAATACAGTACTAATTTTAAAACCAATCCTAACAGCCTTTAGGAAACCTAACCAAAACCAATCAACAATCAACATCGGTGCTCTATTAAAAAAAAAAAATCTTAAGCCTGATATAACCTCAGTTTAAAAAACAATAGATTTGTCATATTTATCTGAAATATTGCTTGAATGCACAAGAGCAAATTATTAGTACAGAGTCAAGCATTCACAGGGTTCATACCAATTTCTTCAGGAAGGTGAGTAAGTAGGTTCTCTCCAAGGCCCAGATGTGTGAGATTAGTAAGGTGACCAATGCCTCTGGGAAGAGTGGTCAACTGGTTGTTTGTCAAGACTAATTTCTAAAAGATTTACAAAATAAAAGAGAGTTACAAATATATTTCCTACATTTAATGTAAACTGAAAATAATATGTCTAAACAATAAAATAAATTAACAGGGAAACCAGATTGGATAGAATGAGAATCACTTACATTACATATTTTTCTTTCACAAAATACCATTTGTTAGGAAACCAAAGCCAGGTTATATGAACATAAAACTCAGCCCTAATACTAGAATAGGAAAGTCTATCTGATCCAAGAATTACATCAAAATCTTAAGAAAAATGTGGAATTTGGAAGAGATTCCAAAAACTTTATAAAACTACAAAACCATCAGCATAATGTTTACCTGTAAATCCTTAAGATATGCAATTTCATTTGGCAAGGATTCCAATTTGTTCTCTTCTAGATCCAACTCTCTTAACTTCCTAAGGTTTCCAAGACCATGGGGAAGCTTCTTTAGAAGATTGTTTGATAAGATAAGAACCTAATGAGAAATTATTGATAATGTTTAGGAAATCATGAAATGAAATTATATACTGTCATTGTGTGGCTTAAAATCTATTAAGCAATGCTAATTTTCCAAACAGTGAATATTAAGGGTAATGTTCAATTATATAACATATAAAATATTTAACTTTTCTAAAAAAATCACCATAGTTATTAGAAAAGAGATTTTATTTGATTATATCAAAACTAATGAAAACAAAAGAAGCAATTTAATTTTAATGAAATTTCAAAAAAATACTCAATAGTTACAAATGTTTATCTAATAGGAAACTATTTATTCAAAATCCCTTACAAACCATTACTTAAGGAAGGTAAAAGCTAACTTCTAAACTTGCTATACCAATCCACTCTATTTATTATCTGTGGTGTTCTTACTACACTGAAAGCATCCTGGAAGATACTGAAGGGGGGAAAAATGGCAGAGAAGATAGCCTTTGTTCCGATAAAGTTACAAACTAGCAGAAAGGTAAGGAGACAATACTGGGTTGGGAGAAAGAGCAATAGGTACAACAGATACGTAAGGTTCTGGGTAAGTTTTTATGTTCGTTTATTTTCCCTAATGTTACACCACCCATAATAAATAAATACAATAAGATGGAGAAAATAATAACAGCAGTCACCACTTGATTTTACTATTTGCAAGGCACTATACTGAATGCATTATGTGCATTACTGCATTTAATCCTAACTACAACTCTACAAGGTAGATACTCCTATTATCCCCATTTCACAGCTTAAGAAACTGAAGCTTGGGCAAGTTAAGTACATAAATATACAGAGATAATTACACTCAGCTTTGTTTGACTTCAAAGCCCATGTTTTTAGCCATTAAACCATACTATTTCACCTTATTAAATAATTTAAAAATTAGACCTTTAAAAAACATGGATATGAAGGAAATTTTAAAAAGCAATATATTTACTATTAGTAAGCATTTTCATCAAAGGGATGAAAACTCTAGGAACTCAGAAGCAGGAGAAATCATCCTTAACTGAAGAGGTGAAAATAAGTTGGATCTTTAATTATGGAAAAACATACTAAAAGAAAAAAATTAAGGGGATGAGAAGAGGGCATTCTAGATACAGAAAACAATAGGACTAAAATTAGAGGGCTAGAAATAGGCATACCAGATTTACAACAAAGACAATAATCAGTGAGTAAATAAAAGAGCAGGTCGGTAATTAGGACGAAAAAGTATGATAAAGCATTCTAAATGACAGTCTGAGAATCGATAATTATTTTGGTAGACAATGGTGTAGTTTTTAAACAGAATAAAGAAAAAAATTGTTCTAAAAGATGCTTTTACAGAACTTTTCTTTTAGAGATATTAATACTTTATGGCACTCAAAGACACCAACTTGTAGTAGGCAAGAGAAATTCAAAAGCACTGAATCTAGACTACCTAAGTCAACACTTCATTATCCAATTAGGGTTGTATGTTTAAGTGAGTTCTAACATTTCTAATTATGACATTCACCCAAATAGAAATTGCTTATTTCAATTCGAAATTTTTAAATGAGATACGTATGGAAGGTTCTGAGGTTCTCTAACTGCTCATTTATACTAACCTCAAGAGAAACGAGACCAGACACATCCTCAGGGATCTTTGTGAGCTGATTAGTGGCTAAATTCAATTCTACCATACTGGTCCAAGTTCCAAAATCCAAGGGAAGTGATGTTAACTGATTGTCCTGGCAAAGACAAAAAGAAGCATCCAAGGTAGAATCACAAAAACAAAGTTCTATATATACCTGTCATTTCGGAAAGAGAATTCTTAATTAAACAAAATCTTATTCCCCTTTTTGATATTTAAATATAGAAAGAAAAAAAATCAGCAACAGAAAACTCTAAGCCTCCAAAGATTTTATACAGTAATGAGGCTTTTATTTGGGAGTTAAACTGGAAGTTTGTTCCTTATGTGATTATAATGGAAATAGAAAAACACAGTATACAGAGAAACACTGGAGATTTCAAAGATCCTATGATAAATATGATGTTTTTACAATTTCACAATATGCAGAAATCACTGAATAAAATATAAATGCTCAAATAAAGATATGAAAACAATAGAAGAAGACGCATCTAATGACAGCCCATAAGGAAACCAGAATGAGCTCAGGAATTCTTGAGGTGCTGAGCAGTAAAGTAGGGGAGGAAAAACAGTCTTAAAAAGACAGCAAATTAAATCATTAAAACACTAATCAGGTATTTACCATTTCACTTTAAAAATCCATAAGAAAAAAATGGTAAAATATATTCATCACTAAAACAGAGGAAACAGTAAATACGGTCTTAATTTGGTTTAAAAATTAGACAATGCTGTCCACAGAAAAAAAGTATGCCACTTTTATTCACTTATAAAGTATACTTTCATTAATAACAACTCGTACCACATTGTTATGTATTAGGGGTATTGGTATTGGGAGAGGATAATCAACACCCCATCCAGCTCAACACCAACGATGTATGTCAGTATGTTAACAGTGATGCTACCTCTCAGTGGCAGTATTATTTTATATCCTTTATGTTAATCTGTATCTTTAAAATTTGCTGCATTGCACATGGATTGTCTCATTTCACACAAAATGACCCATAAAAGAAATCCCAAGTAGCAAGCATCCATTTGAAAACCCACTTTTTCTTTTATTGTAATATTTAAACTTGTTATCTATTTAATATTTAAGCTTAGTACCTATCTATGCCTAAACTACTGACACTTATAGTATGATTTATAAAGTATTTTCATTTTTAAAAATTTACTGTTACTTACATGCAAATGCATAAACTAATGAACACCTGAACCATTGTGTTTTAAGCCTATTACCACAAAATCAATGTTCAGAATCAACACCATTACCACTGTTAAATCTCATATAACCAGACTGATTAACAAGAAATTTTACAATTGTTAAAACTGTATGAGTATCTTGAATTTCCATTAGTTTACTTATCATATACTTCCAAAGAATCATCATAAAAGATACATACCATATTTATGAGCCAGTGTGGATGAAATTTAAAAATTGTACATTTAAGATTATAGTTTAAAGAACCACAACTATGTTCAAATGGTTCATCATGACAGGAAGAATACTATTAGCTATGTGGCCAATTCAGTTACCTTCCTTGGGCCTAAAGTTTGTCCAGTACAAATTAAATCACTGAACTTGATAATTTTCCATTTGTTTTCTCCTTTTGCAATGAATTTCATTACAAAGGTGAAACTCGATCACTGTAGAGTGAGTAAGCAAAAGGAAACTAACATTCACCCATAAATAATTCTGATCTCTAAACATTTTGGCAAAAACCAGCTACATGTATAAATCTAAAGATATTTAATATACAATTAAGCATATTAAAAACAGCTTTCAAAAATTCTGGGTGGGAAGAGATTTTTTACATGTTTAACTTTCTTCCACTTGATAAAATGAGAATATTTCAACTAGTATGTAGTGTTCTTTTAGACCAAAATATGATTTTTAATGGCTCTACAGTATTCCACTAAAGATAAACTACTTAACAAAATTAAATCTCTATTAATAAGTTGGTACCTATGAAATAGATAGCTCTGCAATACATATCCCTACAACTATACTTTTATAGACATTCATATTTCCTTTTTTGGGGGGATAGGGAACAGGGTCTTGCTCTCTTGCCTAGGCTGGAGTGCAGTGGTGCCATCATAACTCACTGCAGCCTTGAACTCCCAGTCTCAAGCAATCCTCCTGCCCTAGCCTTCCATGTAGCTGGTACCACAGGCCAGATAATTTTTAAAAATTTTTTTGCGAGACAAGGTCTCACTATATTGTCCAAGCTGGTCTTGAACTCCTAGCCTCCAGGGATCCTCCCACCTTAGCCTTCCAAAGCACTGGGATTACAGGTGCATCAGCCAGTGAGCTGGACAATGATTTCTTTAGGACAAAATCCTAAGGGTATGCTCAGTTCTAAGATATTTGTTATCTGATACAAAGTACCCTGACATGTCTTATGATCAGTTTAGACCCATCAGCAAGGTACAAGTACCCACTCCCCACACAATTAGAGAAAACATAAATATTATTGGAAGTACCAGTTAAAGCAATTCCTTTCCCTAGTAAACAAATATATGCTTACCTTCATATTCAGCTTACTTAATACTTTTGCTCTGGAGAAAATTCCAAATGGAATTTTATTGATTCGATTGTGTTCCATGTTGAGGGAATAGATGGTAGAAAACTGAGATGGACCACCCACTGGATACAACTGGAAGCAATTTCTAGCTAAGGTCAAACTATTCAGTTTCACAAGACTTGATAAAAGACTCTGTAAAAAAAATGAAATAAACATAAGAATTAGAACTGTGATGAGACTCATTTTTTATAGAACAGCAGTCCCAACACAAATGCCTCAAAGGGCTTTGGGGGTGACAAATGACAGAGACTGGTTGGGGCAGTCTGTGACACTTCTCTACAGGGACAGTCACTACACAGTTCTAGCAGATTGGTGCCTTGCAGAAATGTGGAACCAATGTAGATTTCCAGATTTTATAGGAGGAAACAGAAAATTTTCCCAATTTTTATTCTTTGGCTTCAATTTATTTAAAACACTGTATGGAGTAAGGAAAACATGTCTGCGTGTGAGAGGTGCCTCATGGGTGACTAATTTGAAACTTCTACATTGCAGAAACTTTAGTGTCAGACAGTCCCAGGTCTGAGCCGTGTCTCTGCCACTGGCTGTGTGACCAATCCTACCCAGTCTTAGTCATATACCTATCTCTAAATTATTAAGATTAACATAATGATTCCTTTTAGGAACCATTAAATTCAGTAGATGGTTATGCTTCCTGATACTGTATAATACACCACTTTTCTATATGGTAAAATTTCTGAGGGCATATATGTACCCATTAAACAAGTATTTACTTAGCACATAACCCCATCTTCCCCTACTTTAGCCTCTCACCATTTAACCAAAGTATTAAAATATTCAGGTATTACCAAAGAATCTCTGCGGTAAAGAAGATTAAGCTCTATTTATAGAAGTACATAGGTAAGAAATAATTAGAAAATAATATACGACCGTATATAATTAATAATCAATTATATAGAATAGGCTCTTGCCATTCAAAGTCTGGGCCAAGGAAGAGCAATATCAGCATCCCCTGGGAGCTCGTGAGAAATGCAGACTCTTGGGCCCCACTCCCACTGAATCATAATATGCATTTTAACAAGATTCCCAGGTGATCTGCATGCTCATTAACATCTGAGAAATCCTAGTACAGGCTATAAACTGTTTTGAATCCTGACTCTATCTTTAAATAGCTTGTGACTTTGGCAAGTTATTTTTCTGAACCTAGTGTATCATTTCTTAAATAATGATATTTTATTGGTCATAGTGAAGACTAAAAGCGATAAAATACATAAATAACTTAACAATACCTAGTAGGAAGTAAGTGCTTAAATTTTAAGTCCTTTCTCTATTTAAATTCAAAGCAAGGAAAACCGGAATAACTGGAAAAATAGGATGAAAGTTGACAGTGAGCTAGATCTTGAAGGATGAAAACATTTTAAAATACTCAGAGAAATAGAAGAAACACTCTAGATTCAAAGTAAAAGCACAAGCAGGGAGAAGCAAGCACTGTATGAGGTATGTATGTTTTTAAAATAATGTTCAAACTTCAGTTGTCCACCATCAGCAAATTGAAAACTTAGTACTTGAGGTGACAGTATAATTGGCAAAGCCATCTGAAGGAATGAAGTAACTATATAATTGAGGATATAACTATACAGAGAACTGAAACTTGTTCTTTATACTGTACCTTAAGAAGCTACCCTTAAAATTTGTGTATTGTTGTACACAAACAAAAGGAACAACAGAGGTAAAACAGTGGCAAGAAAACTGCATGGCAGTCAATTCAGGAAAAATCTCTACAGGCTACACGATTGAAAATAAAGGAGTTTTACTGAGCCTCATGGCAAAAAATGTGATTCTTTTTATTCTTACAACTGACTTACTTTATTGAATTGACTCTTATGATAAAATGTTAATACTGAGTATATTTGAGAAGGGGCAACAAGAAGCCAGCTCTTCAAGCTCTCATTTCTTAGTCACATTGTGAAGCAGGGGTTGCTTATCATTTTTTTTGTTGTTGTTAGAATCAGACACATCTAGGCTTCTATTTTACACCTTCTACTAAGTTTTGTCAACTTTGGTGGATTAATTAGATAATATACCTCTTACCATACTTCCAGAAAAATATTTAAAGTAACAAATTTGGCCAAAAATATAACCTCTCTTAAGCCTTATTTCGCTATCTGTTTGATGAGGATACTCCAATAATAGTAGGTTTATGACAAAGATTAAATGAGACAATACATGTAGAGCAACTAGACTCAAGCCTTGGGAATATGTGGTTCAAATTATTAGTTCCTTTTCTATATGTATACATCTACATTAAAATAAGTCCATTTTCAGACAGTCTTCAAATGACAAAATAGTCATTTTAGCAGCTCTGATTTCAGCTATTTAATACGCCCTTATTGAAAATCACTTTCATGATTTCTTGCCTAACCCAGCTTGAGTATCTCATAAGTGCTGTCTAATGGATTTTATTGTTTTCCTTACTATAAATGCAGATAATTTCACATTTGCATTGGGACTATGCTGCTTCCAAAGCACACTGATTACTTTTAAATTATGACTTCATACTTTCCCATATTCAGTGGGACTGGGAGCGAGGCTCAAGAGTCCACATTTCTAACAAGCTCCCAGGAAAATCCGTATTTCCTAATAGGTACCCAGGAATTATTAGTTTCACTTCACTGACAATAAGACTGGATATATATCAATTTAAATTTTTTCACTCTTTTTTTTTTTTTTTTTTTGAGACAAAGTCTCCCTTTGTTGCCCAGGCTGGAGTGCAGTGGCGTCACCTCGGCTCACTGCAATCTCTGCCTCCCGGGTTCAAGCCACAAGCCATTCCCCTACCTCAGCCTTCTGAGTAGCTGGGATTACAGGTGCCCACCACCTCACCCAGCTAATTTTTTGTATTTTTAGTGGAGACAGGGTTTTGCCATGTTGGCCAGGCTGGTCTCAAGCTCCTAACCTCAAGTGATCCGCCTGCCTCGGCCTCCCAAACTGCTGGGATTACAAGCATGAGCTACGGCGCCTGGCCTTATTAAAGAACCCTTGTTCTTAATTCGATTACACACACACATACTCAGAAAAACTACCAAGTCAAAACATAGTAGCAGCACTTACGTAAGACATTTTTGTTACAAAAAAAGGCTCTGCAAAGCTCAATCAATGCATAAGTCCACAATTCTTTTGTTACATTACTACAGAAAGACATGCTTGAACAACTATAAGCAAACATCCATTGTCGACATGCTAAAATAGGTAGGAAAAGAAAGTCAATAGTAAAAGACTAATAATGTTGATAAAGACAACTTTAAAAGAAGAGTATTATATTGGCTGGCTGTGGTGGCTCACGCCTGTAATCTCAGCACTTTGGGAGGCCGAGGAGGGTGGACCACTGGAGGTCAGGAGCTCGAGACCAGCCTGGCCAACATGGTGAAACCCCCATCTCTACTAAAAATACAAAATTAGCCGGGCATGGTAGTGCCTTTTATCCCTGCTACTTGGGAGGGTGAGGCAGGAGAATCGCTTGAACCCAGGAGGCAGAGGTTGCAGCTGAGCCAAGATCACGCCATTGCACTCCAGCCTGGGCAACGAGAGCTAAACTCTGCCTCAAAAAAAAAAAAAAAAAAAGTATTATATCTTACCCAATTAATCCCTAAGCAAAATAAGTGAAAATATTTTTCTAATAGAATCAACAAAACCTAAAAATGTGTTAAAAAAAAAAAAAGATTCTGGCGATTGTTCTATACTAAATAGGCCTTAATATTATTGCATAAACAAGGTAATAATTTGAGTCACAGGAGAATTACTGCTAATATTAATTTTGATGATAGTGCATTCTGTATCACTTATCATCTTTCTTTTTATAACTGAACTGGGTGGGGTAGCTGAATTTTAAAACCAGCCATATAGTTTTTCCTTAATACCTTTACTGTCAGTTCCCAAAATGAAATGAGAAAGATTTACATGGTGCTAAAGTAGAATACAGCACATTTACTTTCCTCCTAGTTTTTCCCTTTTTCTTTACATTAAAAAAATAATAATCATAAAACTTAATAGGTTCATATAACCATTCTTTCTTGTTTGGAGTTACTTCAGCGGTGGTGGTACATTCACAGCATACTCATTATTTAGACAATCTCAATCACCAAATTATTTACCCTGCTATAAAGATTTACTAGCTTTCCTTGAATTATCTTGCAGACTCATTTCAAATCTTGTTTTCTCTAATCCACTTCTTACCTCTGGTAAAGTAGAAATGTTATTGTTCTCTAAATTTAATTCTTCAAGTGCACTGCATTTTGCTAATGATCTGGGTATTGCTGACAGTCTGTTATATCTCAGACCAAGACGACTTAAACTGGACAGGTTTCCTGTAAACACACACAAAAAAAGAAATTTATTTTTAACAAAATCTGATGAGCCTCTCACTGTCACAGGCTATCTACTAACTATTTACAAATTACTTCGAAGTACTGTTTCAGCAAGTTCCTTAACTTCTAGCACAAGGAACGCACACTACACTATCAATTAGAATGAAATTGAAATCACTTTTATGCTCACTTGTCTCGGAGAAATAATGAAATACACAGCTGTTAATTTTTAAATGAACGATTAGATAAAGTATTGGCATACTTTAACAAGTTAATCTTTAGATAAGGCCTAATTTAACTGCATCAAAGCAGTGTATATTTTAAACTTACAATACTTATTCCATTTGTTCTATGTTATGATGATCCAATTTAGAACAAGTGGTTATATATAAGTATGAACACGTAATTTTGGAGAAGAAATTTCCAAATTTCTAAAATGGTATTGTTTAAAATATAAATTATTTTCTGAGATCAGAAAGGTTCCATACTGAAAACTTGGCCTGATGGTAAAAAATTTCTCACCCCTCTCCCTAAAATTTACAAACCAAAGTGAAAGTTATAGTCTCTTTTATCTAAGCATATCCAGCTTGAGCACAAAATAGTCATTATTGAATAAATAAAAAGAAGAGCACTTTCTTTTCTTTCTTTTTTTTTTTTTTTTTTTTTTTTGAGGCTGAGTCTCACTCTATCACCCAGGCTGGAGTGCAGTGGCATAATCTTGACTCACTGCAACCTCCACCTCCCGGGTTCAAGCAATTCTCCTGCCTCACCCTCCCAAGTAGCTGGGATTACAGGTGCCCACCACCATACCCAGCTAATTTTTGTATTTTTAGTACAGACGGGGTTTCACCATGTTGGCCAGGCTGGTCTTGAACTCCTGACCTTAAGTGATCTGCTGCCTTGGCCTCCCAAAGTGCTAGGATTACAGACGTGAGCCACTGCGCCCAGCTGAGCATTTTATTTTCTACTTTTCTTGCCAAGACTACATGGCCAACTATATATAATGAATGATGAATATAATGACATCTGCTATCATAAATGGTTCAACTCAAATTCAATTCTGCAAACAATATACATTAAAAGTAAGTTAATTTTGATACCAAAAAAGCTAATAAGACAAGAATTTCATCCAATATACTATTTTGTTGTGGCTGATTAATTTCTTTTTTGACTTCAAATCACAACTGTTGCTATGAGATACTTGGATGGGCCAGGTTAAAATGTCAAATGTAGCCTTTACTTTTTAATTAAACAGTTATTTCCAGTGTTAGAAATTACAGAAGTGGAAGCCTGTGTCAACACTTAACTTTTTGGAGATAAGTATTTTGAGTCCTTTCAGCCTTCGCAACCTCTTGATGTCCATTTCTTTCCTTTTGCTTTAATCATTGTTCAAAAAGCTGTCATATGATCAACTTACTTTCTTAGATGCAATATTACTACAATACTTACAGAAAACATACATTAGTCTATAGCATAAGTTAAGCCTTGACACCTTAAGAGGGCACTCCTTATGCCTCATGATCCTTATTTGGTCATCAATCATCTGCATCTTTCCTTCTTGCTGAAAGTATCAAGTGAGTGAAGTTACACATAATGAGTAATTGGAGCTAATTTTTAGCCTTTACATTTTCAAGATAAGAATCAGTCATTGATAATAAAAAAACTCATAATTCTATGCCATAAGTTGTCAACTATAACGCAGAAAAATGTAACCACCACTTTAATTCTTCCAATTAGAACTATTCCATAGGTATGCTATGCTCATTTATTAATACATCACTTTTGTACAATAGTGTTTGGAAACTGGGCCAAGAGTTTACTGGGTCTAATTAAGTGAGATTCCAACCGGCACAAAGTTGAGTACAAAAGCAACAATAAAAAACTACCACTTAGCAAAGACAAGTTAATTTAGTCTTTAAAATGCTTTGTAAATTAACTAAGGATGCTTCACTTAGTGACTTCATCAGTGTCTTTCTGATGACACTCCGGTGAGACGTTTCAATTCCGCAGGAGAAAAAAAAAAAAATTGAGTGACTTTCCAAAGCCCCAGAAAATTTAGAGGTTAGAAATACGAACGAGAATATTCACTATTGCTATCACTGCGTTAGGCCAGGCATGGTGGCTCACACCTGTAATCCCAGCACTTTGGGAGGTCGAGGCAAGCGGATCACCTGAGGTCAGGAGTTCGAGACCAGTCTGGTCCACATGGTGAAACCCCATCTCTACTAAAAATACAAAATTATCCGGGCATGGTGGTGTGTGCCTGTAGTCCCAGCTACTTGGGAGGCTCAGGAAGGAGAATGGCTTGAACCCAGGACGTGGAGGTTTGCCGTGAGCTCAGGTTGCGCCATTGCACTCCAGCCTGGGTGACACAGCAAGGCTTTGTCTCATTAAAAAAAAAAAAAAAGACTATAATAAAAATGTTACTTAAAAGCTGGGTTGGCAGAAAATAATTTGCTTTATGACAAAATATGTTAATTAAGTCATATAATGGCAAAAATAGGGACAATCTAAATATTCAACAACAGAAGAATAATTATTTAAATTGGAAGCATCACAATGTAATAGAAAAACCGAAGTATTTTATATCATTTATATGTCCATGGGCAAGTTACTTAACCTCTCTGTGTCTGTTCCTTATCCATAAAGTGGAAATAATGCCACATACCTGACAGGGTAGCTCTAGGGGTTAGATATAATGTGCATAAGATACTTAGCACCATGACTAACAGATACATAATAGATGTTCAACATATAACTTTCATTCTGTAGTATGTCTATATTTTGCAATATTCTGTACATACTAAAGTTATGTTATAAAAAGTTTTAAGATGTGAAAGACTTTAAGGTATGATGTTAAGATGTGGGGGAAAAGCATGATAAAATTGTGCATTTTGTATGATTTCAACAACGTTAAGAAACAGGCATGCAAAAAAAGGGAAAGAAGATGTATCAAAACGAACTGTTACCTCTGCATGGCAGAATTATGGAAGAACAATTAAAAATTTGTTTCATTTTGTCTACATTTTTCCTAATTTTCTATATTTTAAAATTTAAAAACATTTTGGTAAGAATAGAGCTATAGTTCTAAAGTCATTTTAATTTTTTAAAAAATTGTGATATCCTTCCACCATCCTTTTTCTTTTGGATGAATATTTTACATTACAGAGATATTTTATATAATGTGACCAATTTGCATTATATGCCTGTACATGTTTTTAATAGTATATTAGACTATATGTTGCAGGTTATTTCACTTAATTCTGGCTTCTAAGTCAACTTGTTTTAAAGTTCAAAATGTGCTATCTTAGCAATGCAAAGACCAAGGGGAAAATGCCAATAAACAGTATACACCATTTGCCAAATAAAGAACAAAATAAAAATGCCCAAAATTCATTTTAGAATTCCTAGTTTCCTGATACTTAACTCACTTAACTCTATGCTCTGTGATAAAGCTCTACCCACCTCTCGACAAGTGCACAGGAGCACCCACAGCACGGTGCCAATATAGTATGGTGTAATCATGACCTCTATCGTCATGATTACACCATACTATAAATGTTTATTTCATGTCTGTGTCCATTTTTACACTTAGTGAGTTATCCACTGTCAGAACCCTAGTGCAGAGCGAGACACTGGTAATATGTATTTGATGTTTACTGAAAGTTTATTATAATAAAGCAAAAATTGAGAAACATTAAAAAGGTAGGTTGTATTCTATAAAACTGTATTTTATAGAAAGGGAATAAGTATATATTTATCTAGTTAAAAATGTTTTCTAGTATCAGTTTCATCCCTTCTAAGTCAGTCACAAAATTCTATTTGTATTCTCAAAATATATTTCTCATGTTTGTCCCTTCTCCAATCCCACCCTCATCATTTCTTTTTTTTTTTTAAGAGACAGAGTCTGACTCTGTCGCCCATGCTGGAGTGCAGTGGCGCAATCATGGCTCTCTGCAGCCTCAAACTCCCCGGCCTAAGGTGATCCTCCCACCTTAGCCTCTGGAGTAGCAAGGACTACAGGCATGCACCACCACACCCAGCTAATTTTTGTATTTTTGTAGAGATAGAGTTTCGCCATGTTGCCCAGGCTGGTCTCGATCTCCATGCTAAAGTGATCCACTCACCTCAGCCTCCCAAAATGCTGGGATTACAGGCGTGAGCCACTGCACCTGGCCAAAAACATTTATACTAAAAACAACCTACTTCCTATTGTATCAAATGTAAACATTCTTTGCTAGCTTCTAGGGGTTCCCGTAATATACCTCCACCCATCAATCTAGCTACTTATTGTTTAACTGCTGTATAATTGCACAGTGCCACACAAGACATAGTCTCTTCTCTCAAGAGGCTTACAGTACAGTGGTGTATTTTCACAAATAACTATAATACTTAGTTGACTATGATAATACCCTAAAAGAAGTATGAACAAAATCTTTGAATGTTTAGAGATGGGGGAGACAACTTCCAACACAAAGGATCAAAGCTGGCCTTATAAAGAAAGTGAAAAAGTTAATCTTAGAAAGAAGAAACATCTCTGTCTCTAGGAACAGGAGAGAATGAACAAAAGATAAGCAAAGAGGGAAAATAAATGTAGAAGTAAGAAGTCTGGGCACTTTACACTGTAAGGGTCATCTTCTCCATAAAGAGAACACATAAGCTAAATTGTGAAAAAAATGAGTATGGTGGTTTTAAGTTTTAGATAGCCATCCTGTGACATTTGATAAAAAGAAATGAAAAAGATACCTAGGAAGCAGCAGTAAGAGCCATCTGAGGGTAATCAGCAGGGACTTTACCATAACATTTGTGAAGTAACTTGTCACAGTCACCAGCTAGTTGGTGAATCCAACTTGGTTGGCTCCCTATCAACAAATCTGCCTTCAAGATCTTCATTGACTTTGCTCCACTTAGCTTGTTTCCTTGACACGGAACCATGCTGTGCTCATTCTCACCTTCATGCTGTTTGACTGTCCTCACTGTTGTGCTCATGGACTGCATTTTTCTTCCATACTGAGTCCAATGCATTTGTTCATTAAGCCATTCTTAGCCATTTTATCAAGCTCTTACCGACCTCTCTGTAAACTGGATATACCAGCACACTGTTTTCACCGTAAGTTGGCAATTAATTATATTTGGTCTTATGTTAACTGTTTCATGGATTAGTTATCTCCCTCACCAGACTGAAAACCCAGTAAGTGAGGAGCTTTGCTATACTTCTCTCCATAGAATTGGTTTCAGTGCTAAGCATACAATAGGCATTAATTCATACTTTCTTAATAATTACAGAAACTAAAACATTTCATTATTTGTCCTCCTTTCCATTAGGAACAAGATACAAAAAATTATATGAAAGGCCCATAAAAATCTATTTTCTTCAACCCATTCTTATTTTATAAAATAGCATGTCTATGAAACATAGACTTTATTGGACATAATTGAAAAATACCTATGTTCATCTGGTCTATCTGAATACAAATTAATCATTCTACAAATATTTGCAGGAATTTTTCTGGGATACCCAACTTCTGAGCAGTCCATGCTTAGGTATCAGCCGGGAAGGAACTACTAACAATTCCAACTTTCTGCATTCCTCCCACCCCACCACATCACTTTTAGTTATAAAATATATAAATGTATCTTCCTATTTTCCTTAGATAACCATGGTTTATAGTCTGATACATACCTACTGAGACCTGTCTCTAAGCACTTATTTATATGTATAAAAATACAGGGATTTCTTATGTTTATGTGTTTGCTTTCATACAAATGAGATCATTCTATATGCTTCTCCCCTCCCCCATATAACAGATGATAGAAATATTTTTATGCTGAGTAAACACAGATATACCTCATCCTATTTAACCATTGTAAAGTGTTTCATGGCATGTGTGCCATTATCTCTCCAATCATTGCTCAACTGATGGCATTTAATTTTTTAAAAAAGAATTATGTAATGAATACCCCTAGACATGTATCTTTGTGCACATGTGAAAATATTTCTTATGTGTCAGATGATATAGATATTTAAAATTTTAATAAATAACAAAAGGCTATATCATTTTTATTTCCACTAAGAGTGAAGAATAGCCCCCATTTACTCACATCCTTGTAAAATGGTGAGGGATGGTATCAACATTTTATCCCTTGCCTATTCCATTCCTATGGCCACTGCTACAGCAAGGCCAGCAGAAGTGAACATTTTCCTCCAAGTAGTGATCATGTCTGATTACAAAGAACTTAAAAACCTTCTGATAAAATTTTAATTTCCTGTATGCAGCTGCAGATAAAATGAGGCAGCTAACCTTTAAAAAAAAAAATGGAAGTAAACAAGACCATCCCTTTTTCTCCTTTACATCACTGCTTTCCCTATGGAAGAAAGTTGATCCATTGTAACAAAATGGCTGAATCTTTCACCAAGGGGTCTTTGAAGTCTGCCATAAGAGGGGAGAATTTATTAACAGAGAAAAGTCTCCATGATCTTACTCCATCAACTGACATACCTCATTCAATAACCCTTTACAGTTTCATGGTAGATGAATACAATATTTTAAATGTTTTTTATTCTCACTGAAAACTAAAAAACTTTCTGTGGTAACAAAGGTTAGTAGGGGAACCAAATTCTAAATGTTTGTCAACTCAAAAGCCTAGTAAATAGAACCAGATTCTTGAAATTTCTCATCCAAAACCAAATAACTCTTAAGTTTCTCACTTTTAAAACCAGAGTAGGTTCCTAGAATTTAAAAATTACAAAATAAAAATAATGTAGCCAAATTGCTACATGATATTATCTAGTACCAAAACCAGTGGTAATTTAAATTAAAAGGTACCTCCACCTTTCTTGGATCTAAATTTTTTGCTTTTTGCTGGGGTGGAAGGGGTTGAATTTCTAACAATGTCATCTATGAGAATAGGCTATTCTGATGAAGAAATCTCACATTTGCAAAGGCCCTATCACTTGAGACTACTGGAAAATTCAAAGAGTCATCCACATTTTGCCAAAGTCCATTACTCTCAGCTAAATAAAAAAGGTTAAAAAAATTAAGGATGAAATATCAAAACTCTTTTACGCCAGAAGAAAACATCAGAAGTCTGGCATTTATTGTGATTCACCCTCTGCAGTGGTTTCAGCTCTAACCCCTCTCAATGAGTGGTTTTAACCACAAACTAAACTACAACCTAGAAATCAACACAAGCTTGCTTTACTGTTGAGCCATCTTGACTAAGAAATAAAATCATTGTTGCTGAGCTCCTGTATATAAACGTAGGCTGATCACTGCCAATCACTGGCATTTAGCTTTCAAGTGCTTAACTTTGTCTATAAATTGTTCTGTGCTCCACTTTGACAGCTTGCTTTCTCTTATGCTGTCAGATTTTTAAAATATGGTGAAATCAAATGGCTATGAATTAAAATTAGATTCTTTCAATTTCAGCAAATACAACGAGCAACTTTAGTTTAATTTAGTATAACTTTTGAGTAAGACTAATTTAAATGATCATAATCTTATTTTAACAAAGTAGCAAAAAAAGTAGTAGGAAAGACTCAGGGTTGGAAGGATGAAATGTCAAAGGTACCATTATTTTTTCAGAAACATTAAACTGAAAGCAAACTGAAAAGTAAGCACAGAAATTCCTGAATGTTAAAAACCCAAAGAACACCACCATTAAAAAGAAAACTAGTAAAGTTGTTATACATACACTGCACTGTAATTACCTAAAACCCAATTACTAAAATGACTAAAATGCTACTTGTTGATATAACCATAATTAATGTAACATTTCTTCAGAGCCCAGTGCAACAAAAAGGCCTCTGTGAATTGTTCTGCGCTCCAGCCTTGAAGGCAAGGTTTTGTGGCACAGTTCTCTCCTAATCTCATTTTGAGAAGAAATACAAAGTAAAATATTTTTTCCTACTTCAGACTGTTTCTTCCCTGGATTACATAAAACTACCAGAGGTACCAGAAGGCTTTAAAAAACATCAGGTTCATACTTTAAAACAAAATAACTGTTGGAATAAAGCTTAAAATTTTCTTCTGTTCATAGCTAATTTCTGAATGAGAAAATATTCATATAAAATAATACTTTTTTTATTCAACAAGGCAGACTAACAGTTAAATCAGAGAAACTATAAATATGTATTTAAGCACTCTCTTACTTAACTGCAACTTGGTAATCCCCAACCCATTTCCTTCTGTCTCTTCCTCACATCCTATGAGTTGTCAGCGATACTAGCTTCTCAGCCTGGAAGTAAATGGCAGTAATTATCACAGGGGAGTGATAGTTACTCCAGGAATGTTTATGTTAAATAAAGAAAAAAGTAAAAAACATTCTGGTCTACTTATAAGAAAAAAGAAAAAAAGGAAAAGGCAAGTAAATACAGTGATTTCTGGAAAGTGATTTTAAGACAATACAAGATTTGATTTTCAGTTACAAGTTTAGGGCAAGATTCTTTAGTCCAAGGAAAAGAGAGTGGGCAGCTGCTTCCAGACTAGCATCAACTCTGCAGAATAGGTGTTGGGCTTTCTCTTTGTTTTTCATTTTAAGTTATACTTTCTCAGAACTAGAGTAGGATTTAAAAAAGGAGAAGTATCAGGAGAACCATAATTCAATTAAGTTTCCACTATTTAGGGTAAATTCTTCATCTTCAATAAATGAGAGTGAAAATCTCAAAGGTCAATTATAACTGTTGAAATTTTTAACAGACCAAGACCCAAACGTCAAAGTTTCCCACCAAACCTCAATCTTCTGCTACATAATCAAAATACTTGGACTGGAGAGGATGGAGAAAGATAAAGTAATTATTTTAATAAACATGGTAATCGATAAATGACTACAATATCATAAAAAGTTTCAATAAATATTACTAATTTACTTTGCCATTTACTCAGAGTAACAGCTGTACTATACTTGGCGACAACTATCAAAGCATATAAAAGTAAATGCAATGTTATTTAAAATTTTCTTGTTGTTAATGTTTCAGTTCTCATTGATTTCCAATTTGTAATACTGTAATCTGACCCTATAGAATAAGCTAGAGGTGAGGCATATGTGTTATTCTGAGATAACATCTAAACTACAAGAGATTAATAAAATCAAATGTTTTCATATTAGTAAACACACTTAAAACACAGAATTACCTCCAATAAGACACTAATCCTACTTACTAGAAGACTGTATCATATATCACCACCTATGCTTTCTCTGTTTACCAGGATTATTCATTTCAGTACTTTAATCGCATGCCCCTTTGACTGTTATTTAACAAGTTTGAGATACAGACACATATATAAAAATATTAAATAATAAAATATTGTTAGACTATTTGAGACAGAGAAGAAGGCCGAATGAAAATCATGCTATATATATCTATCTGATCAGTTGAAGGAGCAGGCAAAGTTACACAGATATTTAGGAGAAAAGAGCTCTAAACAGAGAGATGGGAAGCACAAAGATCTCAAGGCTACAATTTACCTGATATGTTCAAGAAACAATAAAATGTCTAGCATGTTTAATATCCTAAGATATACATAGTGACTAAACATCAACGAGAAGGATAAGAAAATCACTTCATAACATTGCAAGTATCTTAAATTTTGGTTCTCCTGTCTGATTTGCAGTAGAGTAAAGCAACATTTTGTTTTTCTAAGACTAAGAATTTGGATCTTATAAAGTCATTTTTTGAAAGTGCTTTTATGTGACATTCCACTGAAAGTGATTATGATGAGATTACGCATTATTCTTTCTTTTCTTCTTTACCATTCCAATTAGTTTGCTGTTCATACTAACCAAACTTAGATACATATTTTAATGTAAAAAACATACAACACAAACTAAATATGTCACTGTGTGACATATTTACTATACTGAACACTATACTGAATATACACTGAATATATATGGCAAACAGAAAGCATATATACACTGAATATATACTGAATATACTGAAGAACACTGTACTGAAATAAAACTTAAACCTATATGCTGAATTGGCCCAGAGTATACTAGGAAAATATGATCCTGAAAAATAAACACTGATAAATAAAATATAGTTCTTAAATTTCAGAAATCTAGAAATAATACTTTGGCTGGCCAAGCAAAATGACTAAGTCACTTATCATAGGGAAAAAAGAAAATGGACTGGCCTCTTATTTTTGTACATTCAATTCCAGAAGAAGGTAGAACTATCTGTTAACAAGTTCTACTGAGATCCTCAAGGAAAGGAAGTTTGATCCAATTATTTTGTATCTATCTAAACTGTTCTTAAATTATAAAAGCTACACACATACAAGAACTATAGGAGAATACTGCTCCCCTGAACCATTTTTGAGAAAATGACTACCAACCAGATTGACTTCAGCCAACCAAGAAATGACTGAGGCAACTATGGCAACAGGACTGCTGATGAACATTAAGACTAAAACAAAAATGGGAATTAGTACAACAAGGTATGTTACCTATGCTGACAATGCAGTTAACAAAAATAAGAAGAAAAAGAGACTCCTCCAGAAACGGCAGAAAGTAGAATAAACTCATTGATTGCCTCATCCGTACCATGATTCATATTTATGGATCACTCCACCCAACAAAGGTAGAATACACATTAAACTGCACATGGAATACTTTTACCATGATGAAAGAATTCAAGTCCTATCAGGAATGTTCTTGACCACAATGGAGGTAAATTAGAAGTCAATAATATATCATGGAAAACTGTCAAGCTTTTGGGAACAAAATAACATTCTTCTATCAGGTTGGTGCAAAAGTAGTCGCAGTTTTTGCCTTTAAAAGTAATAGCAAAAACCGCGATTGCTTTTGTACCAACCTAATAAAGCCATAGATCACAGAAGAAACAAAAGGGTAAATCAGAAAATACTTTTAAAAGGAAAATACAACATATCAGAATTTGTGGGATGCTGCCGAAGCAGTACTTAAGGGGAAATTTACAGTGCTAACTGTCTTTATGAGAATAATAGAAAGGTCTCAAATTAATGACCTCAAGCTGCCACCATAAGAAACTAGAAAAAGAACAAATAAAACTCAAAGTAAGCTGGTGAAATAAAGTTCAAAATGGAAATCAATGAAATAAAAACCAGAGAAACAATAGGGAAAATCAATAAAACTAAGAGAGGATCAATACAACTGATATACTTCTAACCAGAATGATTAAGAAAAAGAGAAAACATACAAATTCTTGGTATCAGGAATTAGAGAGGTGGCATTACTATAGATTCTACAGATATTAAAATAACAATAAGAATGTTATGAACAACTTAATGCTTTTAAATGTGATAAATGAAATAAAACAAATATATTCCTTGAAAGACCCATATGACCAAGTTTGCTGAAGAAGAAAGTGATAACCTGAATAGCCCTATATTTATTAAAGTAATTGAAATTGCTTTAAAACAAATTCCCATAAAGAAAAGTCCTGTCCTGGATGGCTTCACTGGTGAATTTTATCAAATATTAAAGGAAGAAATAATGCAATTTCATACAAACTATTCCAAAAATTGAACATACGTAGCCAGCATTACCCTGAAACCAAAAACCAGGTAAAGATAGGTTGTATAACATTACATGTGAATTTATTATTTATTCAAAACAAATACATCTAATATTTAAAACTACCACCAGAATGTAACTTTTTAATTTATTTCTTCTTGGTAAGCAATTTTGGTCTTATTATCCGGGTTTTTATCAAGTTCAGGGAAACATTATAAAATTATATTTTATAACTATCACCACTATTTGGCCTTCTGGAACGTCTAGTCCTATCTGCCATGACTTTTTAACTTTTCACTTCTTTTGTATACATTTCTTTTTGATCTAGATTCTAGGGGACTTTTAGTTTATCCTAGAGATCATCACTTTGGTCTCTGGCTGTGTTCATTTGGTTATATGGAATTTTCCATTAAATTTGATTTGGCAAACATATCTCTAAGAATTGTATTTTATTCTTTGTTCCCTTTTTGTATCAGCCTCATCATATTTTAAACATGCAGTTTAAATATCCTATGTTTTTTTTCTCCTAGGGTCACATCTCCTTGTTCATCCTGGCCATTTCAATAGATTTTAAAGAGCAAAAAAAGCATGAAATAATTGTGCTTGGTCCTTATTATCTTGAACCAGAAATCTGATTCTCTTATTTATACAGGACATTTAGTAGAATATTTATTTTGGATATTAATAGAATAATTCATTATGTGTTGTAGACAATCTTGCCTTTCAGAGGGACATCTAAACCATAAACCAGTTAACTAGAATATGTAATCTCTTTCCACTACAAATAGTAATATGATAGTGTCATGGGCCAAAAATCAGGGAAACATAGATTCTAACGACTATTTATTACATCCATGTCTCAGCTTGCTTTTATGTAAATAATTGTCCTGTATAACCTAAGACAGTCTACTCAACTCTGCTAAGAAATTCCCTAACAACTGCTTTGTTTCAAGTAATGGTAGGTAATTCAAATAAATTCTCCCAATAAAAAAATAAATAAATAAAAACATCTTCCAAAACCAAAATCGAGAGTTAACAACATAATGACTAAGCACCAGAACAGAAACAAGCTGGGAACCCAGATACAAGCAAAACAATGGAGATAATTCTGTCCTAAGAACACATCCCTAACTGGAAGATGCAGCTAAAAGGCTAAGTTATTTTTCCAGCAAGAGTCAAAATCTAGGGCCTGCCAAGGGTGGGGATTCTAGTCATCAGCCTCAACTGGGACCCTCTAGAGCTGCACCCTACCAGTAAGGGTGAACTGGAAATAAAATAGTCATCCAGTTAGCCTGCAGCAAAACTTTTAATCACTTGGGGGACCACAAACATCTCAAGCCTTGAACACGAATTGATTAAAGTGATCCCCTCTCTACTAGGTACCCAACAGAGGCAGACAAAAACTCTTCTGGAGAAAGATAACATTATCACAGGCCTCAAATGATTTAGTAATCATGCCTCTAAAATATTCATGACTGGACCAAGCACAGTGGCTAAGGCCTGTAATCCCAGCAATTTGGGAGGCAGAGGCAGGCAGATCACCTGAGGTCAGGAGTTCAAGACCAGCCTGGCCAACATAGTGAAACCTCATCTCTATTAAAAATAGAAAAAAATTAGCCAGGCGTGGTGGTGGACGCCTGTACTCCCAGCTACTCAGGAGGCTGAAGCAGGAGAATCGCAAGAACCCAGGAGGCGGAGGCTGCAGTGAGCCAAGATCACACCACTGCACTCCAGCCTGAGAGGCAGAGTGAAACTTTGTCTCAAAAAAAATAAAAATTAAAAAATTAAAATACTAAATATTCATGACTGAAATTATGTAAATTAAGTAGAGATGTAATTTTTCTAAATAAACATTGTAGTATCCTTATACCACATTAATAACTAAAAAGGCATCAGAATTTTTAAAATTCACTTTACTGGTATAAATTTATGGGCAATCGGAAAAATAAGACTACATAAACACAGAACATATCACAGCTCAATTCAATTTTTTGCAATTTGGCTAAGTCTCTAAAACATATTTTGAACTTCAAGTCATCTCCTTGCTTATCCCCTTAGTATTACAGATAAACAAACTTTAAAGTATATTGGCCATGTTTAAAACACTAAATAGCAATGGTTTTATTTTTCAGTATGGAATACTTTAGCAAAGAAAGGACCACACCCAGTATAATAACATGCAACTCAGAAATAAGCAGAAATAGAAAAAGCCACCCATTTTGCAATTCAAACTATGACAGAATATATATACATGTAACTCAATATTCTCTCTCTTTTATAATCCCATTGGGCTCATTTCCTAAAACCTATTTTCTTTGCCAAGAAAAGGAAATGAAAAATGATTTTAAAATATTATCTTAAAAGTTTTACAACTTTGGTAATTGTGAATTTTACTCCTGAATTTTCATTACCAAATGGATCAAAAATAGTCCTACTAATATCCAGTTAGCTATTAACAGCTATCAATATCTCCTTTCTCCTCTCATACCTATAGTATCTGGGAGGTCTAGCAGTTCATTGTGCTGCAAGTCAAGGTTGGTTATCTGTGTACAGTTTCCAATCTCCTTTGGAAGGTGTTCAAGTTGATTGTGAGCTACATCCAGCGTAATGAGGTTACATAATTCACCTGTAAATTGACCAACATAAAAATTCAATAAGCATTATTAAAGAACATACTAGATAATACTTCTAAGCAAGAAAATAAATTTATAATTTCTGAACACAAACAACTAGAAACATAACCTTATTAGATAGGCAACTTTTATTTTAAAATTTTAAATCATTTAGTGAACATACTTGCATTGCCAGAAAATAAAAACTTCTTTTTTCTGTATCACAATTGTATTTTCTTTCTCAAAAACTAAGTCAACCACAAATCTGAAACCATTACTTCAAGATGACATCTGATAAAATTAAAATGTTGTTTCTGAATGATTACTTTTCCAACCTCTTTAAGTAACCAATTCAGCCACAAATGTTTACATATATTCCAAAATTTGAAGTACTGATTTTGTTAACCAAATTCAGCACAATAATATCAGATACACCTTGAGTTCAGTTTGAGGGTCATAATCTACCTCAAGACATGGAAATAAATGGAAATGGAAAAGTGATTTTAAAATATTATCTTAAAAGTTTTACAACTTTGATAATTGTGAACTTTAATCTTGAATTTTCATTACCAAAATGGATCAAGATAATCTTCTTAATATCCAGTTAGCTATTAATAGCTATCAGTATCTTCTTTTTCCTCTCATACCTATAGTATCTAGGAGGTCTAGCAGTTCACTGTGTTGCCAAAGTTGGTTATCTGTGTACTGTTTTCAGTCTCCTTTGGAAGGTGTTCAAGTTGATTGTGAGCTACATCCAGCTTTCAAATATGAAATCTCATATATGCTTTCAAATATGCATGTGTTCTGATGTTATATAAATGCATAAATTGACATTTATAAATAAAAATTGCTTCTCAATTTACTAGGACTCTAAAAGAACAGAAAATAAGGTATATTTCTCCCTTTCCATTCTGGTTGAAAGCTCTGTATTGGCAATTTAAATTACTTATAGTGTTATTGAGCTTTAAAAAACCTTTTCATTTTTAATTGGTCTTGTCAAGATTTTTCTATTTATTATTATTTTTTAAGGCAGAGGTTGGAGATACAGAAAAGCACAAACTATAGAACTCTGAAGAATGGGTGTGGAACACATTTTTAAGCTATACATAATAAACAGAAGAAAAATCGATGTTAGATTTTATCAAAATTAAAAACTTTAGTGCATCAGAGTGAAAAGGCAACCTATATAGTGGGAGAAAATATATGCAAATCATATATCTCATAATGGATTAATATCCAAAAATATATAAAGAACTACAATAAAACAAGACCACCACAAAAAACCTCAAAGAAGCCAATTTTAAAATGGGCAATGGACTTCAATAGATATTTCTCTAACAATATACAAGTGGGCAATAAACACATGAAAAGATGCTCAAAATCAGTAATCACTAGGGAAATGCAAATCACAACGAGATACCACTTCATACCCACTGGGATGGCTATTATCAAAAAACAGAAAATAACAAGTACTAGTGAGGATGTGGAGAAATCGGAATCTTTGTGCATTGCTGTTGGGAAATGGTACAGTTGCTGTGAAAAACTGTACAGAGGTTCTTCAAAAAATTAAACATAAAATTACCATATAATCTAGCAATTCAACTTCAAGGTATATATCGAAAAGAACTGAAAGCAGGGACACAAACAGGTAATTGTACACCAATGTTGATAGCAGCATTATTTACAATAATCAAAATGTGGAAACAACCCAAGTGTCTATTAACGAATGAATAACCAAAATGTGGTATGTATATATAATGGAGTATTATACAGACTTGAATACATTTCTGATAGGTGCTAAACATGGATAAACCTGGAAAACATTATAAACCAAGTGAAATAAGCCACACACAAAAAAACAATTTTATGATCCCTCTTATATGAGGTACCTGGAATAGTCAAATTCATAGAGACAGAAAGCAGAACCATGGTTAGTAGGCGCTGAGGAGAGAGGGGAATGAGGACTTATTGTTCAGCAGGTAGAGTTTCAGTCTCAGATGACGAAAATGTTCTGGAGATGAATAATGGTAATCGTTGCACAGCAATGTCAGTGTGCTTAATGCCAGTGAACTCTGCAAGTAAAAATGGCTAACATGATAAATTATATGTTATGCATATTTTATAATAAAAAAAACTTATGGGACATAGCTAAGCCAGTGCTAAGAGGGAAGTTTATAGCACTAAATTTTTACATTACAAAAGAGGCAGGATCTCAAATCAGTAATCTAAGTCTCCATCTCAAGAAAACAGAAAAAGATAAAAATAAGTCCAAGCAAGCAAAAGGAAGGTAATAAAAATAAGAGTATAAATCAATAAAAATGAAAACAAGGAAGAGAATAATGTAAATATAAGATAGTTTTTTGGTGGAAAAAAATCAATGTTTATAGCCCTCTGCCATGACTTACAAAGATAAAAAAGGGAGAAGGCACATATTTCAAATATTAGCAATAAAAAAAGGAATACTGATCCTATGGTGTTTAAAAAGATAAAAAGGACACATTACAAAAATCTTTGTAATTAAAATCATAAATTCAAAAACTTATAAGATATAACCTAATTATTTCAAAGCCACAAACTGCCAAAACTCAATCAAGATGAAACAGAAAACCTGAATAGTACTATTGCCATTAAATAAATATTTGTAACTAAAAAGTTTTTCAAAAAAGAAATTCTAGGCCCAGATGGCTTCACTGCAGACTTTTACCAAATGCTTAGAAATGAATTAACACCGATTTTATGCAATGTCTTCCAAAAAATAGAGGAAACAATTTCAAACTCATTTTATGAGGTATTACCCTGATATTAAAATCAAAGACAGTACAAAAAAGAAAACTATAAATCTATGTCTCTCATGAGATTTCTATGTCAGGAACTTAAGACACAAAAATTCTCAACAAAATATTAGAAAACTGAATTCAACAATATAAAAGGGATTATACATCATGACCGAGTATGATTAGGATTAATTCCAGATATGCAAGGTGGGTTTAATATTTGAAAATCAATCCATGTTATTTACCATATCAACAGTCTAAAGAAGTAAGATCATTTGATGATTCATATAAGGAAAACTTTTAACAAATTCAAAATGCATTCATGTTAAAAACTGTCACCAATTTAGAAACAGTGGGGAATTACCTCAACTTAGTAAAAATCTTCTATAAAAACTTACAGCCGACTTCCAGTTTCCAATCTAACACATAAAAAATTTTGAAGTCATCGTTCCTGTCCTCACAAGAAAAAGGCTGAACAAAGTGAAGATTGTCAACTTTTCTTACATCCTTTTGAGATCTAAGGACAAACCTCTGCCCCAGAACTGGAGAGAAATGTGATACAGAGTCACCAGGAGTAGAAGCCACAGCTGGGAGCTTGGTAGGAACACTTACTGCATTAATTCATTCATTCAGACAAAAAATTATTGATATGTACATTCTCTTTTTCCAGACACAATACTGGGCACTGAAGAAACAGACTACAATATACTAAATGTTTGTATTCATGAAACTTACAATTCGTAAAAAGACTATAATGTGATTTGAGGGAGGCTAGAGAGTCTCTGCTCCAAATAGGTCCTTCACCGCTTGCTTATAAAATTTCACCATTAAAGAGCCATTCTTTTGGATCTTCATGGCCATTCACAAAGTTCTTTATCTTTAAGGTGGTGACCCATTTCACTGACTCATTCATGAAAGAAAAACTTACTGTGCACCTACTAGAGATTCAACAGTGCAGGAAATGAAACAAGTTTCCATCTACATGAAAGATTCAGCAGTGCAGGAAACAAAGCAAGTTTCCATCCACATGAAACTTACACTGTAGTGTGCATGGAGTGGGGAATCATAAAATAAGGAAATAAAGTGTCAGGATGTGATAACTGCTGTAAACAACAAGAAAACACATAAGGAAAGGAAGTTGGAACTGACTGTTGGGGGAAGTTGGGGTGAAAAAAAAAGCATGTTTGAACTGAGACCCAGGGGATTGGGAGGGAAAATAAGCAATAAGGAGAGGAGGGGAACAAAGTGAGAAATCTAGGGTCTTAAATATCAACCTAAGGAATCTAGACCATTTTGACCAGATACTAAAGCACAATTTAAAGTTTTGAAGCAAACCATGATAATCAGAGTACTGTTCTAAAAAGTCTGTTTTCTCTAGGTTTGAATGGATGGACTTGAGAAAGACAAATAAAAAACACAGAGCCTAGGTTGAAGCTACTGCAATTAGCCCGCAAGAAATAGTGTGAAGGTCTATACTACCTCAATAGCTTTGGAAGTAAGTGAGTGAACAACAGGCCTACTATCAAGAGAGAAGAAAAAGTGACAGGACACTTTGGGAGGCCGAGGTGGGCAGATCACGAGGTCAGGAGATTGAGACCATCCTGGCTAACACGGTGAAACCCCATCTCTACTAAAAACACAAAAAATTAGCCGGGCATGGTGGTGGGCGCCTGTAGTCCCAACTACTCGGGAGGCTGAGGCAGGAGAATGGCATGAACCCGGGAGGCGGAGCTTGTAGTGAGCCGAGACTGCGCCACTGCACTCCAGCCTAGGCGACAGAGTGAGACTGTCTCAAAAAAAAAAAAAAAAAAAAAAGTTACAGAAATGGGGTAGAACAACACTTTTCAGACTACATATGGTGAAGGCCTGGTTCTTTGTCTTTTGCTGTTCCCAACTGGTTGTAGATGAATATTTAAAACACAAACTCACACACTTGGATGTCTCAGCAATGTCAAATTGTTATGTAAGATTCTAAATGCTTACTTTCAATTTCTGTTCTTAATTTGGGCAAACGAGTAACAAACAGTTGGTGGCCCAGTACCTGTCTAGTGAGTAGGCTACACCTTGACTAGAATCAGAACAACAACAACAAAATTCTCTGATCCAAAGATACTGAGCTTGGGTTGATAGAGAAGATAAGATGCAATTATGAGAGAGGAATGGAATCCACAAGGAAGAAAAGTTGAGCTGAAGTTACAGTTTGGTCATGAAGAATTTAAGATATCAGTGAGACATCTACGTAAAATATTTAGTGGCTAACTATGGGGGAAAAAGATGAAGAAAATGTTATCATGGTAGAACATTTTTGTCCTAAGAGAAAGCTGGATTTAACATCTGCAAACACTGAGCTCTGGCTAAGGGTGGTGGAGTCGTGTTGATAATTTAAAACTGTGGATAAAATACTTAAAGGCATACAGAGAGACCAAAGTTAAAACTAGAGGGAATTTACCCTTAAAAGAAGAGAACTTAATAGGCAGACTTCTAAGATAACCCCCAATGGCCCTGCCTCATGAATAATTGTATACGTTATATAATTACCCCTCCCCTTGAGTGTGGGCTAAACTTAGTGACTTGCTTCTTACCAACAGAATATGGCAAAGGTGATAGGATGTCACATTTGTGATTCAGTTACAAAAGATTCTGACTTCCATCTTGCTAGCACTTTATTGATTTCTTAGCTTACACACTTTGATAAGGCAAGCTGCCATGTTGAAAAGACCCATGTGAAAAGGAACTAAGAGCAGTCTCCAGCCAACAGCAAGAAATTGAAGCCCTCTCTCCAGCAACCTGCTAGGAACTAAATCCTAACAAAAACTACATGAGCTGGGATGTGTATCCTTTCCCAGATGAGTCTTCCCAAGCCCTGGCTAACACTATGACTGAAAAACCTTGTGAGAGACCCTAAATCAGAAGGTCCAGTTAAGTTGTGCCTGATACCCAAAACAAAGAAACTATAAGATAACAAATGATTGTTGTTATAAGAGTTATCTTTTAGAGTAATTTGTTACACAACAATAGATAACTAATACAGCAATCACATGAGATTTACTTTCATAAATGCCTTTTTATAAAGCTTTTACCATGAAGTAACTAAAAAATCTGCAGGTGAAAAGTAAATCTCAAGTCAAAAGCCAGAGTCCTACTGCCTAAGAAGCCAAAGGACAGAGTTCAGGGTTGTAAGAGTGACTGGAATTCAAGGTTGGATACTCTGTAAAGGAGGAAATCACAAAGAGCAGAACCCTAAAATCTTCAAATACACACTCCTCAAATTCTTGCTGACTCCGAAAATACATGTGGGAGAGGAGACTGCAAGGAGCCCAAGGGGAGAATCACAGCTAGAAGCCTAAAGGAGCTGAGCAGAGATTTCGACTGTTGCCAACTGTGGTCTTTAAGAGTTTGGATTTTCGGTCTTGTCAAGTTGCTGGAGAGTAATAAACAAAATTCCAAAAGGGCTATAACATAGGAGAGTAAAGATCACATCTCTAAACTAAAGAATTTACCCTAGTTTTAAGGCTATAACCAAATAGCATCACCCTTAGAAGAGCTAAATCTAAGTCTCTACGGTCAAGGTGACTCAACAGCAATTTAACCGCCTAGCAGAACAAAATGTAATAGTTTTCAGAGGATAATGGAATCCACAGGAGTTACAGTATTAGCTATTTATACTAGCCAATCAAGAATTACTAGACTGTCTTCTATTTACCACCATGATGCAACTAGAAAATGAAGAAAATGTTTGAGAAAATGGTTTGCAGACTGCAGACAACAGCCATATATGACTGTATTCCCTTGTATCACAGGAAAACAACAGAAGTCCCATGATTGCCCCAGGTTACTGCCTGGAGGCAGGTTCCAGGTCACAGAAAAAGCAGGGAAGGAATATAGAACAAGGGCCAATAGTTATTACTAAGTTAGGGCAAACGATTTTAGTCTAGGAAAGCCAAGATGGTTAGAATTTGGGAGGCAGAATTGGAGACAGAAGACAGCAGCAAATAGATTTGTGCAATCTGCAAGAAAGTCTTATGCAGTCTTTGTCTAAATTCTTATCTGCATTAGGTACAAACAAACTACCAAAGGCTAGGCAAAGACCTAGCAGCAGCAACCCAAACAATTCCCAGCAGTCACACAAGGTTGTGAATAGTGTGAATTCCTACCAGCCACAAAAAGACCTCATAATATATAGTTTATCAGGGAGTCATCAAAATTTATTACCTTAGTAGTGGGGTTAAATTAGATGCAGACAAAAGGCTACTAAAACTACCATAACAAAGCTTAAAAGCAAGCCACGAAAGGATTAAACTGACTACAGAAAAATTTAACTGTATGCCAGAACAAAGTCCAGCACTATTAAAAGAATACAACAAAATCCAAGACTCAACAATGTGAAAATGTTATGAAGCTCACATCCAATTAAAAATTACTAAACATGCAGTATGGGTACGGTGGCTCATGCCTGTAATCCCAGCACTTTGGGAGGCTGAGGCGGGCGGATCACCTGAGGTTGGGAGTTTGAGACCAGCCTGACCAACATGGAGAAACCCCATCTCTACTAAAAACACAAAATTAGCCGGGTGTGGTGGCGCATGCTTCTAATCTCAGCTACTCGGGAGGCAGGAGAATCGCTTGAACCCGGAAGGCAGAGACTGCGGTGGGCCGAGATCACACCATTGCACTCCAGCCTGGGCAACAAGAGCAAAACTCTGTCTCAAAAAAAAATTACCAGACATGCAAAGAAGCAGGAAAATATGACCCACAACCAGGAGAAAAATCATTCTGTAGCAACAAAAACAAAAATAAAACAGGAAACTATAAGACAATGACAGTGAAAAAGCTGTTAAACAATGAGCTCCATATGTTCAAGGTAAAGAAAACTTGAATAAAAATGACACCCAATGGAATGTATAGAGGTGAGAAAATACCTGGTATGAAAACTTCATTGTATAGAACAGTAGGATTTAGACACTGAAGAAGAAATGATATACAGCAACAACAAAAAAATAGCAATAAAACTATCTAAAATATACATGGACACACATGGACAAACAGCATCGATGACCTAAAATGTAAAGTCTAATATACATGTAATAAGAGACTCAGATAATAGAAAAAAAATGACCAAGAAAGGGAAAAGTTACAAGAAATAATGGCCAAAATTTTTCTAATTTTGATGAAAACCATAAACCCACAGATCCAAGAGGCTTATAAACTCCAAGATCAGAATAACAGCAGACTTCTTGTCAAAAACTAGGCAAGCTATAAGAAAATGCAGAGGTGTCTCTAAAATACTGAGAGGGAAAAAAAGGAAACTTTCAAACTAGCATTGCTATATTAGGAAAAACAGCTTTCAAAAACGAAGGCAGCAAGGTGTGGGGGCTCATACCCTTAATCCCAACATTCTGGGAGGCTGAGGTGGATGGATTGCTTGAGCCCAGGAGTTTGAAGACCACTCTGGGCAATATGGTAAGACCCCGCCTCTACAAAAGATACAAAAACTAGCTGGGTGTGGTGCACACACCTGTAGTCCCAGCTACTCGGGAGGCTGAGGAGGAAGGATCACTAGAGCCCAGGAGGTCGAGGCTGCAGTGAGCCATAATCACACCACTGCACTCAAGCCTGGGTAACAGAGTGAGATCCTCTCTCAAAAAAAAAAAAAAAGGCAAAATAAAGATTTTAAAATAAACAAAGCTGAGTGAATTCATTTTGAGCAGACCTGTACTACAATATGTTAACAGACGTTCTTTGGGCAAAAGAAAATGATTTGAGGCTGGGTGTGGTAGCTCACGCCTGTAATCCCAACACTTTGAGAGGCCGAGGCAGGCGGATCACCTGAGGACAGAATTTGAGACCAGCCTGGCTAACATGGTGAAACCCCGTCTCTACTAAAAATACAAAAATTAGCCGGGTATGGTAGTGTACACCTGTAATTCCAGCTACTCGGGAGGCTGAAGCAGGAGAATCACTTGAACCCATGAGGCAGAGGTTGCAATGAGCCAAGACTGCGCCACTGCACTCCAGCCTTGGCAACAAGAGAAAAACTCCACCTCACAAAAAAAAAGAAGAGAAGATCCAGCAACGAGTGCTAAAATTAGTGAGCAAAAGATTAGGGAAAAACAAGGTATCTGCAGAGTCTAAAAACATCTCCCAAGATAAATTAAAAAGAAAAAAAATTAACTTTAAAGTGGAGAAGCACAGAAGCTGTGGAGAAGCTGTGGAGAAGCATTAACCAACTGGTCAAGGTCAAAATCACCAGTAATGAGACTTATCAATATGAATTGATATAATTCACTGGAAAAGGCAACACAATCACCACTGTGGCATCCTTGACCAAAAAAACCAAACTCAAACTAGTCATGAAAAAAAAATTAAACAAAGGAAAAATGAGTGATATGCTACAAAACATTTGAAGAGTACTCTGCAAAAGTATCAAAGCCATGAAAGAAAAGGAAAGCCTTTCAGTCTTTGCTTTCAGATTGTCAAAGATCAGAGGATACTATGGACACATGACTATTAAAAATGTAACATAGGCCGGGCGCAGTGGCTCACGCCTGTAATCCCAGCACTTTGGGAGGCCGAGGCAGGCAGATCACGAGGTCAGGAGATCGAGACACGGTGAAACCCCGTCTTTACTAAAAACACAAAAAATTAGCCGGGCGTGGTCACAGGCACCTGTAGTCCCAGCTACTGGGGAGACTGAGGCAGGAGAATGGCATGAACCCAGGAGGCGGAGCTTGCAGTGAGCCAAGACTGCACCACTGCACTCCAGCCTAGCAACAGAGCGAGACTCCATCTCAAAAAAAAAAAAACATGGGATTCTAGAACAGAAAATGGACGTTAGTGGAAAAACTGATGAAATTAACTAAAATTTGTAGTTTAGTTTATTGTACTGTATCACTGTTAATTTCTTGGTTCTGATCACTATACAATGGTTATATAGGATGTTAATTAATATCAAGAAGCTGAGTAAAGGGTATATGGAAATCTTCCAAAATGGTTTTGAAACTTTTCTGTATGTCTAGAATTTGCTCAAAATAAAAAATTTTGAAAAATTGTTTAAAAACATAATTTAAACCTTAAAGCAAAATAGTATCAATGTATTATTATGGGACTTATGATAATGTGAAGAAGTAAAATGTATTGACAATAATTGTACGAAGAATGGAAGGAGGGAAATAAAGGTGTTCTGTTGTGAAGTTCTTAGGATATATGCAAAATAATACAATATTATTTCAATGTAAAATGTGTCAAGTTCTGATAATGTATTGTAAACACTAGAGGAAACACTAAAAAAAACCCCACAAAGATGTGTAACTAATATGCCAAAAGTTGAGATAAATGAAACTTTTATTTAAAAAATACTTAATCCATAAGAAAAGAGAGGAAGGGAAAAAAGGAACAAGTGGCTGTCAGGCAGGATAGAAACACAAGACCTAACTATACGCTGTTTACAAAACCCATTTTAAAAAGATAGAAAAAGGTATACAATGCAAGCGCTGTATGACACTGTTGAATGTAAAACATTATCAACCACCTTGACCTTGCTGATATTTTTACAATCCTCCAAAAAACAACAGAATATAGTCTTTTCAACTGCATTTAGAACACTTATCAAGACAAGCCCTATTTTATAAATCAAAGCAAAAAAAAAAATCTGAAAATCTCTCTCATATATTTGGAAACTGAACAATTAACTTCTTAATAATCCATGGATCAGAGAAGATATAACAAGGGATATTTAGAAAATATTTTGAATAATGAAAAGATAACCTGCCAAAATTTGTGTGCTGCTAAAAAAGTACTTTGAGGGAAATTTCTAGCTATGAAATAGTTATATAATGAAAGAATAAAGGCCTGAAATCAATCTAAATGACCAACTTAAGAAAACAAAGAAAAGCGTATTAAACCCAAAGTAATAAGGAATTTAAAAATAAAGACCAGAAACAAAGAAAACATACAAACAAAAGAGTTTTTAAAAGATCAATAAAATTGATACCCATCAAGCCAAACTGATAAGCAAAGAGAGAAGGCCCAAATTACCAATTTCAAGAATGAAAGGGGAACACCACTATATATATATATAGTGTGTGTGTGTGTGTGTATATATATATATATATATACATATATATATATAGTGTGTGTATATATATATAGTGTGCATATATATAGTGTGTATATATATAGTGTATATATATAGTGTGTGTGTATATATATATATATATATGGAACATTAAAAGCATAACAAAAATGTGAACTTTAAGCCAACAAAATCAACAAATTGTACAAAATAGACAAACGCCCTGACAGATCAAACTACAAAATTTCAATAGAGAACAAATAGAAAACCTGAATAACTATGTGTCTATTAAATAAACTGAATTCGAAATTCAAAACTTGTCCATATACACAAAAAAAACCCTAGTCCCAGACTGTATGGCTGATAAATTCTACCGAACATTTAAGGAGGAAATAATACTAATTCTGCACAAACCCTTCTAGAATATAAAAGAGGAAGAAACATGTCTCAACTCATTCTATGATATGAGGACGGTATTACCCTGATACCAAACCATGATCAAAATTTTTAAAAAAGAAAATAAAATTACAGATCAATATCTATGATGAATACAGATAAAAAAAATCCTTAACAAAATTTTAGTAAATTAAATCCAGAAATATATAAAAAGGCCCTTTGAAAATGTACCTAGTAGGCAATCAAAGATTGGTAAATGACTAATTTAGGTTTGTTTCACGGTTATAAACTTTCCTTTACTCTTATTTGATTCACATTTAGGATTCTTATATTCTAAAATAACTCTTGTTCTTTATAGGGATATTTTTCAAATATTCAGAGTTCAGCTCTATAAAATCAGAGCAAATCTTATTAAAATACATTCGTAAAACTATATAATTAAAAAGAGTTGGAAACACTTGTCCCACAAGCTTGAACAGATTTAGAGAGGTCAGAATTTATAACAGAACATTATTTATACTTGTCTTAAAAGCTTAATTATCCCTTTTCATTGCAAAGATGACTTCAGGGGCTCTTCTAAGCAAGTTTTCTGCAACTAAGGGACATGGACAAGTGACAATGTTCCTCTGATTTTGTAACATGCTGTCTTTAGGGTACAATGTCTGCCTCCCTCTCTTTCCCATACCTCAGCCACATGGAAAGTAAACTGTCTCCTTTGATCCTATCAAGTCCTTCTAAAACAGTTCAAGTACTATTTTTCTGTGCTCCTTTTTTTTTTCTCCTGAGACAGGGTCTCTGCCACCCAGGCTGGACTACAGTGGCGAGATCACAGCTCACTGCAGCCTCAACCTACCGGACTCAGGTGACTCTCCCACCTCAACCTCATGAGTAGCTGGGACTGTGGGTGTGTGCCAGCATGCCCAGCTAATTTTTTGTAGAGACGGGGTTTTGCCATGTTGCCCAGGCTGGTTTCAAACTCCTGGGCTCAAGTAATCCACCTGCCTTGGCCTCCCAAAGTGCTATTCTGTGTTGTTGGTTTTTTTTGCCTCCTTTAGCAATAATAACTTCTCTGGGTTTTTGTTGTTTAGTGAAAATCATGACAATTTCCTAACAGTAATAAGTAAAGAGTTCATTTGTAGGTTTCTAATGTTTCTTGCTGGTTCCCAGTCAAAAGGAGTTATTTATTAACAACTATGAATTCCCTTTACTGATTTATCATTCCTGCTAAAGTAAGTTACTTAGCATTTGTACAAACATTCAAATGAGATTATTAAATAATGTTACCTGGACCATATAAGCAATTGTATCACTCCTGGCAGTCCTGAGAGAATTTCAAGAATTTTAGTGATCACAAGTTACAATTTTAGTTAATACTGAAAATATTACTGAAATATTATAATGCTGTACTAAAATAAAATATATAATACTAAAATATTGAAAATACTATAGTTTTTATATATTATAAAGTTATAGTAGTAATACCATAATACTATAATACTAAAATATAAAATAAAAATAGGTTAATAGTACTGAGCTTTATTAAATTTCCTTCAAGCCACATTTATTGAAAGCCTACCACTTAATGTCTAAAAAATTCACAGAAAAATTACATAATAGGAGTTAAACTAAATCTCTTAAGGTCAACTTTTTGAAAAAGTTGCTGACTCTGTTCAATATGCTTTTATATATAGATATTAATTATATACACATGTATGTGTCGGTTATATGTAAGTCATTTGACTTATAATCAAATATAACACCTCCATATTGCACAATAGTAAGAAACTGATTTTGTTTTCAATAAATGTTGATGAGTCAAATAGGTAATTTTTAAAATGCTGATTCTTAAATGTAAATTTAAGGAGGTGGAAAAGCTCTATGATGAAAACTGTAAAACAAAGAAAGAAATTCAAAGGGACCAAAAAATGGAAAGACATTCCATGCTCATGAATTAAAAGGATTAATATTGTTACAATATCCATACTACCCAAAGTGATCTACAGATTCAATGCAATCTCTATCAAAATGCCAATGACATTCTTAAAAAAAAAAAAAATCCTAAAGTTCATGTCATGTGGAACCATAGAAGACTCTAACTAGCCAAAGCAATACTGGGCAAAAAGGACAAAATTGGAGGCATCACACTACCTGACCTCAAAGTATACACAAAATTAGAGTAACCAAAATGCACAGTACTGGCATAAAAACAAGACAATAGATCAATTGAATAGAGTAGAGAACCCAGAAATAAATCCACATATTTACAGCCAACTGATACTTGATAAAGGAGCCAAGAATATACACTGAAGAAAGGACAGACCCTTCAATAAATGGTACTGAGAAAGCTGGATATATATATATATGCAGAAGAATGAAATTAGACCCCTATCTCTCACTATATACAAAAAACTAACTCAGAATGAATTGAAGACTTAAATGTCAAGAACCAAAAATATAAAACTACTACAAGAAACATAGGGGAAACACTTCAGGACAATGGTCTGGGCAAAGATTGTATGGGTAAAACCTCAAAAGTAGGGCAAACCCAAGCAAAAATAGACAAATGGAATTATTTCAAACTAAAAACTTCTGCAGAGCAAAGGAAACAAAAACTGAAGAGACAACCTGCAGAATGAAAGAAAATATATGCAAACTACTCATCTGACAATAGATTAATATACAACAACTCAACAGCAAAACAATAATCATCATTATGTGATTTAAAAATGGGCAAACAATCTAAGTATACATTTCTCAAGACATACAAATGGCCAAAAGGTATATGAAAAAATGCTCAACATCACTAATCATCAGGGGAATGAAAATCGAAAGTACAATGAGAAGGTATCTCAACCCTATTGGAATGGCTATCATCAAAATGACAAAAAAAAAAAAAATCACAACAACAACAACAAAAACAGATAGATACTGGTGAGAATGCAGAAAAAGAAGAACTCTTATACACTGTTGGTGGGTGTACCATAAATTGGTACAGCCACTATGGAAAACAGTATGAAGGTTACTCAAAAAACTAAACAAAAACCTACCACATGACTAAATAATCTGACTACTGGGTATATCCAAAGGAAAGGAAATCAGTATATCAAAGAGATACCTTCACTCTCTTATTTATTACAACACTATTCACAATAGTCAAGATATGGAATCAACCTCTAACAACAGATGAAGAAAGAAAATGTGGTATATATACACAATGAAATGCTATTTGGCCAAAAAAAGAATAAAATTCTGTCATTCACAGCAACATGAATGAGCCTGAAGGACATTATGTTAAGTGAAATGAGCCAGGCACAGAAATATAAATACTGCATGTTCTCTCATGCTAAAAAAAGTTGATCTCAAAGAAGTAGCGAGTAGAATAGTGGTTACTAGAGGCTGAGAAGGGTGGCGGGGGTTGGGGAGCAGCGGGATGGGGAGAGGTTGGTTAATGGACACAAAACTACAGGATAGAAGGAATTCTATCTGTTCTAAATTCTACTGTTCTGTAACACTGTTGGGTGACTTTAGCAAACAATTTATTGTATATTTTCAAATAGCTAGTAGGGAGGATTTTGAATGTGTCCAATGAAAAGCAATGATAAATGTTTGAGGTGATGGATGTGCTAATTACCATGATTTGATTATCACACACTGTATACATGTATGGAAACATCACATTGTAAACCACAAATAGGTACAATTATTATTTCTCATTATTATTTCTCATACATATGAATGATGTGAGAATTGCTTTGTAAATGAAGAAAATGATATGGGTTCTCAAAAAGCATATACTTTAATATATTAGACAATTTTCCTAAGCAAAAAAGGTTATTTTGACAACTAGACCCATGTGAAATTGTATACTACATAAATACGTAGCATTTTATTGAACCTACAATGTAGGTAAAACACATTTTTAAAAATACTCCAACTTCTGTTTTTATAAAGAAGAATAAATAAGGGAAACTTTAAAGAAAGAGAAGAAATCCTAAACCCACAATTCAGAGAGAAAAGAAATCACAGGAATATTAGCAAAATACAAAATGAAGTTTATACCTGGTTTCAATGAGCAACGATTTCCTTCCCAGAAAAATAAAATCCTTTAAAACTTCACTGTCTAGAGTTGCCTGAATAAATAGATTCATTATACAAACTGTCTATCTGGTGGCCCCTGCTCTAATCCACTCATAAACAGAGAATATACAAAAGCACATCTTTTACAAGAAACTCAAAGGAACCAATCAGTTGGGAAAGGAGGTAAAAAAGTGCTTATTTCCTGTTTTCCCTCTGAAAACATGGGTTCTTGACTGTCTTTGTATAGAGTGAAGAGTCTTTTTCAAGATTAGAAATGGAGAAAGAAGGAATGACAGGAAGAAAGGAACACTGATCTATAAAAGAAAGCAATGACTAAGGTTTCAATTTGTCTACTTAACCCAAAAAGAAGGGACATTTACTTTATTTGTCTATGCCTTAACATACAAAAGGAGAAAAGTAAATGAACATTACCAAATGAAAAGTTTTCTTAGCTACTTTCTGATAGATCTCTGGCTCTGAACAGTCTGTTCCAGTATCTTTTTATTGTTTTCTGCCAATCTTTACCCATGTGAATATGTATCACTGGTATCAAATCACATTACATTAATAAAAATGTCATTAATGCTTAAAAGGATAAATGTTCTAATATTTTTTTCCTATCAAGGCAACAGCATAGCCCAACCTTGTGTAGTGGTTAAATTCCAATTATATTATTTAAACTAAATAGTGGGCTCTATTTCGAAAACTCCTAATTTTAAAAAAATTATTTTTATTTTTTAGAGATAGGGTCTAGCTCTGTTGCCCAGGCTGAAGTGTGGTGGCGCAATCATAGCTGACTGCCCAGGCAACTCCTGGGCTCAAGGATCCTCCTGCCTCAGTCTTCCCAGTAGTTGAGATTTGAGGTGTGAGTCACAGTGCCCAGCTAAAAACTTATATTCCTCAAATATACTGCTGAATACAAACTGGATGGCATGATTTAAAGTGATATATTTATTCAAACAATGAAGAAGAATAAGCATCTAATATAATATAAATTTAATATATATTTATAAATAATGTAGCTCTAATATACATAAATGAAAGTTTAACAAAATTATAATTAGCATATATTTTGAATTAAAAATTCCCTGTTATGGGTTTCTGCAGTAAGTCAAATTATAATAACACTTTAAAAAATGTCAAATTTCCATTTTACTTGATCATTGAGCACAGGTCTTATTTTATAAACATTCTCCAAGGAGCTCAGAACTTCTTTTAAATTAAAAACCCATTAAAGCAAGATCTACATCACAGAAAATAACTATTTCTGTCTTTCCGTTACAATAAAAGATAGCTCTCAAGAATTACAAACAAATATATAGTGATCAGGGAACTGCAAAACAAAACTACAATGAGATACCAATTCACACCATAGAATGGTTATAATAAGAAAAGACAGATAGTAACAAGGATACTGAGGATGCAGAGAAATTGGAACCCTCAAACACTGCTGGTAGGAATGTAAAATGTTGCAGTCCCTTTGGAAAACAGTCTAGTAATCCCTCAAAAAGGTTAAACATAGAGTTACCATATGACTCAACAATTCTACTAGGTATATACTCAAGAGAAGTGAAAACAAATGTCCACACAAAAACTTGTACACAAATACAGATACTATACTCATAACAGTCAGAAAGCACAAACAACCCAAATGTCTGACAACTGATAAATGCATAAATAAAATGTGGTATACTCATATAATGAAATATTATTCAGCAACAAAAAGGAATGAAGTACTGATACATGCTACAACCTTGATGAGACTTGAAAATATTATGCAAATTAAAAGAAACCTGTCATAAGAGACCACATATTATACGATTCTATTTATAGGAAACATCCAGAAAACACTAATCTATAGAGACAGAAAGTAGATTAGTGTTTGCCTAGGGTTAATGAGTTAGGAGAAATTAGGAGTGATTGCCTAAGGGTTCAGAGTTTCTTTTGGAGGTATTGAAAATGTTCTAACATTATCTCTGATGGTTACATAAATCTGAATATTCTAAAAACCACTGAATTGTTTATTTTTAATGTGTATATTGTATGGTATGTGAATTATATTATAATTAAACTGTTAAACCCAATCCTCCCCCGCAATCTTGTGCAATGGCTTTCAACTGCAGTTGCACATAAACTAACACAAGCTGCTCTTTAAAAGTACAGACCCTGGACCTAACAGAGAATCAAAATCTATGGGGGGTGGTACCCACTTTTCTAGATTGTGGGGAGACTACAGTGGAAACGACCAAGACTTACATTTCAAATTCTGACTCTGCCAACCTAGAAGCATGATCTTCAGTAAATTACCTAATTTTTCTACAGTGTCAGTTCCTTCTTCAGTAGCATGGGGAAAATACCTATTTCATTGGGTTACTGTAAGGATATAAGATAGTATAATTAAAGTATACACGGACAGAACAATGTATAGTATTATGATTCATGTGCTCAAACAACAGCCATTCTTATTATTATGATGTTATTTTTACTAACCTTTATTTTCTTGTTCCCTATAAAGAAACAGATGACCCAGACTTCTGCATGTTTGCCCCAGATCCATGTATCTAACTTAAACTTTATAAATCATAATTCCTTATGAAAAACATTAAATTATACTTTTAAAAGCAGTTTACTTTCTGATGCCCTGCTTAGAATGAAATAAGCAACATTTATGATATTACCATTTTTACAGAAGTACAGCAATTACAAAAACACAAACTTCAGTAATGTCACTAATGATGGGAAGGAGCCCATTAACAAATTCAATGGCTGTTTTTAAAATTACAATTTAGGAATAAAGGTCAAAAGATTAGGTAGCCACAAATATAAGCCACATAATTAGTTAAAATATGCCAATTTTAAAAGATACATTCACTTTTTTAGTAAAAATGATATCTATATGCTCAAGAACATATATGTATATTCTTAATTCCTAGGTAATTTGATAGCATTGCTATGGAAAAAGTCCTTAGAGACTTGTGAATTAAAGCTAGACTTTTAGGATTGAGTGTAACACATACACAAAACAACAAGAACAAAGACAGGAAATAACTTTTATATTTCTACGTAGAAATTCAGCATTTATTTCTCCAATTGCCTATAATTCTATTCCACAATGAGCCATAACATGCAGGTCAAATTTTGACTAAATATGACACTAAAACAAGTCATTCAACAACCACATTCCTATCTGAAGACACAGAATGGAACATTTTCACCCAGAAATTCCTGGGAATATTTTAATATCTCGTAAGTCATACTCTATAGTACATTACTTGAGAAAACCTATCATAAATTTTCTAAACACATTAAATTAAACCAAAATTTAATTAATATTTGGATTGTCTAGTTAAGAGTTAAATGTAACAAGTCATACCTAAAATTTAAACCACATCTTTTTTTCAAAGCTAAACAAAATATTAAAACATCCACAGAATATCATATCTTTGAAAAGCTGCAAAGCCTAAAAATCAGAAAGTTTATCACTCATTATAAGACCAATGCTGAAAGCAACAATATAATCTTTATTTTTCTCAGAATAAATTGCCTTTAATACAAAAAGAAAACATCCTTTAAAAAGCTTCATAATCAACATTTTATGACAATTTTTACAAATCTTATAAAAAGGGCCCACAGAGGCAATACCTTTATCAATTTTTCAAAACTGATGTCAATGGATTACTATATTCCAAATGTTTCAGAATGTTTTTCCATAATTAAAAATGCCAGAATTTTTAATTTTTTACTGACATGTTCACACGTTTATATTCCCTATTTTTTTCTCCTACTACCAGCCTTTAAAAAACATTTTCTTTGTTTTAGTACAAGTTAGCTTTATGTGAAAGACTGGAATGAAAATTACCAAAAGGGTAACAGTGCTGCATATACTACAGGTGACGTTTCTTCTACCCTTCTAAATTCTTGTGTTATTTTTAATAAACATGTAAGTACTTTCAAGATGCAAAAAAAAATTTTTTTCTATTTCTTATGACACTGCTCTTTTGTAAGGCTCTGATTTGTCAACCTTTTGTGGTAAATTAGGTAGAAAGTGATGTGAATTTAAACATCTTTCAGATAAAGGTGGAAAAGTCAGAGAATGAGAAAATGTAGTTTTCATATATCTAATAAAATTGTATCAACAGATACTTTAAACACAGTTAGCAACAACTTGAAAATTAGGCAAACATCTTTTCTTCTTTAAATTTACTTATTCTCCAATGAAAGTTAAAGATTAGGTTTGTGTGGGAAAGATCTAATTACATCTATTTTCTAACTCACTTTTTAAGTCTATGAAATAATTTCAAGCCATGTACTATTAACAGTGCTGAAAATGGAATAAAGTAAACCATAAAAAAGTTGTAATTTAGAAATAAGCTGTTTTTAGGCAAGTATCAGGCATTTTTTGATATGAGAAAGCACTCAAAATTATTTAGCATAACAAATACTACAAATAATAATAATCCAAGGCCTCTTACCAATTTCAGCAGGTAGTTGTTTAATTTTGTTCTCTCGAATGCTAAGCATGCTGAGTTTTGACAAGTTTTTGATGTCCTTTTCCACAGTAGTTATACGATTAAAGCGAAGGTAAAGAGTGGTGAGAGAATCCAGCCTATACACCACTGAAGGAATTTCTCTCAGTTTATTATGCCGTAAATCAAGCATCCGCAGCTTCTTCAAGTTATCAAGAGAGTCAGGCAAACTGGTAAGTGAATTTTCACTTAGAGCCAGTGTCATGAGATTTACTAAACATCCCACCTCTGCTGGGAGGGACTGCAATTTGTTACTGTATAAATAAAGTTCTGTTAATTGAGTCAACTCTTTGATTGATGATGGCAATATGTGTATAGATCTCTTGGATAAGTCCAAACGCATTGAATTCTCTTCCCGGCATTTGTTGAGCTCTTTAATCACCTCTGCATTGCTGGATTTTTTTCTAGTCCCAGGTGCTGGGTTTGGCCGTTTGATCGTATTGTCAACTGAAAATGCCACCCCTGGTTGGGCAGCACTGGAGTCCTTCTTTCCATCTTTGGCATCTTTCCCTTTGGTCTTAGGTTCTTTTTCTTTGCTCTCTTTCCCAAAACCTCCAGAGGCTTTTGCCTCCTTTTCTCTTTCCTTGGCTGATGGTACTTTGGGATCTTTTTCTTTAGAGTCTTTTTCTTTTCCTAAACTACTACTCATGGTGACTCAAGCCTGGACAAAAACTACATGAACTCCTTTTATTTTCCAGTAATTGAATTCAAAGATGAAGAGACAAAGATCCTACACAATCAAAAAAGTACTGGCTTGAAGAAGTAATCAGCATGGAGTAACATCCATCTGTTACATGTTGGATCTAAAAGCACTATGCCCATTTCTGATCATTCATTCCAACTGGTAAAATAGTGCTGGTCAATCAGTGATTCATTAGCGTTCCTGAAATATAATATAGACAGTATTAAATTACTTTAGATAATTTATATTAAGTAAATAGGCTCTGAAAAACAATCTTATTAGAGTTTGCCATTTTCCTATGATTTCATTCTCAAATATTTATGAACATCCTTTATAGGTAAAAATCCATTTAAAACTACACAGCTTAATAAGGCTGGCTCTACCTTCAAGAAACTTGCAATCTAATAGGAAGATGTAAGAATGTAAGTTACTTTACTAGAAAATTTTATAAGACCTAAAAAGTGGAAGAAACCACAACAATAAGCTTAATATTTATTAAGTGCTTTCTATGTACCAGCATTATTCTGAGGAATTCACATGTATTAATATAACACATACAACAGCCCTATGAGATACATTGTTATCCCCATTTTATACAAACAAACACTAAAGCACAGAAATATTTTTAAGTAACTAACTTTGAGATCTTGGAAACATGATGGAGCCAATATTCCAAATTAGGTAGTATGTGCTCACAGCCTATGTTCCTAACCCACTACACTAAAACAGTTCTAGCTACAATTAATTGGCGGATAGCTTTAGATAACAGAAAGGATTTCAATGGTGGTGACGATAGAAGGGAGAGCAGTCTGGCAAAAGAAAAAAAATGAACAAAGTGAAATATGTATGAAAAACAGCACAGTTCAAGGAAAGGGGCATTCATAATCTGTACTTTAATAAGCACTCTACATGATTCTGATGGAGGTAGACCTGGGGATCACCTTTGAAAACCAGTGACAAAGGGCAATGTCCAATGATGTGTATATTCTAGGGACTGAAAAAGAAAGATCAATGGCACAGGGTTCTTAAAAGCAGAAAAAGTCTGCTGGTAAAATGACAGGCCGAAAAGATTGGCAAAGGACAAAAAGATTAGTAAAATATTTATGGAAGGAATCAGTCCTCCCTAAATATTTTGAAATTTAAAATTAGTAATTCTTATTTTATGACTCTATTGTTAACTCTATTTAACTAACTGGTAATTATTTGGTACTAGGGATTAAAGATAAAATAACTTCTTACCCGACTAGCTTAAGAGGTTAAAACAGTTATTAGAATTTTGTCAGACTACCAAAAGGATGTGATAATGTTAAGTGCTAAGGATTCTGCTAATAATTTATTTTTATAGGATGTGAACCTCTCTGTATACAAGCTTGTAGTTTAATTAGACAGCCAAAACACTCACATATAACAAGTAATTGATAAGACAGCATATTATTAAATCCTCAGGCAAGTGGCATATGCTATAGCACTTTTGAGAAAATTTGTATCAGAATGGTTGAGAAAAGCATAAAGGACTTAGGCTAACTAGTCCTGGATTAATGGGTTGTGTTCAAGCAAGTAAAGGAGAGATGGCAAAGCATTACAGGTGGGTGGCATGAAAAAGAAAGTTTTGCCTAGAATAGGAAGTGGAGCTTAGTTTGCACGGGACACTGAAAATGTGTCACCTTGCTGAAGCAAATGGTCAAATGTGCAGAAATAACAGGAACTGGGGTAGAGGATGAATAAGCTGTAAATTTGAAACTGCACAGTATGAACTTTACTGGTATATAAGATTCTACAATTAAACAAATACATCATTATTTGCTAGCACACCAGGAGAGCTCTATCTATTACTACTCAACCCTTTCAAAAAAAAAGAAAAAAATTATTTTGCACTGCGATGGAGAGAGACTAAGAAAAATTCTAGAGATACTGATTCAGAAAATAATGCTGACAAGCCAATATGAAAGTACACTTACTAAAACCATACAACTGAATAATGGGAAATATGCATAGCTAAAGGGTTACAGGCATTGCTTATCAATTTGTATTTAAGAAATGTCATTATATCAAGTTTCTGGAAATCGAATTTCTATTTAGCAAGATATGTATATCCTAAATTTAGAAGGACACCTCCTATATAAGGATCAAATGAAATATATAAGGTGTAAAATCACATATATTAAGTACAGAGGATAGAACAAGATTATCCCTATTAAAAGGTAAGAAAACTTGGAAAGAAAGAAAAAGTAAACTTTTCTAATGATAAAAACGAAAAAAGAAAATACGTGTCCTGAGATATTTGTTTAAAAATACAAATTCCCAGGCTCCATCACAAATCACTGAATCAAAATTTTAGGGAGAGGGGGTCTAGGTATTTTATAAAAATAAACGCCTCAACAAAAGCTTATCAAGTTCGGGAAACACATGATATGACCAAATGTAAGATCTGAACACCAGTATATTTAATATTATATTTTTCAAATATAATTAAAAAACAATGAAGGTTGAAGGTAATGGGTGGGTCAAGAAAGAAACTGTATTAATGAAAATATAAGTTATTAATAAAGTTCCCATTGACATCTAAAAGGACTTCCCATAATCCATAATACTATCCACTGTATCTGAAATTCAGACTGATACTTGAACTGTCTGATGGGTTTACTGCAGTGGTGATGAATTTGAACTAGTGACCCACAAACTCATCCTGTAGCACTTGTACCTAATGAGATTTGCTGATATATATAGTTCAATAATAGCTCATAAGAAATATAACTAGTCAGAGAATAAAGCTTTTGACCTTAACAAAATTACTATGCTTTACTTAAGGGAATTAACTAACCAGCCAGACTTAGCTATTAACTAAAAATTTTTCACATCCAGTAAAAATATTTTTGGCCAAGAGAACTAACAAATTATCTGACAGTCAAAAATTAAGTTCTGGATCTAGTTCAGACCTGAATCAGGTGACACTGTCAAACGTTTTAGATAAGAAAACATATTGAGAGTAATCTTTCATGTTTCTTGGAAATAAGTTATTTATTTAATAGTTGTTTTTTAATCACTTCAACTCCACTATGTTTTGGGGGAAGGCTATATTTGCACACAATTTGAATCTTGCACTCGTTTAGGTAATAGAATACACAGTACCCAGTCTCAAAATGCTTGAAATCTAGTGATAAAAGCATAAAATTGCATCAATAATTAAGCTGAGGCTGGCAAGGAGGTTTTTATACTGGGATCTTTACTACCCCTGAGGACTCTTTTATTCACCTCCACCTAATAACTACCGCATATGAAGCACTTGATATGTTAGCTCCCTTGAACACACTTAACCATTAGTGACCCCAAACAAAAACACTACAAATTTGGCCAGGCGTGGTGGTTCATGTCTGTAATCCTAGCACTTTGGGAGGCTGAGGCAGGCGGATCACTTAAGGTCAGGAGTTCGAGACCAGCCTGACCAACATGGTGAAACGCCATCTCTACTAAAAAATACAAAAATTAGCCAGGCGTGGTGGCGGGCGCCTGTAATACCAGCTAGTCGGGAGGCTGAAGCAGGAGAGTCACTTGAACCCAAGAGGCAGTGGTTGCAGTGAGCTGAGATTGTGCCACTGCACTCTAGCCTGGGCGACAGAGAGAGATTCCTCAAAAACAAAACCAAATAAAAACTACAAACTTGGTGGAGCTCTGAGTTGATACCATTTTTCTCTGGTACATAACTGTATTCCAAATTATGAAAACTCTGAATTTCAAATTCCTAAGTGGAAGAGTTCCTCTAGTCCCAATTTACAGATGAGAAAACTGAGGAACCAAAGTCAGATACCTACTAAGTGACTAAGGAAAAATTCAAAACCAGGTCAGCCTGGTCAGGACTCAAAAGCCCAGATATATTCTTTTCCCATCCCATGTTGGATTTCAGAGATAAAACATCCAAATCATGACCATATGAGGGTGGTGATTACAATTCATTTAGGCTTCTAATAGCTTCTAAGTCAAGGGTGAGCAAACTTTTTCTGTAAAGGGCCAGATATTAAATATTGAGGCTTTGCAAGACAGATTGCTTTCTGCTGCAGGTACTCAATTCTGTCAGTTTAGCATAAAAGTAGACAATATGCAAATGAGTAAGAGTGGCTGTGTTTCAATAAAACTTTACCAAAAACAGACCTCAAACTGGATTTGGCCATCAGGCCATAGTTTCCCAAGCCCTGTCATAAGTCAGTGTCAGGTTTTAAATCATTCCTTTCAGGAACTATACTTTTATGCAAATTGGACACAAGAAGTAAAAAATGTAGGCTGCCAAATTTGGAAAGGCTGGTTATTCAAATTTAGTAATTTGGACTTTATCCTGCAGACATCATGATTCTTTCAACTCTAATGTTCCAGCAGTGTACTCTTAGGGGCTGCCGAGAGTAAATATAAAAAGCCAATAAAGGATTCCTGAAGGAGAAGAGGCTATGATTACAGTCATATTTTAACAAAATTTACCTGACAATGTTTAGAATGACTGTAAACAGTCAGGACTTCAGAAGGAAGGCAGAAAATTTAAAAAGCAATAATAATTTCGTGTTTAATCAGTGCCAGACATTTTCAGCAAGAATTCCCTAATGTTCAATCATTGCCAGACATTTTCAGCAAGAATCATCTGGCAAGCTTAGAAATCCTAACCCCTAATCCAAGAATGCTAACAAAATAAATATCTGTGGTAGGGAACAGTAAGCTGTATGTTGAAAAAGTTTTCCAGGTGATTCTATGTAGAGCCGAATTTGGAAGCCACTGCAACAGTCCATGACAAACATGATAAAGGTAGAATCTAACTATTTTTAGCTACAGTATTTTGGAATTTCGTAGGTTCACTTTAAGTTGTCTCAATGTTTAGAGAAATGCTACTGGCATTTAATGGGCCAGGTCTGGAGATGAGAACTATCCTTGCATCCTGCACAACCTTCAAATACCTACCAGATATATAACTAGGTGAAATACCTGTTTATAATTTTGAGCACCTAATTCCATTTTACACAAAAACTACAATATTTTTGCACTATTCTTTAAGAGTTATTTGTTATTTCTGATGATCACTGATACTCATACTGATCTTGGTATCCGAGTCACAAATATAACACGTCTGTATCAGTTTGCACTTCTAACAATCACATTCATGAGGCCATATGTACAAACTTTTGCTCTTCATTGCTTTCTGGTATTGTGCCTGAACACTTAAATACTGAAACATAAAATGTATAATAAATTCTTCATTTTTTTCTAATATCATTGTGCCTAAGTATTTACATAACATATAAAATGTACAATCTTTTTCTTATATATCTCCTTTAAGAAATTACATAGATTTTTAAAAATAATGTAGGTTACTATCATTTTAGAAGAGTAAGGAAGTGTTACAGAATGTTGCATAAATGGGATATTAGGTCTGATGTACTTGAGAACAATTGGTTTAAACTACAAAGGTACTAGGAAAATATAGGAATAATTCTAGAGACAGAAAGCAGTTGGGGATGAACAGGAGTAGGGAGAAGGAAGGGATTCAGGGTAATGTCTGAGTAGCCGGCTTAAATCAGGTGGAGGCAGCATGATTATTCAAGACAGGGAACATTAAAAAAAGAAAATTAGTAAAATTTTGAACAAATTTATACTTAGATTCTAGTGTAGTCCACACTTGAAAATGTGATTTTAGAATAAAGGAGCGAGGTCTGGGCTAGAAATAAAGATACAGCTTTGGTGTCAACAGCAAAGGTTTCAGATGAGACTATCCACAAAAGGCATGTAGAAGATGATACTGGTACTCTGGGGAAGATAAATATTTAGAAATGGATGGATGGGCCAAGTGCAGTGGCTCACGCCTATAATCCTAGCATCTTGGGAGGCTGAGGCGGACGGATCAGGAGGTCAGGAGATTGAGACCATCCTGGCCAACATGGTGAAACCCCGTCTCTATTAAAAATACAAAAATTAGCTGGGTGTGGTGGTGCACACCTGTAGTCCCAGCTACTCAGGAGGCTGAGGCAGAAGAATCGCTTAAACTGGGAGACAGAGGTTGCAGTGAGCCAAGATCGCACCACTGCACTCCAGCCTGGCAACAGAGCAAGACTCCGTCTTAAAAAAAAAAAAAAAAAAAAAGAAATGGATGGAAGACAAAGGCCTCAAAGAGAAACAGAGGTACACATAAACTAGGAAAGGGTATTGTCAAAGCAGCAGCCAGTTCATCTATTTAAATTTTAGAAGGAAGGAGTAGTCAAAAATATGTAGCATATTGGCAGAAAACTTAGCCTTAGAGAAGACGGATCTTTTTTCCTTTCAATTAAAAAATGAGAATGGATTCAGCTACAGACAAGTTTGTTTGAAGGGAGGAGGAATAAGAGAGTTAAGTGGGATTATCATCTCCAGTTACATACAGAATCATATTTGTTTGGTGAAACAGAAGCAAATTAATCTGTTGAGAACAAGAAAGGCAAAGTTTGCTAAGGGGTTGATGAAAGAAGTAGAAGGAATGTATGAGGACATAGACCAGACATAAATAAAATTGCTGAGTCTGATAAATTTTGATTCATTAATTTGTCGTGGCATCAATCTCCAAAACTGTATTTGGCAATCTAAATTGTATTCCTAAATTAATTTAAAGTTGAGGGGATTCACAGGGAAAGTGTGGCAGAAAAATAAGGGACCAGACAGTACAGTTTGGGCTGGTAAGGAGAAAAAAGTGAACCTAATAAGCCATTAGTTTCTTAGATAATTAGAGGAAAAGGGAGTGATCAAGGAACTGGAAGAGTGAGTTGGAAATTGTGGGCTGGGGGGGGTATCTTAATGATTACGAATCTGATGTTCTTCCTGCAGGAGAACTTACATTTATCCACAAACATATACATGCAGCATTATACACACCAGGTAAAAAACTATGTTCAATTAAGTCAAAGAGTTGGTATAACAGATGAGCATTATTAAAAAGCTAAAAAGATAGTAAATTATGGCAAAACAAAGCAATAAGCTTTCAATCACAACAGTCCTAAGAATTTGAGAAGTAAAGAAATGAGCTGATTTACTCAAGCACATATTGGAGTCACTGAGTTGCTGAAACTAGAATACAGAGCTACTGATATTCAGGGCACTATTCTAACCAATCTTGCTGACTACAATAACATATTTTATCTTGATGAACCATTTAAATGGCATGAAAGCATGGAACAATACTACAACCAAAGGTACCCATTTATGAATATTGCTATTTCCAAACTTAAATACAAAGATCAGCAAGTTACAGGAAGAAAATATCTATTAAGTTAATGTTGCCTTAGGGCAAATGCCCAATAAAGAGCTTGTTTTCTTGATCCCTGAACAAAGCTCCAGGTTCACCAGAAAAGGTACCCTGATGTCTAATTCTGCAGGTCAACTAAAACCTTTTCTTTCAATTAAAGAGGCTACAAATATATCTAACTTTCTTACAAGAAGAAGCTACTTACGAGATATTTCACTGGCAATATATTAAAAGGAACATTAAACGGAAGACTTTGTTATTAAAAAAAAAAAAAAGGATTTTTCCTAGGGCCCAATCATTTATTTTTTCTTTTATTTCTCATAAACATGAAATACATAATGATTATATAAGGTAACGGAAGCAGACAATCTAAACCCAAGCATATCAAGATAAATGTAAGATTTAAAACATTCATTTTATACAAGACTATCATTTTTTAACATGTAAGAAGAGTTTTCAAACTGGAAAAGTCTTAAACTTTTTATTCCACAATTTCAACATATTTTAGGAAAAGGAGCACTGCTGTGAAAAACAAAGGTTTTTTAAAAAGCAGCAAAGTATCACAGGACATTAGGCAAAGCAGCAGAATTGCAAGCAGCTATATCCAAAGAAGCAGTGTGGTCTTAAGGTATGAAATGTAGTCAGGAGTTTGAGACCAGCTTGGCCAACATGGTGAAACCCAGTCTCTACTAATAATACCAGAAAAATTACTCGGGTGTGCTGGCGCGCACCTGTAATCCCAGCTACTTGGGAGACTGAGCAAGAGAATCACTTGAACCCGGGAGGCGGAGGTTGCAGTGAGCCGAGACTCCAGCCACTCCAGGCAGAGTGCAGTGAGCGCCATTGCACTCCAGCCTGGGTGACAAGAGCGAAACTCCGTCTCAAAAAAAAAAAAAGACATGAAATGTAAAAAACCTGTTGGATCCACAGGAGTCATTTCAGGCAATTAGGCACATGCAGATAGCAGAGGAAGCTATTACAGGTGACTCTGCAAAGTCTATACTTTAATTCTCTACATGTGTCGGTGCATGTGCTACCCATACATAGCCATATATTTGGGTTGTGTGACCCATGTACTTAAAAAGCATATATTTAATAAGTTTCCATCACTTACAACTCTGTCATATCTTCCAATTTTGATGACAATGACCTTTAAATTATCTAAAATTATTTTATTTGCTTAATTGTTCCTTATGTCTTTATACCCTTCCTTCCTCCTAACTCTTCAACGAGAACAGGAACTTTGTTCAGTGTTGAATGAACATCGTAATATCAGAAAATAAAACATGTAATTAAGTCTCATATTTCAATTTCTACTCTAGGACAATGTACTTTAGTAAAAAAGAAATTATAATATTTTGGTTGAAATAAAAATTATAGAAAACAGAGCAATGACACAAAGTCACATTATGTATTTCTTGGTTAAAAGATTCTGTTTTCCCCCTGAAGTTCCCTTTCACACTACAGGTTAACAGATGTCCCACACGTGGTATCGCCAGTATGAATTTATGAAGTCAGCAGTTAATAAGTCTACACAAAACTGCATACAGAGACCTCAATAAATGTCTTTTAAACTGAACTGAGATAATCAATAGATTCTCCCCCCAATCTCACTAAAAACCTCCTACCTCATTTGCATCAAACTTGATTTCCTTCCAAAATCAGATCTTTATCCCAAACTGCTCCATTTCAGTAAAAGACAACATTCACTTAAGCAAGAAACTTAAGAAACTTAAGAGTTATTCCTATTCCTCCTTCCTTAATTTCCCATATCCAAACCTTTGGCAAACATGGTGGACTTTAGTCAAAATGAATCACAAATCGTCTACTCTCCACATTCATTGCCTTCACCGTACTCCAAGCTCTCATCATCTCTCTCTTGAACTACCTTGTCTCCTACCTTGGCCTGCTGATTCCCACATACTTTAAATCCATTCTCCAAAAAGTGAACAAAGCACTTTTTATCCAAATAGTTCATATTACTCTCCTGCTCAAATTCTCTAATGGCTTTCTGCTTTATGCAGCACAAAATGTTACAGAGGACTAGAAATGGCTAATTTTTCAAATATTAGGTAAAGAAAAGACATCTTAGAGTTGCCCCATTAAATCTCAAAATTAACATATTTTAGGAAAAGGTTTCCCTGCCTGTCTCTTCAACCTTATCTCTTACCAATCTCTCACTGGCTTACTATTCCCCAGTCACACTGCTCTTACTGTTCCTTGAAAACATCAATTTCTTTCCTACCTCAAGCCCTCGTCTGTGTTTCCTCTGCCTGGAATGTTCTTCCCCAATCTTCGCATGGCTGACTCTTTTATTAATATTTAGGACTCACCTCAAGCTTCACCCCTTAAATAAAGCCTTCTCTGACCATCTATCCTGTTTTATTTTCTTCATAACATTTATTAGTATATGAAATTACTTTACTCTTTTATGTTTATTTGCTTATGATACATCCCATTTCCCTGCAAGAATGTAAGCTCTGTAAGACTTCCTTCCATAAGATAAGGGACCTTGTCTGTCTTGTTCACAAATATACTGTTAGCATCTGTATCAGTTCCTGTTTTATAGTAGTTGATTAAGACCTATATTAAAATAACAAAACATTTAAACTTTAATTTCAAAGGCATTTTTAATTTCAAAGTGACTTGAGAATCTGCTGCAAAGAAGCTAGCTGATACTACCCCTTTACTTTGATGCTAACATAAACATTTATCATATAACTAGGTAGTGAATGAGATGATTCTAGATGACCAAGTCTTCTGATTCCATAGTCAATATACTCCTGCCACCCTAACCAAGCTGCCTCTCTCATGTTAAAAAATGTATAATCAGAAAATAAAACATGTAATTAATTCAAATATTTCAATTTCTATTCTAGGACAATATCTTTTAGTAAAAAAGAAATTAAATTTGTAATATTTAATGTTAATATAAGTAAATATTTTAACAGTATATACTGTGAACACTAAATTGGAATATAAACATTAATAAATTATACACAAAAACAATGGACTTTTTTTTCCTTAAAAAGAGGCAAACAGTAGCTTTTCCTGAATATAAATTATTTAGAATAAAAATGTAATTTTTCAACAAATTTTTGGTCAACAAAAACCAAATCAGTGCTTATAGACAAGCCAAATTAGAAAATAAAATGAACCAAGATAGATGACTTCACTTAGGTTAAATATATTAAAAAGTAATAATTATATATAATTAAAAATTTTCCTTTTTATACTATAGAAGAGGTATCACCAGATATCCATTTTTAAAGTATATTTCCTTTTCTATTCCCCCCAATCCACCAAATATGTGGCATAAGATGGTAGGTTTAAATATATATACACATCAAACCTATCAAAATATATATATATACGTGTGTGTGTGTGTGTGTGTATATATATATATATATATCAAAGATTTACTGTAACTACGCACAAGTTATACAATCCATCAATTGTGCTCCTTGGTATTACCCAATGAGATGAAAACTATGTTCACAGAAAAACTTGTACACAGATGTTTATGGCAGCTTTATAATTGCCCAAACTTAGAGGCAACCAAGATGTCTTTCAATGGGTGAATGAATAAACTGTGGTACATCATAAAATACAATATTAATCAGCGCTAAAATGAAATGAGCTATCAAGCCACAAAAAGACACAAAAGAATTTTAAATGCACATTTCTAAATGAAAGAAGCCAATCTGCAGAGGCTACATACTGTATGAATCCAACTATGAGACTTTCTGGCAAAGATAAAACCAGGGAGAGAATAAAAAGATCAGTGATTCTGATCATTAGAGAAATGCAAATCAAAACTACAATGAGACACCATCTAACGCCAGTCAGAATGGTAATTATTAAAAAGTAAGGAAACAACAGACTCTGGCCAGGCTGTGGAGAAATAGGAACACGTTTAAACTGCTGGTGGGAATGTAAATTAGTTCAACCATTGGGGAAGGCAGTGTGGCGATTCCTCAAGGATCTAGAACCAGAAATACTATTTGACCCAGCAATCCCATTACTGGGTATATAGCCAAAGGAGTATAAATCATTCTAATATAAAGACACATGCACACATATGTTTACTGCAGCACTATTTACAATAGCAAAGACATGGAACCAACCCAAATGCCCATCAATGACAAATTGGATAAACAAATGTGGTACATATATACCATGGAATACTATGCAGTCACAAAAAAAGAATGAGCTCATGTCCTTTGCAGGAACATGGATGAAGCTGGAAGCCATCATCTTCAACAAACTAACACAGGCACAAAAAACCAAACATTGCATGTTCTCACTCATAAGTGGGAATTGAACAATGAGAACCCATGGACACAGGGAAGGGAACAACACACACCAGGGCCTTTTGCAAGGTGCGGGGCAAGGGGAGGGAGGGCATTAAGACAAACACCTAATGCAGCCAGGGCTCAAAACCTAGACGACAGGTTGATCGATGCAGCAAACCATGATGGCACATGTATACCCATGTAACAAACCTGCACATTCTGCACATGTATCCTGGTACTTAAAGTAAATTTAAAAAAAAAAAAATCAGTGATTGCTAGGGGTTGGGGGAGTGAGAGATGAATAGGTGGAACACAGGAATTTTCAGGGCAGTAAAGCAATTCCCTATGATACTATAGTGATAGTTATATGTCATTACACATTTGTCAAACTCCATTGAACCTACAACAGTAAAAACCCTAATGTAAACTATGCACTTTCTGTGATAATATGTTAATGCAAGTTCATCAATAATAATGAATGTGCTCACTCTGATGCAAGATGGTGGTGGCAGGGAAGACTTCGCTTGTAGGGTGGAAAAGGGAACATACGGGAACTCTGTACTTCCAACTCAATTTTGCTATGAACCTAAAATTTATCTAAAAGTGAAGACTATATTTTAAAAATTTAACTGGAAAAAATCACTTAAATGACTGCTTTATTAAAAGCTGAAAAAAACAAAACGTAAAAAGGCAAAAAATTAAGGTTAACTAGTGTGAAAGAGGGCAATATTTAAGAGAAACTAGTAGTTTCATTGTCTGTAACAATCTACAGATGACCTCTTAAGTCTGTCCTAAATCAAAAATAAAAACGGCCCTGTGCCTGTAAGTTTTAATCAATTGAAAAGACATTATTAGGCCAGGCGTGGTGGCTCACACCTGTAATCCCAGTAATTTAAGAGCCTGAGGCGGGCGGATCACTTGAGGTCAGGAGTTCAAGACCAGCTTGGCCAACATGGTGAAATCCCACCTCTACCAAAAATACAGAAAAATTGGCCAGACATGGCTATAATCCTAGTTACCTGGGAGGCTGAGGTGGGAGGATCGCTTGAACCTGGGAGGCAGAGGTTGCAGTGGGCCAAGATCAGATCATGTCACCAATATCAGGATTTCCTAGATTTGAAGGCTGAACGTCACATTTTCTGTGTGTATTCCTCCATTGATGAAGACATAGGTTGATTTCATATCTTGGTTATTGTAAACAATGCTGCAGTGAACATGGGAACGTAGACATTTCACAATATAATAATTTCATTTCCTCTAGATATGTACCAAGAAGTCAAAGAAATGAGATTGATGGATCATATATGGTAGTTCTCTTTTTAATTTTTTTATGAAACTCCATACTATTTTTCAGTACATGGCTGTACCAATTTACAACAGTGTAAAAGAGTTCTATTCTCTCTATATCCTCGCCAACACTTAGTCTTATCATCGTCTTTTGGATAATAGGTATGAGGTGACATCTAACAGGTGTGAGGTGACATCTCATTGTGGTTTTTATTTGCATTTCCCTGATGATTAATGACGTTGAGCATTTTTTCACACACCTGATGTACACTGTATGTTGTCTTTTGAAGACCATCAATGCAAGTCCTTTGTTCATCTTAAAAAATTGGGTTGTTTTTGTATCATTGAGTTCTTAAATATATTTTGGATATTAAGCCTTTATTAAATGTATGGTTTGCAAATATTTTCTCCTATTCTGTC